>NC_056694.1:41414857-41728670 GCF_018350215.1 Panthera leo | reverse complement strand
TGAAACACTCCATACCCAAGCTGGAAAGGGGCGAGGCGAAAACAATCTCCAGTGCAGGAAGACAGGGGCGATATAATGAACACAATCCCTCAGGATGGAGGGCGGTGTCCACACATGAACATCCTCCCACTACATTTGGGAGTGCAAACATGACCTATTTCTTCCTGTAGCCCTAACGCTAACACTAACCCAAATCCCACACCTAAACCTAGCAGCTAACGCTAATCATGGTACTAATCTAAACCCTGCCCCTATCCCTAGGTCTAAACCCAACCCTAACCCAACCGAACTGTAAAAATAAACATATCCCGTACTAACCCTAACGTCTTACCAGAATCCTACAACTCTAATCCTAAAACCCTAACCCTAATGCTCTAACTCTACCTGCTAACACTAAAATTATAAACCCAAACACTAACACTAACCCTAACCATAAAATCCTAACACTAACCCAAACGCTAACCCCTGATCCAATCCCCTAACCCGTAAGCGAACCAAAGTCCTAGACCTAGATCTCACCTTATCCCTAAACCTAAGGCAAACCCTAACACTAACGCTAACACCTAACCCTAACCCTACCATCTAACCCTAACCCTAACTCTCAAACCCAAACAATAACCCTAAACTTAAGCCTAATCCAAGTCCAAAGCTAACACCTAAACCTAACTCTAACTCAAAACCCTAACCCTAACCATAACCCTAAACACTAACCATAACCCTAAACCCAACCCTAAAGCATAAACCTAATTCTAGCCCCTAACACTAACACCTAACACCAACCCTAACCGTAACCCTGACCCCTAACACCGAACCCAATCCCAAACCCTAAGCCAACACACACGACACACAGGAATGGTGTCACCTCGGCACTGGTGAAGTCCCTGAACAGAACATTAACCCTAGTTAAGGATCTCTCTGGATGGGACCCAATTCCTATCTCTGAGAACACCACAAACAAATGGCCCAAAGCGGTGCAGACTTACTTGGCATGGAACATCAAACATCATCATGACATTTCCAATGCCCTCATGATGCTGCACAAGGGGGTTGATGAAGCCCAACTGAAGATGCCACACACAGCTGGCCCTGGCTCACAAAGACTAAGCCTGAACAGCCCGCTCCAATGAGGCCTACACTCAATCCTCTGGGAAGACCACTACCCTGCAAGAGTTTCAGCGCTTGGAGCTTCGTGGGACCTAACCCTAACCTTAACTGTGACACTCACATACCGCTCAAACTAAACCTCACCCCAACTCAAACCTAACCCTACACATGACCCGCACCCGCACATGGACCCTCATCCAGACTTCCAGGGTGATCATGGCAATGGTGTCGCTTCAGCCCTGGCAACGTCCCTGGACCAAAACTTAACCTTGGCTAAAGCTTTCTCCTAATGGGGACCCAATTCCTAAGTCTGAGGACATGACGGACATGGGCCCCAGAAGCAGAAGAGGATTACTCAGCATGGAACCTAGAATATCACAATTTCATTTCCAAAGACTAGAAGGAGCTCCACAGGGGACTTCTTGAGGTCTAACCAAGGAGTGACCCTGGCACCCAAAACTCAGCCTGACTGGGACCCTCCTTAGACCCCTCTACTCAGCCCTGCGGGGGGACAACTGTCCTACTAGGGGTATAGTGCCACGAACCTCCTGTGCCCAAGCCCTAATCTTAACAGTGACCCACAGTATATACGTGAACCTAAACCTCACCTCATCTTTAACACTCACCCAAAACCTGACTCGCACCATGCATGTGCCCACACATCATCGATACAGGGAGATCACAGGACTGGTGTCACTTAAGCCCTGGAGATTTCCCTGGCACAAAACCCAAACGGAACTAAGGCTATCTCCACATGGGGACTGAATACTACAGTATGACAAGAGCACACACACTGGGTTGAGAAGCGGTGCAAGATAATTCTGTGTGAAACGTGGAACATCACCATGTCATTTCCAAAGCATGGTTTCTGATGCACAGGAGGAATCTTGAGGCCTACATCCTGAGTGCAAAAATAGATGTCTGGCCTTGGACGCAAAGACTAATGCTGATCAGTACCCTTCTGCACACCAGTCAGCCCTTCGGGGAGACAACTGCACTACTGTACAATAAGGGCTTGGAAATGCTTGGGCACTAATCTTACCCCTAAACAGAACTGTAAACTTAACCCTAAACCTAAACCTAATACAAACTCTCACACTAACTCTACACCAGACCGACAACCACCCAAGTGCCCACATTTTAGCCCTCCAAGGAACTCATGTGAATGGTGTTACTTTGGCCCTGGTGATGTACCTAGACTGAACACAAACCCTAACTGAGGCTCTCTCCCCATTAGGGACTTAATACCAAAGTCTGACAACACTACGAGCCTGGGGTCCAGAAGCGGTGCAGGATGCCTCAGCATAGACCAGGAACCTCACCATATCCTTTGACACAACCGGCAACAGCTTGCCGAGAGGATTCCTGAGGCCTACCCGACCAGGGGCCCATAGAGTTGTGTGGCCTTGAAAGCCAAAGACTAGTCATGAGCTAAGGCTCTCTCCCCATGGGTACCCAATACCAAAGTCTGACAACACCACGCGCCTGGGGTCCAGAAGCGGTGCAGGCTTACTCGGCATGGAACCTGGAAGCTCACCATGTCTTTTCCCAAGCCCGGCAGCAGCTGTCCGAGAGGATTCCTGAGACCTCCCCGACCAGGGGCCCAAAGACGTGTGTGACCTTGGCAGCCAAAGATGGATCCTGACCGGCACCGTCCCTTGTGCCCTCAATTCAGCCCTTCGGGGAGACCACTGCCCTGCTGTGGGTTCAGCGCCTGGAGCCTCCTGGGACCTAACACTAACCCTAAACCTATCCCAAAACGGGACCGTCCACCGAAACATAAACCGGCCTCGAAACCTAACGCTACACTGGAGCCGCCCCGTCGCAGGAGCCCTCAATTCAGCCCTCAAGGGAGATCACGAGACTGGAGTCACTTCGGCCCTGGCGACGTCCCTGGACCAAACCCTAACCCTAGCTGAGGCACTCTCCCCATGGGGAACCTATATCAAAATCTGACAACACCACGCGCCTGGGGTACATAAGCGGTACAGGCTGACTCGGCATGGAAATTGGAAGCTCACCATGTCGTTTCCCAGGCCCGGATGCAGCTGCCCGAGACGATTCCGGAGGCATCCTCGACCAGGGGTGCATCGACGTGTGTGGCCTTGGCAGCCAAAGACGGATCCTGACCGGCACCATCCCTTGTGCCTTCAATTCAGCCCTTCGGGGAGAACAATTCCCTGCTGTGGGTTCGTCGCCTAGAGCCTCCTGAGACCTAACCCTAACCCTAACCCTACGTCGAACCGGGACACTCCACCGAAACATAACCGGGCCTCGAACCCAAAACGTACACTTGAGCCTCCCCGTCACCTAGGCCCTCACTTCACCCCTCGAGGGAGATCACGATACTGGAGTCGCTTCGGACCTGGCGATGTCCCTGGTCCGAATTCTAACCCTAGCTTAGGCTCTCTCCCCATGAGATCCCAATACCAGAGTCTGACAACACCACGCGCCTGGGGTCCACAAGCCGTGTAGGCTCACTGGACATGGAACCTGGAAGCTCACCATGTCCTTTCCCAGGTCCGGCTGCAGGTGCCCGAGACAATTTTGAGGCGTTCCCGACCAGGTGCCCATCGACGTGTGTGGCCTTGGCAGCCAGAGACCGATCCTGACCGGCACCATCCCTTGTGCCCTCAACTCAGCCCTTCGGGGAGACTACTGCCCTATTGTGGGTTTGGTGCCTGGAGCCTCCTGGGGCCTAACCCTAACACTAACCCTACCCTGAACCGGGAACTTCCACCGAAACCTAGGCAGACCTCGAAACCCAGCGCTACACTTGAGTCACGCTTTCGCATGAGCCCTCATGTCTGCCCTCGAGGGAGATCACGAGACCAGAGTCGCTTCAGCCCTGACGACGTCCCAGGACTGAACCATAACTCTAGCTAAGGCACTCTTCCCGGGGGACCCAATACAGAAATCTGATAACACCACGCACCTGGGGTGCACAAGGGGTGCAGGCTCACTCGGTATGGAACATGTAAGCTGACCATGTCGTTTACCAGGCCCAGCTGCAGCTGCCCGAGAGGATTCCTGAGACCACTCTGACCAGGGGCCCATCGACGTGTGTGGCCTTGGCAGCCTAAGACTGATCCTGACAGACACCCTCCCTTGTGTCCTCAACTCATCACTTTGGGGAGACCACGGCCCTGCTGTGGGTTCGGCGCCAGGAGCCTCCTGGGACCTAACCCTAACCGTACCCCGAACCGGGACCCTCCAACGAAATCTAAGCCGGCCTCAAACCGTAAACGTACACTTGAGCCGCCCCATCGCCTGGGCCCTCACTTGCCCCCCCCCCCCCCCGAGGGAAATCACTAGACCAGAGTCGCGTCGGCCCTGGCGACGTCCCTGGTCCGAACTGTAACACTAGCTAAGGCTCTCTCCCCATGGGTCCCAAACCAAAGTCTGACAACACCATGCGCCTGGGGTCCACTAGCAGTGCAGGCTCAGTCGGCATGGAACATGGAAGCTGACAATGTCATTACCCAGGCCCGGCTACAGCTGCCCGAGAGCATTCGTGAGACCTCACCAACAAGGGGCCCATTGACGTGTGTGGCCTTGGCAGCCAAAGACGGATCCTGACCGGCACCCTCTCTTGAGCCCTCAACTCAGCCCTTCGGGGAGACCATTGCCCTCCTGTGGGTTCGGCGCCTGGAGCCTCCTGGGACCTAACCTTAAGCCTAACACTACCCCGAACTGGGACCCTCCACCGAAACCTAACCCTACACTTGAGCCGCCCAATCGTAAGAGCCCTCACGTCCGCCCTCGAGGGATATCACAAGACCAGAGTCGCTTCAGCCCTGGGGACGTCCTAGGAAAGGACCCTAACCCTACTAAGGCATTCTCCCCATGGGGACCCTATACAAAAATCTCACAACACCACGCGCCTGGGGTCCACAAGTCATGCAGGCTCTCTCAGCATGGAACCTGGAAGTCACCATATTGTTTCCCAGTCCCGGCTGCAGCTGCCTGAGAGGATTCCAGAGGCCTCCTCGACCAGGGGCCAATCAACTTATGTGGCATGGGCAGCCAAAGACTAATCCTGACTGTCACCGTCCCTTGTGCCCTCAACTCAGCCCTTTGGGGAGACCACTGCCCTGCTGTGGGTTCGGAGCCTGGAGCCTCCTGAGACCTAACCCTAACCCTAACCCTAAACGGGCCCCTCCACCGAAATCTAAGCCTGCCTCGAACCCTAACCTTGCACTTGAGCCACCTTGTCTCATGGGCCCTCACTTCAGCCCTCGAGGGAGATCATGAGACCGGAGTGGCTTCGGTCCTGGCAACGTCCCTGGACCGAACGCTAACCCTAGCTAAGGCTCTATCTGCATGGGGACCCAATTCCAATATCTGTCAACACCTAGCGCCTGGGGTTCACAAGGGGTACAGGCTAACTCAGCATGGAACCTGGAAGCTCACTATGTTGTTTCCCAGGCCCGGCTGCAGCTGCCCGAGAGGATTCCGGAGGCCTCCTCGACCAGGGCCCATCGACGTGTGTGGCCTTGGCAGCCAAAGACTGATCTTGACTGTCACCGTCCCTTGTGCCCTCAACTCAGCCCTTCGGGGAGACCACTGCCCTGCTGTGCATTTGGCGCCTGGAGCCTCCTGAGAACTAACCCTAACACTAACCCTGCCCTGAAACACGATCTTCCAACGAACCTTAAGGTGTGCTCGAACACTAACCCTACACTTGACCCGCCACGTCGCATGGGCCCTCACCTCAGCCCTGAGGGAGATCAAGAGAACGGTGTCGCTTCGGCCTTGGCGGCGTCCCTGGACAGAACCCTAACCCTACCTAAGGCTATCTCCCTATGGGTATCCAATACCAAAATCTGACAACACCACACGCCTGGGGTGCATAAGCGGTGCAGGTTCACACGGCATGGAACGTGGAAGCTCACCATGTCATTTCCCAGGCCCGGCTGCAGCTGCCCGAGAATATTCCTGAAGCCTCCCAACCAGGGGGCAATCGACATGTGTGGAATTGGCAGCCAAGGACTAATCCTGACCGGCACCCTCCCTTTTGCCCTCAACTCAGCCCATCCGGGACACCACTGCTCTGCTGTGGGTTCGGCGCCTCGTGCTTCCTGGGACCTAACCCTAAACCTAACCCTAAACCGATCTGGGACCCTCCACCGAAACCTAAACCGGCCAGGATCCCTAACCTTACACTAGAGCCGTCCAGTCACATGGGCCCTCACTTCAGCCTTCGAAGGACATGAAGAGAACTGAGATACTACGGCCCTGGCGACGTCCCTGGACAGAACCCTAACCATAAGTAAGGCTCTCTCCCTATGGGGACCCAATACCAAAGTCTAACAACACCACGTGCCTGGGGTGCACAAGCAGTGCAGGTTCACTCGACATGGAACCTGGAAGCTAAACTAGTCGTTTCCTGGGCCTGGCTGCAACTTCCTGAGAGGATTCCTGAGGCCTCCCCGACCTGGGACCCATCGATGTGTGTGGCCATGGAAACCAAAGACTGATACTGACCGGCAACCTCCCTTGTGCCCTCAACTCAGCCTTTCGGGGAGACAACTGCCCTGTGTGGTTTCAGAACTGGGAGCCTCCTGAGACCTAACCCTAACCCTACCCCGAACCGGGTCCCTCCTCCGAAACCTAAGCCAACCTCGATCCCTAACCCTATACTTAAGCCGCCTTGTCGCATGGACCCTCACTTCAGCCCTCGACGGAGATCAAGAGAACTGAGTCGCTTCGGCCTTGGCGACTTCCATGGACCGAACCCTATCCCTGCCTATGGTCTCTCCCCATGGGGACCCAAAAGCAAAGTCTGACAACACCACGCGCCTGGGGTGCACAAACAGTGCAGTTTCACTCGGCCTGGAACATGGAAGCTCACCATGTCTTTTCCAAGGCCCAGCTGCAGCTACCCGAGAGGAGTCCTGAGGCCTCCCAACCAGGGGCCCAGCAACTTGTGTGCCTGTGGCAATCAAAGACTGATCCTGACTGGCACGCTCCCTTGTGCCCTCAACGCAGCCCGTCAGGGAGACCACTACCCTGCTGTGGGAACGGTGCCTGAAGCCTCCTGGTACCTCACCCTAACCCTACCACGAACAGGACCCCCACACCGAAACCTAATCTGGCCTCGAACCCTAACCTACACTTGAGCCACCCCGTCACATGGGCTCTCACTTCAGCCCTCGAGGGAGATCACAAGAACAGACTCACTTCAGGCCTGGCGACGTTCCTGGACCTAACCCTAACCCTATCTAAGGCCCTCTCCCCATGGGGACCCAATACCAAATATGAGAACACCACGTGCCTGGGGTCCAGAAGCAGTGCAGGCTCACTTGGCATGGAACCTGGCATCTCACCATGTCGTTTCCCAGGCCTAGTCACAGCTGCCCGAGGGTATTCCTGAGGCGTCTTCGACCAGGGGCCCATCGACTTGTGTGGCCTTGGCAGCCAAAGATTGATCCTGATCAGCACCCTCTGTTGTGCCCTCAACTCAGCCCTTTGGGGAAACCACTGCCCTGCTGTGGCTTCGGCGCCTGGGGGCCCCTGGGAACAAACACTAACACTAACCCAATTCCGAACCGGACCCCTCCACTGAAACCTAAACCGGCCTCAAACCCTAACCCTCAGTTGAGCCGCCCCTTCACATGGGCCCTCATTTCAGCCCTCGAGGGAGATCATGAGACCGGAATCGCATCAGCCCTGGCGACGCCCTGGACAGAACCTTAACCCTAGCTAAGGCTCTCTCCCCATGGGGACCCAATACCAAAGTCTGACAACACCATGCGCCTGGGGTCCACAAGCAGTTCAGGCTCACTCGGCAAGGAACCTGGCAGCTCACAATGTCATTTCCCAGGCCCGGGTGCAGCTGCCCGAGAAGATTCCTGAGGCCTCCCTGACCAGGGGCCCATCGACGTGTGTGGCCTTGGCAGCCAAACACAGATCCTGACCTGCACACTCCCTTGTTCCCTCAACTCAGCCCTTCGGGGAGACCACTGCCCTGCTGTGGGTTCAGGGCCTGGAGCCTCCTGGGACCTAACACAAACCCCAACCCTACTCTGAGACGGACCGTACCAGACTGTGGGTAAGAATGCAAACAGGTGCAGCCACTCTGGAAAACATCATGGAGAATCTCCAAAAAATAAAAAAATAAAAATGAAAAAAAAAAAACTGGAAATAGAAGTACCTTACAATCCAGAAATTTCACTACAAGGTATTTCCACAAAGAATACAAAATCTTCAAAGGGGTAAATGCACCGTGATGTTTACAGCAGCATTTTCCACAACAGCCAAATTACGGAAACTTCCCAAGCATCCATCAAGTGATGAATAAATTGAGATGTGGTATATGGAATGTAATATTTAGCCGTAAAACCATGAAATCTTGTCATTTGCCATGAGCTAGATGTAGCGAAAGAATGTTATCCTGGGTGAAATAAGCCTTTCAGACAAAGACAAATACCAGATGATTTCACTAACACATGGAAATAAAAGAAAGCGGGGGTAGGGGGGAGGAAACAGTGACCAACAGACTTTTATCTAGGAAAGAAACTGAGAGTTTCCAGAGAAAGTTGGAGAATTGGTGAAACAGCTGCTGGGGATTAAGAAGTGCACCTGGGATGAGCACCGGGTGATGTGTGGAAGGGTTGTTCTCTATTGTACACCTGAAAGTAATACTACACTGTATCTTTACTCACTGGAATTTAAATTAAAGTTAACGTACATTAATGACTGGTACCTACCAGGTTTTCTGTATTTTGCACTCACTTCACTAAATTGGAAAAATAACCATGAAATTTTTTAAAAAGCATGTATGATGTGGGGGAAAGTTTGTGCCCTTACCTCGGTCTCTGGTTCCAGCAGGCCTCGGAAAGCGGGTCCCAGCTCATTCTTCTAGGAGTTCCCAAGAGCATTTCATGTATTCATGTCCTAAAGGAATGCAGCTCCAATTCTTCTGAATTTCCGTCAGGGTTTCTTCCCAGAAACAGCCTGAATCTGGAACAAACCATCGATTTCCTCGAAGAGGTGATGTCGTGGGACCCTGCAATCCACGAGACCTTTAGTAAAATACGTCTTGTTCAAATACTGACCGGGAAGGGGAGGAATGAAACACTGGAACAGCCCAGAAAATGCAAGGGCCTGTGCAGCTCAGCAACCAGCTTGCCCAGGGAAGCCACCCAGCGCCCACTCCTCAGCACTCAGTACAATAAGGCAAATTCTCTCTGGCGACTCAGGAGATGCCAAGTTGCTATAAAGCTCCCAAGGTCTCCCCTGGGGCGGGCGGCACACCCTGCTGGAAATGCAGCTCTGCTCTCTGTACTGAGGCAGCGGCAGAAGTCCTGAGTCCTCTGGGAGCAATCAACGCCCTTCCTGCTCTCAGGTGCCCTGGGTCAGTAAAGCCGATGTTGCGCCCTCTGCTGGCCATCACTGCCTGGGCAGAGGAATCCGCCCCTCGGGGTCTGTGGTGCTCGAGCTCTCTCTGCTGGCCATTATGGGCATTCTTGCAATGTGGAAGGCCCTGGTCGCTCAGCTGAGACACTGAAGGTGCTCAGTGCAACTAAATCTGTTCTCCACATTGGGAAATGTTTTAATGACAGGGCCTGGGACACAAAGAAATCTTTTCCTTCTCCTTTCTTATGAGTGAAGAATGAAACCGAATTTATTAACGTAATGACATCATTTGTAATGTTTTAAGCAATGTTCACAGAAAAATAGACCGCCAATTTACACTTGCTGAGCAAGAGATAATTGTGTTTACCACCAAAATACTTAGGTTAGATAAAGAATGAACACCTTTGAGAGAGATACCGGCATCAGCTATGGAATGAATGAGTCCTAGGGATACAAGGGACAGCCAATGTAAGGGGTCAACCCTGTAATAATACTGTTGCAGGGTTTCACAGGATAGCTACACTTGTGCTTAAGTACAATATAATTTATAGACATATGGAATGACTACAATGTATGCCTAAAACTCATACATCAAATGTGTGAACAATATTTCAATTAAAAATAGACATCCTTTACACTATCTTTAATTTCTCCTTCTTTGCCAATAAACTATCATTCCTGGAGCGCTTGGGTGGCTTAGTTGGTTAAGTGTCTGACTTTGATGCAAGTCGTGATCTTGCAGTCCATGAGTTTGAGCCCTGCGTCAGGCTCTGTTCTGAGAGCTCAGAGCCTCGAGCCTGCCTCAGATTCAGTATCTCCCACTCTGTCCCCACTCCCCAGCTCGGGCTCTCTCAAAAAAAAAGAAAAAAGAAACATTAAAAATGAAAAATAATTCCTAATTTGGAATCTGTGAAATTCCATTTATACCAGATTCTCTAACATCACCATCTTGATGTGGAGGGCTTATCTGAAAAGTCACTAATAATATCTTTGATGACACATATGTCACAAGGTCAGAATGAAACTTACAGGGAGCTATGAATCAGTTGTGAATTTATAGTATGTATCCTTGGCTAATATTTCCAATGAAACATGCTTTAGGGACACGGATGGATGAAATAATGTCTACCAGTCATATAGGTAATTACCGTATAGGACCATTATGCCTTCAATTACTAATTGCCATCTCTTCAGAATTAAAGGAAAGCTGGGACAAGAAAATGTCTTTGAATTTGATGTAAGAGAAGACTAGAGTGTTTTAAAGTGTTCACTTACCTTCTGGAATCCTCAGATAGTTGTGTGGAAAGGAGGATAGCAACCCATGATTGGGATGCAAACCGCTAGTCCCAGAGGGAGGATATGGACTTTATTGTCAATTTTTTTTTATCAATATCAGCATTCCACCTCTTCCAGGTACAGACTTCAGGACCTGGGAGCGACATGATGCCTGATGCCTGGGTTCAGAATTTGAGGAAGGCTAGCTGGTGGGGGAGAGGGGAAATCCAACAGGGCCTGGGGCAGTTAGGGAGATGTCCCCAGGACACCCCCCCACAAGGCAGGCTTGGAGTTTACCTGCCAAAGAGCAGCACAATCTCTTGCCTGAGTCACTCCCAGTGACTGAAGTAAAAGTCACACTCAGTGTCTGCAGTTACTCCTAGTGACGGCAGTCATCATTCCCAGTGACTGAAGTCGGCACTCCCAGTGCTGAAGGAACTGTAAGGGAAGGACAGAGAGACAGGAGACACAGAATCCCAAGCAGCCTCCAGGCTCTGTCGCCTCAGCACAGAAATTCCAGGGGAAGGTCAGAGAGAGAGGGAGACATAAAATCCCATGCAGCCTCCAGGCTCTGTGTCACGAGCACCGTGCCTCCAGGTTCTGTGCCGCGAGCACCGGGCATCCAAGCTCCGTGCCGTGAGCACCAGGTTTCCAGGTACGGTGCCGCAAGCACCAGGCCTCCAGGATCTGTGCCACGAGCACAGATCCTCCAGGCTCTGTGCTGCGAGCCCAGAGGCTCCAGGCCCTGAGCCGCTCACCATGGAAGACTGCACTCCCCGTGCCTGAAATGCACAGGCACACTCTGAGGATGCATGCCATGCCTGAGAGTAGTCTCTCTGTCTCCTTGAGTTCCCTGTGCATGATGGGCCACCCCTTGTTGAAAGACACATATACTCCCCTTTCCGGAATGGCACAGGAGCTCGCCGTCCTGAAGTGTGCCCCATGCCTCAAAAAGCTCCCAGTGCCTGAAGGCAAGCCCCTTGACTCAAGGGCACAGGCACTCCCTGAAATACCCCCATGCCTGACTGCGCACCCCTTGCCTGAGGGTGCCCTGAGCCTGATGGCGAGCACAGTGCCTAATGGCACACCCCGTGCCTGAAGAGCACAGAGGCTCCCCTTGTCTGAAGTCACGCCCTGTGCATAAAGCAGCTCACTGTACCTGAAGGTGCACCCAGTGCCTGAAGACAAGCCTCATGGTTGAAGGTGTGCCCCATGACTCAAAACGCTCCGTGTACCTAAAGCCGCCCCCTGTACCTGAGAGAAAGGAGTCACAGAATCCTAAACACCCTCCACACCCTGTAGACTCAGCTCAGAAACTCCCGGGGAAGGTCCGAGGAATGGGAGATACAGAATCCCAGGCCCCCTCCAGAGGCTGTGCAGCGAGCACACAAAATCCCAAGCGAGACACAAGCGAGAATCCCAAAGAATCTCCAGACCATGTGGTCTCAGGTTAGAACCTGCCAGGATAGGTCCGAGGGATGTGAGACACAGAATCCGAAGCAGGCCCTGCGAGCCCCGAGCCTCCAGGCCCTGTGTCACCTACCGTTACTAACGGCATTCCCCATCAGGGAGCTGAAGCCACTCCCTGTACCTGAGAGAAAGGACTCACAGAATCCCAAACAGCCTCCAGACCCTGTGGGTCAGCTCAGAAACTCCCGGGGAAGGTGGGAGGAATGGGAGACACAGAATCCCAAGCAGCCCGTCCAGGGGCTGTGCAGCGAGCACAAAATCCCAAGCGAAACACAAACGAGAATCCGAAACAGCCTCCAGACCCTGTGGTCTCAGGTCAGAAACTCACAGGATAGGTCGAAGGGATGCGAGACACGGAATCCGAAGCAGCCCCTGCGAGCCCCGGGCCTCCTGGCCCTATGTCACTTACCATGGCTGACGGCATTCCCCGTCAGGGAACTGGAGCCGCTCCATGTACCTGAGAGAAAGGAGTCACAATTTACCAAACAGCCTCCAGACCCTGTGGTCTCAGCTCAGAAACTCCCGGGGAAGCTCCGAGGAATGGGAGACACAGAATCCCAAGCAGCGCGTCCAGGGGCTGCGCAGCGAGCACAAAATCCCAAGCAAGACACAAGCGAGAAACCGAAACAGCCTCCAGACCCTGTCGTCTCAGGTCAGAAACTCCCGGGAGAGATCCGAGGGATGCGCAACACAGAATCCGAAGCAGCCCCTGCGAGACCCAGGCCTCCTGGCCCTGTGTCACTTACCATGGCTGACGGCATTCCCCTTCAGGGAGCTGAAGCCGCCCCATGGACCTGAGAGAAAGGAGTCACAATATCCCAAACAGCCTCCAGACACTGTGGTCTCAGCTCAGAAAGTCACGGGGAAGGTCCAAGGGATGGGAGACACAGAATCCCAAGCAGCCACTCCAGGGGCTGTGCAGCAAGTAAAAATCCCAAGCGAGACACAAGCCAGAATCCGAAAAAGCCTCCAGACCCTGGGGTCTCAGCTCAGAAACTCCCGGGATAGGTCCGAGGGATGTGAGACACAGAATGGGTTGCGCCCCTACGAGGCCCAGATCTCCAAGCCAGAGTCACTTACCATGGCGTACCAAGGCTGAAGCCACTCCCTGTACCTGAGAGAAAGGAGTCACAGAATCCCAAACAGCCTCGAGAACCTGGGGTCTCAGCTCAGAAACTCCAGGGTAAGGTCAGAGTGAAGGAAGACACAGAACCCCAAGCAGCCTCTCCAGGGATTATGCAGCGAGCACAAAATCCCAAGCGAGACAAAAGCTAGAATCCCAAAAAGCCTCCAGACCCTGGGGTCTCAGCTCAGAAACTCCCGGGATAGGTCCGAGGGATGCGTGACACAGAATCCCAAGCAGCCTCTGTGAGCCCCGGGCCTCCAGGTCCTGAGTCACTTTCCATGGCTCACCATGGCTGAAGCCTCTCCATGTACCTGAGAGAAAGGGGTCACAGAATCCCAAACAGCCTCCAGACCCTGGGGTCTCAGCTCAGAAACTCCAGGGTAAGGTCAGAGTGAAGGAAGACACAGAACCCCAAGCAGCCTCTCCAGGGACTGTGCAGCGAGCACAAAATCACAAGAAAGACACAAGCTAGAATCCGAAGAAGCCTCCAGACCCTGGGGTCTCAGCTCAGAAACTCCCGGGATAGGTCCGAGGGATGCGAGACACAGAATCCCAAGCAGCTGCTGCGAGCCCCGGCCTCCAGGTCCTGAGTCACTTACCATGGCTCACCATGGCTGAAGCCACTCCCTGTACCTGAGAGAAAGGGGTCACAGAATCCCAAACAGCCTCCAGACCCAGGGGTCTCAGCTGAGAAACTCCCGGGGAAGGTCCGAGAAATGGGAGACACAGAATCCCAAGCAGCCCCTCCAGGGGCTGTGCAGCGAGCACAAAATCCCAAGCGAGACACAAGCCTGAATCCCAAAAAGCCATCAAACCCTGTGGTCTCAGCTCAGAAAATCCCGGGATAGGTGCGAGGAATGCGAGACGCAGAATCCCAAGCAGCCGCTGCGAGCCCCGGGCCTCCAGGCCCTGAGTCACTTACCATGGCTCACCATGGCTGAAGCCGCTCCCTGTACATGACAGAAAGGAGTCACAGAATCCCAAACAGCCTCCAGACCCTGGTGTCTCAGCTCAGAGTCCCGGGGAAGGTCCAACGGATGGGAGACACAGAATCTCAAGGAGCCCCTCCAGGGGCTGTGCAGCGAGCCCAAAATCCCAAGCGAGACACAAGCGAGTATCCCAAAAAGCCTCCAGACCCTGGGGTCTCAGCTCAGAAATTCCCGGGGAAGATCCGAGGGATGTGAGACAAAGATTCCCAAGCAGCCCCTCCAGGGGCTGTGCAGCGAGCCCAAAATCCCAAGCGAGACACAAGCGAGAATCCCAAACAGCCTCCAGACCCTGTGGTCTAAGCCAGAAATCCCCGGAATATGTCCGAGGGATGCGAGACACAGAATCCATAGCAGCCCCTGTCAGCCCCGGCCCTCAAGGTCCTGAGTCACTTACCATGGGTGACGGCATTCGCTGTCAGGGAGCTGAAGCTGCTTCCTGTACTTGAGAAAAGGGAGTCACAGGATCCCAAACAGCCTCTAGACCCTGTGGTCTCAGCTCAGAATCTCCCGGGGAAGGTCCGAGGCATGGAAGACACAGATTCCCAAGCAGCCCCTCTGGGGGCTGTGCAGCGAGCCCAAAATCCCAAGCGAGACACAAGCGAGAATGCCAAAAAGCCTCCAGACCCTGTGGTCTCAGCTCAGAACCTCCTGGGATTGTTCCGTGGGATGGGAGACCCAGAATCCCAAGCAGCCGCTGCGAGCCCCGGGACTCCAGGTCCTGAGTCACTTACCATGGCTTACCATGGGTGAAACCGTTCCCTGTACCTGAGAGAAAGGAGTCCCAGAATCCCAAACAGCCTCCAGACCCTGGGGTCTCAGCACAGAAACTGCCAGGGAAGGTCCCAGGGATGGGAGACAAAGAATCCCAAGCAACCCTTCCATGGGCTGTGCAGCGAGCATAAAATCCCAAGCGAGACACAAGCCAAAATCCCAAAAAGCCTCCAGACCCTGTGGTCTCAGCTTAGAAACTCTCGGGATAGGCCCGAGGTATGCGAGACAGAGAATCCGTGGCAGCCCCTGCAAGCCCCGACCCTCTAGGTCCCGGACTGCGACCCCTGGCCTCCAGGCCCGGGGCTGCAAGCCCCGGCCTCCAGGCCCTGAGTCACTTACCATGGCTTACCATGGCTTAAGCCGCTCCCTGTACCTGAGAGAAAGGAGTCACAGAATCACAAACAGCCTCGAGACCCTGTGGTTTCAGCTCAGAAACTCCCGGGGAAGGTCTGAGAGATGGGAGACACAGAAGCCCAAGCAGCCCCTCCAGGGGCTGTGCAGTGAGCACAAAATCCCAAGCGAGACACAAGCTACAATCCCAAAAAGCCTCCAGACCCTGGAGTCTCAGCTCACAAACTCCCGGGATAGGCCCAAGGGATGCAAGACACAGAATCCCAAGCACCCGCTGCGAGCCCCGGGCCTCCAGGTCATGAGTCACTTACCATGGCTTACCATGGCTGAAGCCGCTCCCTGTACCTGAGGGAAAGGAGTCACAGAATCCCAAACAGCCTCCAGACCCTGTGGTCTCAGCTCAGAAACTCCCAGGATATGTCCGAGGCATGCGAGACACAGAATCCGTAGCAGCCCCTGCGAGCCCCGGGCCTCCAGGTCCTGAGTCAATTTCCATGGCTGGCGGCACATCCAGTCAGGTAGATTAAGCCGCTCCCCGTACCTGAGAGAAAGGAGTCACAGAATCCCAAAGAGCCTCCTGACCCTGTGGTCTCACCTCAGAAACTCCCGGGGAACTTCCGAGGGATGGGAGGCACAGAATACCAAGCAGACCCTCCAGGAGCTGTGCAGTGAGCACAAAATCCCAAGCGAGACACAAGCGAGAATGCCAAAAAGCCTCCAGACCCTGTGGTCTCAGCTCAGAAACTCCCGGGATAGGTCCGAGGGATGCGAGACCCAGAATCCCAAGAAGCCCCTGCTAGCCCAGGTCCTCCCTGTCCTGCTGGGCTGTGAGCCCAGGGCCTCCAGGCGCTGCTGGGCTGAGAGCCCAGTGCCTCCAGGCGTTGCTGGACTGCCAGCCCAGGGCCTCCATGCGCTGCTGGGCTGTGCGCCCAGGGCCTCCAGGCGCTGATGGTCTGCCAGCCCAGGGTCTGTACGTGCTGCTGGGCTGCGAGCCCAGGGCCTCCATGTGCTGATGTTCTGTGAGCACAGGGGCTCCAGGCGCTGATGCTCTGCGAGCCCAGGGCCTCCAGGCACTGCTGGGCTGCGAGCCCAGGGCTTCTAGGCGCTGCTGGGCTGCGAGCCCAGGGCTTCCAGGCGCTGCTGGGCTGTGAGCCCAGGGCTTCCAGATGCTGCTGGGCTGCGAGCCCAGGGCCTCCAGGCCCAGGGCTCCGATCCCAGGGCCTCCAGGCACTGGGCTCGCAGCCCAGGTCCTCCAGGCACTGGGCTCGCTGCCCTGGGCCTGCAGGCCCTGGGCTCGCAGGCCAGAGCCGCTAGGCACAGGGCTCGTAGCCCAGGCCCTCCATGCGCTGGGCTCCTAGCCCAGGCCCTCCATGCGCTGGGCTTGCAGCCCTGGGCCTCCATGTGCTGGGCTGAGAGCCCACGGCCTCCAGGAGCTGGGCTGAGAGCCCACGGCCTCCAGGCATTGGGCTTCGAGCCCAGGGCCTCCAGGTCCTGAGTCACTTCCCATGGCTGACTGCACTCCCCTTGCCTGAAATGCACAGGAACACTCTGAGGATGCACGCCATGTCTGAGCGTAGTCTCTCTGTCTCCTTGAGTTCCCTGTGCATGATGGGGCACCCCTTGTTGAAAAACACATGTACTCCACTTTCCTGAATGGCACAGGAGCTCCCCGTCCTGAAGCTGCGCCCCATGCCTGAAAAAGCTCCCAGTGCCTGAAGGCAAGCCTCATGCCTCAAGGGGCTCCCCTTGACTCAAGGGCACAAGTACTCCCTGAAGACTTGCCCCATGCCTGACTGCACACCCCTTGCCTGAGGGCGCCCTGTGCCTGATGGCGAGCACAGTGCCTGATGACGCACCCTGTGCCTGAAGAGCACAGAGGCTCCCCTTGCCTGAAGTCGCCCACTGTGCATGAAGCACCTCCCTGTACCTGAAGTTGCTCCAAGTGCCTGAAGACAAGCCCCATGGTTGAAGGTGTGCCCCGTGCCTCAAAATGCTCCGTGTGCCTGAAGCCGCTCCTTGTACCTGAGAGAAAGGGGTCACAGAATCCCAAACAGCCTCCAGACCCTGTGGTCTCAGCTCAGAAACTCCCGTGGAAGGTCCGAGGGATGGGAGACACAGAATCCCAAGCAGCCACTCCAGGGGCTGTGCAGTGAGCACAAAATCCCAAGTGAGACACAAGCAAGAATCCCAAACAGCCTCCAGACCCTGTGATCTCAGCTCAGTAACTCCTGGGATAGGTCCGAGGGATGCGAGACACAGAATCTGTAGCAGCCCCTGCGAACCCCGGGCCTCCAGGCCTGGAGCTCGCAGCCCAGGGCCTCCAGGTCCTGAGTCCCTTACCATGGCTGACAGCACTCCCCGTGACTGGGTTCACTGCAGGCTGCCGTGCGGCGGGAACTGGGTTCACTGGATGGTGCAGTGCTGCTGTCACTGCGTGAACAGGAGGGTGCAGTGCACTCTGTACTAGCTGCACTGGAAGCTACATTGTCGCGGGCACTGGGTTCACTGGAGGGTTCAGGGCCTGGCGGTCAGGCTTCACTGGAGGCTGCAGTGCTGCGGGCACTGGGTTCACTGGGGGCTGTAGTACCGCGGGCACTGGGTTCACTGCAGGCTGCAGTGTACCAGTCACTGAGATGAGTGGAGGCTGAAGTGATGCGGACATTGGGTTCACTTGATCTGTAGTGCCGCGGGCACTGGGTTCAAGGCTGGCTGCAGTGCCATGGGCACTGGGGTCACTGGAGGGTGCAGTGCCACGGGCACTGGAGGGTGCAGTGTCGCGGGAAGTGGGTTCACTGGAGGCTGCAGATCCGCAGGCAGTGGGTTCACAGCAGCCTGCAGTGCCACAGGCACTGTGTTCACTGGAGGGTGCAGTGCCGCGGGCCCTTGGTTCACTGGAGTGTGCAGTGCCACGGGCTCTAGGTTCACTGCAGGTTAAATGGCCACGGACACTTTGTTCACTGGAGGCTGCAGTGCCGCGGGCAGTGGGTTCACTGTTGGCTGCAGTGCAGTGGGAACTGGGTTCACTGGAGGGTGCAGTGCCATGGGATCTAGGTTCACTGGATTGTGCAGTGCTGTGGGCTCTGGGTTCACTGTTGGATGCATTGCCATGGGAACTTTATTCACTGGAGGCTGCAGTGTTGTGGGCACCGGTTCACTGCACGGTTCAGTGCCAGGGGAACTGGGTTCACTGGAGGCTGGAGTGCTTAGGGCACTTGGTTCACTGGAGGGTGAAGTGCCCCATGCATTGCGTTCACTGGAGGGTGCAGTGCAGCGGGCACTGCCTTCACTGGAAGTTGCAGTGCCGCGGGCAGTGGGATCACCGGAGGCTGCAGTGCCGTGGGAACTGGGTTCACTGAAGGCTGCAGTGCCGCGGGCACTCGGTTCACTGCAGGCTGCAGTGCCACGGGCACTGGGTTCACTGAAGGGTGTGGTGCGGCAGGCACTGCCTTCACTGGAGGGTGCAGTGCCGTGGACAGTGGGTTCACTGGAGGCTGCTCTGAAGTGGGAACTGGCTTCACCTGAGGGTGCAGTGCACGGGCACTGGGTTCACTGCAGGCTGCATTGCACCGGTCACTGAGATAACTGGAAGTGGCAGTGCTGCGGGCACGGGGGTCACTGGAGGATTCAGTGCGTCGGGCACTGGCTTCACTGGAGGCTGCAGTGCCGCGGGCACTGGGTTCACTGGAGGCTGCATAGAAGCGGGAACTGGGTTCACAGCATGGTGCAGTGCCACGGGCACTGGGTTCACTGGAGTGTGCAGTGCAGCAGGCACTGCCTTCACTGGTGGCTGCAGTGTTGCGGGCAGTGGGTTCACTGGAGGCTGCAGTGCCGCGGGCACTGGGTTCACTAGAGGGTGCAGTGCCACGGGCACTGGGTTCACTGGAGGGTGTAGTGTCGCAGGCAGTGGGTTCACTGGCGGCTGCAGTGTCACAGGAAGTGGGTTCACCACAGGCTGCAGTGCCATGGGAACTGGGTTCACTGGAGGCTGCAGTGCCGCAGACACTGGGTTCACTGGAGCATGTAGTGCCGCAGGCACTGGGTTCACTGCAGGATGCAGTGCCGTGAGCACTGGGTTCACTGGAGGGAGCAGTGCCGCGGGGTCTGGGTTCACTGGAGGGTGCAGTGCCGCGGGCACTGGGTTCACTGGAGGCTGCATTGCCGCAGGCACTGGGTTCAGTGCAGGCTGCATTGCTGCGGGCACTGGGTACACTGCAGGATGCAGTGCCGCGGGCACTGTGTTCACTGGGTAGTGCAGTGCCGCTGCGACTGGGTTCACTGGAGGGTGCAGTGTGGCGGGAACTAGATTCACTGGACTGTGCAGTGCCGTGGGCTCTGGGTTCACTGCAGGATGCATTGCCTTGGGCACTGTGTTCCCTGCAGACTGCAGTGCCGCGGGCACTGGTGTCATGGGAGGGTGCAGTGCCATGGGCACTGGGTTCACTGGAGTGTGCAGTGTCGCGGGAAGTGGGTTCACTGGAGGCTGAAGTTCCGCGGGCAGTGGGTTCACAGCAGGCTGCAGTGCCACAGGTACTGGGTTCACTGGAGGGTGCAGTGCCGCGGCACTGGGTTCACTGCAGGCTGCAGTGCACCGGTCACTCAGATAACTGGAAGTTGCAGTGCTGCGGGCACTGGGTTTACTGCAGACTGCAGTGCCACGATCACCGAGGTCACTGGAGGTTGCAATGCCACGAGCACTTGGTTCACTGCAGGGTGCGGTGTCTCAGGCAAAGGGTTCACAGGCGGCTTCAGTTCCGCGGGCACTGGGATCACAGCAGGCTGCAGTGCCACGGGCACTGGGTTCACTGGAGGGTGCAGTGTCGCGGGCAGTGGTTTCACTGGAGGCTGCAGTGCCGTGGGCAGTGGGTTCACAACAGTCTGCAGTGCCACAGGAACTGGGTTCACCGGAGGGTGCAGTGACTTGGGCACTGGGTTCACTGGAGTGTGCAGTGCCGCGGATTCTGGGTTTACTGGAGGCTGCAGTGCTGCGAGCACTTGGTTCACTGCATGCTGCAGTTCTGCGGGCACGGGGTTCATGGCAGGCTGCATGCCGCAAGCACAGGGTTCACTGCACACTGCCGTGCCGCCTGCCCTGGGTTTACTGGAGGCTGCAGTGCCATGGACACTGGGTTCACTGGAGGATGTAATGTATCAGACACTGGTTTCACTGCAGGATGCAGTGCCTCCGGGACTGGGTTCCCTGCAGGCTGCAGTGCGGCGGGAACTGGGTTCACTGGAGGGTGCAGTGCTGCGGTCACTGCATTAACAGGAGGGTGCAGTGCACTCAGGACTGGCTTCACTGGAGGCTGCCGTGCTGCGGGCACTGTGTTCACTGCAGGCTGCATTGCCGCGGGCACTGGGTTCACTGCAGGATTTAGTGCCGCTGACACTGTGTTCACTGGATGGTGCAGTTTCACCGGCACTGTGTTCACTGGAGGCTGCAGGTCCGCGGGAACTGTGTTCACTGGTGCCTGCAGTGCCGCCGGATCTTTGTTCACTGGAGGCTGCAGTGCTGCGTGCACTGGGTTCACCGGAGGGTGCAGTGCGGCAGGCACTGCCTTCACTGGAGGGTGCAGTGCCACGGGCAGTGGGTTCACTGGAGGCTGCAGTGCAGTGGGAACTGGGTTCACTGCAGGCTGCAGTGCCCCGGCACAGGGTTCACAGCAGGATGCAGTGCTTCGGACACTTTTTCACTGGAGGGTGCAGTGCCGCGTGCACTGGGTTCAGTAGAGCCTGCAGTGCTGCCACCACTGGGTTCAATGGTTGGTGCAGTGCTATGGGTACTGTGTTAACTGGCGGGTTCAGTGCACCCAGCATTGGCTTCACTGGAGGGTGCAGTGATGCAGGATCTTGGTTCACAGGTGGCTGCAGTGCTGAGGGCACTGGGTTCACTGGAGGGTGCAGCGCCACGGCACTGCATTCACTGGAGGCTGCAGTGCCGCGGGCAGTGTGTTCACTGTAGGCTGCAGTGCCGCGGGCACTGAATTCCATAGAGGCTGCAGTGCAGTGGGAACTGGGTTCACTGGAGGGTGCAATGCCGCGGACACAGGGTTCACTGCATGCTGCAGTGCACCGGTCACTGGGATAAATGGAAGATGCAATGCTGTGGGCACTGGGTTCACTGGAGGATGCAGTGCAGCGGGCACTGGGTTCAATACAGGCTGCAGTGCCTCGGGCACTGGGTTCACTACAGGCTGCAGTGCCGCAGGCAGTGGGTTCACTTGAGGCTGCAGTGGTGCGCACCCTGGGTTCACTGGAGGGTTCAATGCCCCAGGCACGGGGTACACCGGAGGATACAGTGCCTAGGGCACTGTGTTAACTGGTGGGTGCAGTGCCTTGGTCACTGCCTTATCGGAGGGTGAAGTGCCGCGGGGACTGGGTTCACTACAGGGTGCAGTGCCGAAGGCACAAGGGTTCACTAGAGGGTGCAGTGCCACAGGCTCTGACTTCACTGCAGTGTGCAGTACCGCGGGCTCTGGGTTCAGTCGAGGGTGCAGTGCCACGAGCACTGTGTTCACTGGAGCCTACAGTGCCGTGGGCTTTGCGTTCACTGCAGGCTTCAGTGCCGCAGGCACTGGGTTCACTGCAGGCTGCAGTGCCCCATGCACTGGGTGCACTGCAGGATACAGTGCCGCGGGCACTTTGGTCACTGCAGGGTGCTGTGCCGTGGGCACTGGATTCAGTCGAGGGTGCAGTGCTGCGGGCCTGGGTTCACTGTAGGCTGCAGTGCAGTGGGAACTGGGTTCAATGGATGGTGCAGTTCTGCTGGCACTGCGTTAACTGAAGGGCGCAGTGCACCCAGCACTGGCTTCACTGGAGGGTGCAGTGCCACGGGCTCTGGGTTCCTTGGAGGCTGGAGTACCATGGGCACTGGGTTCACTGGAGGCTGCTCTGCCTCGGGCACTGGGCTCACTGGAGGCTGCAGTGCAGTGGGAACTGGGTTCACTGGAGGGCGCAGTGCACCCAGCACTGGCTTCACTGGAGGGTGCAGTGCCACGGGCTCTTGGTTCCCTGGAGGCTGGAGTACCATGGGCACTGGGTTCACTGGAGGCTGCTCTGCCTCGGGCACTGGGCTCACTGGAGGCTGCAGTGCAGTGGGAACTGGGTTCACTGGAGGGTGCAGTCCGTGGGCACTGGGTTCAATACACGCTGCTGTGCACTGGTCACAGGGATAACTGGAGGCTGTAGTGCTGCAGGCAGTGGCTTCACTGGAGGCTGCAGTGCCGCAGACACTGTGTTCACTGGAGGCTGCAGTGCCTAGGGCATTTGGTTCAATGGAGGTTGCAGTGTCGTGGGCACTGGGTTCACTGGAGGCTGCTGTGCCACGGGCACTGGGGTCACTGGAGGCTGCAGTGCCATGGACACTGTGTTCACTGGAGGCTGCAGTGCCGTTGGCACTGGGTTCACTGGAGGCTGCAATGTGGCGGGCCCTGCATTCTCTGGAGGCTATAGTGCCGTTGGCACTTGGTTCACTGCAAGGTGCAGTGCCGCGGGCACAGGGTTCACTGGAGTGTGCAGTGCTGCGGGCTCAGGGTTCAATGGAGGCTGCAGTGCTGTGGGCACTGAGTTCACTGCATGCTGCACTGCCTCGGGAACTGGGTTCACTGGAGGCTGCAGTGCCGTGGACACTGTGTTCACTGGAGGGTGCAGTGCCTCGGGCACTGGGTTCACTGGAGGCTGCAGTGCTGCAGCCACTGAGTTAACTGGAGGGTGCGGTGCACCCAGAACTGGATTCACTGGATGCTGCAGTGCCACGGGCTCTGGGTTCACTGCAGTATGCAGTGCCGCGGGCCCTGGGTTCATCGGGGGCTGCAGTGTCGCAGGCACTGGGTTCACTGGAGGTTGCAGTGACGTGGGCACTGGGTTCCCTGGAATCTGAATTACCGCGGGAACTGGGTTCACTGGAGGGTGCAGTGCTGCAGGCACTTGCGTCACTGGAGGCTGCCCTGCAGTGGGCTGACAGTTCACTCCAGACTGCAGTACCACGGGCAATTGGTTGACTGGAGGTTGCAGTGCCGCAGCACTGGCTTCACTGGAGGGTGCATTGTCACGGGGTCTGGGTTCACTGGAGGCTGCAGTGCCATGGACACTGTGTTCACTGGAGGCTGCAGTGCCGTTGGCACTGGATTCACTGGAGGCTGCAGAGTGGCGGGCACTGGGTTCACTGGAGACTGCAGTGCCGTTGGCACTGTGTTCACTGCAGGATGCAGTGCCGCGGGCAGTGGGTTCACTGGAGTCTGCAGTGCCACGGGCATTGGGTTCACTGGAGACTGCAGTGCTGTTGGCACTGTGTTCACTGCAGGATGTAGTGCCGCGGGCAGTGGGTTGACTGGAGTCTGCAGTGCCGCGGGCAGTGGGTTGACTGGAGTCTGCAGTGCCGCGGGCAGTGGGTTGACTGGAGTCTGCAGTGCCGCGGGCAGTGGGTTCACTGGAGATTGCATAGAAGCTGGAACTGAGTACACTGCATGGTGCAGTGCCGCAGGTCCTGGGTTCACTTGAGGGTGCAGTGCGGCAGGCACTGCCATCACTGGAGGGTGCAGTGCCGCGGGCAGTGGGTTCACTGGAGGGTGTAGTGCAGTGGAACTGGGTTCACTGCAGGCTGCAGTGCCGTGGACACTTTTTTCACTGGAGGGTGCAGTGCCCCGGGCATGGGTTCAGTAGAGTGTGCAGTGTCACGGGCTCTGGGTTCACTGGAGACTACAGTGCCGTGGGCACTGGGTTCACTGCAGGCTGCTCTGCCTCGGGCACTGGGTTCACTGCAGGCTGCAGTGCCACGTGCAGTGGGTTCACTGCATGCTGCAGTACCACTTGCAGTAGGTTCACTGGATCCTGCATTGCTGCGGGCAATGGGTTCATGCAGGCTGCAGTGCACCGGTCACTGGCATAACTGGAGGCTGTAGTGCTGCAGGCACTGGCTGCACTGGATGCTGCAGTGCCGCGGACACTGTGTTCACTGGAGGCTGCTGTGCCGCGGGCACTGGATTCACTGGAGGCTGCATTGCCGTGGACACTAGGTTCACTGGAAAGTATAGTGCCGGGGGCACTGACTTCACTGGAGGCCGCAGTGCCGTGGGCACGGTCATCCCTGGAGGCTCCAGTGCCACGGTCACTGAGGTCACTGGAGGCTCCACTGCCGCGGTCACTGGGGCCTCCTGTGCCCCAGTTCCACTGGCACTGGAGCCTGGATGGGCTGCTTGGGATTCTGTGTCTCCCTCTCTGTTTTTCCCCGGGTGGTCTCTGGTTTGAGCACAGACCTGGAGGCTGCATGGGATTGTGTGTCTCCCTCTGTCTCTGTCCTTCCCCAGGAGTTTCTGTACTGAGACCACAGAGCCTGGAGGCTGCTTGGAATTTTGTGTCTCCCTCTCTCTCTGTCCTTCCCCTCCAGTTCCTTCAGGCACTGGGATTGCCGACTTCAGGGTCTGGGAGTGGCTTTGACTTCAGTCACTGGGAGTGACGTCAGGAGTGACTTAAGTCACTGGGAGTGACTTCGGGAGTGTTCCGTCAGTGGGAGTGACTTCAAGAGGGTCTTCCGTCACTGTGTGTGACTTCGCGAGGGACTTCCGTCACTGGGAGTGACTTCAGTCATTGGGGGTGACTGACTTCAGTCACTGGGCATGCCCTCAGGCCCTGGGCATGCCTGTGCCCTTCAGGCAGGGGGCTAGACTTCAGGCACAGGGTGAGAATTCAGGCATGGTGCAAGCCTTCAGGCAAGGGGCGTGCCTGCAGGCACTGGGCGGGGCTCCATGCTTGTGGCAAGGTTTCAGGCACGGGGCTTTCCTTCAGGCACGGGCCTTGCCTGCAGGCAAGGGGCCTGAGTACAGGCACCTGGAGCTGTTTCAGGCAAGAGGCATGCCTTCAGGAACAGGGAGCGGCTTCAGGCACATGGAGCGTTTTGAAGCACGGGGCGCACCTTCAACCATGGAGCTTGTCTTCAGGCCCTGGGAGCACCTTCAGGTACAGTGAGCGGCTTCATGCACAGGGTGCGACTTCAGGCACGGGGAGCCTCTGTGCTCTTCAGGCACTGGGCGCACTCAGGCAAAGGGTGTGCCCTCACCCATGGGGTGAGCACTCAGAGAGTGCTTGTGCCTTTCAGGCAAAGGGAGTGCCTTCAGGAACGGGGAGTGCATTCAGGCACGGGGAGTGCCTTCAGGCATGGTGAGTGGCTTCAGCAACTGGAGGCTCTGTGCTGCCAGCACTGGGGCCTGGAGGCTCGGTGCTGGGAGCACCCGGGCCTGGAGGGGCTGCTTGGGATTCTGTGTCTCCCTCTCTGTCCTTCCCCAGGAGTCTCTGTGGTGAGACCACAGAGCCTGGGGGCTGCATGGGGTTCTGTGTCTCCTTCTGTCTCTGTCCTTCCCCGGGAGTTTCTGTGCTGAGACCACAGAGCCTGGAGGCTGCTTGGAATTCTGTGTCTCACTCTCTCTGTCCTTCCCCTGCAATTTCTTCAGGCACTAGGAGTAACTTCAGACACTGAGTGTGACTTTGACTTCAGTCACTGTGAGTGACTATGACATCAGCCACTGGGAGTGGCTTTGACTTCAGCCCCTGGGAGTGACTTCCATCACTGGGAGAGGGACTTCGAGAGGGACTTCCATCACTGGGAGTGAATTCGCGAGTGACTTCCATCACTGGGAGTGACATCGGGAGTGACTTCTGTCACGGGGAGTGACTTCGGGAGAGACTTCCCTCACTGGGAGTGACATAGTGAGTGATTTCCGTCACTGGGAGTGACTTCGGGAGAGGCTTCCGTCACTTGGAATGACTTTGGGAGTAACTTCCTTCACTGGGAGTGACTTTGACTTCAGTCACTGGGAGTGACTTTGGGAGTGACTTCATGTACTGGACATGACTCAGTCATTGGGGGTGACTGACTTCAGTCACTGGGCATGCCCTCAGGCACTGGGCATGCCTGTGCCATTCAGGCATGGGGCAAGCCTTCAGGCATGGGGCGTGCCTTCAGGCAAGGGTTGTGCTTTCAGGCACTGGGCGGGGCTTCATGCACGGGGCTTGCCTTCAGGCAAGGGGCTTGATTACAGGCACATGGAGGTGTTTCAGGCAAGAGGCATGCCTTCAGGCAAAGGGAGTGGCTTCAGGCACACGGAGCGTGGGGCTTGTCTTCAGGCACTGGGAGCCCCTTCAGGTACAGTGAACGGCTTCATGCACAGGGCGCGACTTCAGGCACGCGGAGTTCTGTGCTCTTCAGGCACAGGGCGCGCCATCAGGCACTGGACTCGCCATCAGGCACAGGGCGCCCTCAGCACGGGGTGTGCCGTCAGGCATGGGGCACGACTTCAGGGAGTGCCTGTGCCCTTGAGTCAAGTGGAGTGTTTTCTGGCATGGGGCTTGCCTTCAGGCATGTGGAGCATCTTCAGGCATGGGGCCCGTCTTCAGGCACAGGGAGCTCCTGTGCCATTCAGGTAAGGGGAGCACATGTGCCTCTCAACAAGGGATGCCCCATCATGCACAGGACACTCATTGAGACTCACAGCATACCCTCAGGCATGGGGTGCACCCTCAGAGAGTACCTCTGCCTTTCAGGCAAAGAGAGTGCCTTCCGGCACTGGTAGTGCCTTCAGGCATGGTGAGTGGCTTCAGGAAGTGGAGGCTCTGTGCGGCGAGCACAGGGCCTGGAGGCTTGATGGGATTCTGTCTCCCTCTCTCTCTGTCCGTCCCCAGGAGGCTCTGTGCTGAGACCACAGAGCCTGGAGGCTGCTTGGAATTCTGTGTCTCCTTTTCTCTGTGTCCTTCCCCTGCAGTTCCTTCAGGCACTGGGAGTGCCGACTTCAGTCACTGGGAGTGACGACTGCAGTCACCAGGAGTAACTGCAGACACTGAGTGTGACTTTGACTTCAGTCACTGTGAGTGACTATGACATCAGTCACAGGGAGTGACTTTGACTTCAGTCACTGGGAGTGACGTCAGGAGTTACTTCAGTCACTGGGAGTGACTTCTGGAGTGACTTCTGTCATGGGGAGTGACTTCGAGAGGGACTACCGTCACTGGGTGTGACTTCACAAGGGACTTCCATTTCTGGGAGTGACTTTTCCAGTGACTTCCATCACGGGGAGTGACTTCGGGAAAGACTTCCCTCTCTGGGAGTGACTTTGGGAGTAACTTTATTTACTGGGAATGACTTTGACTTTAGTCACTGGGAGTGACTTTGGGAGTGTCTTCATTCATTGGGCAAGACTTCAGTCGTTGGGAGTGACTGACTTCAATCACTGGGCATGTCCACAGGCACTGGGCATGCCTGTGCCCGTCAGGCAGGGGGCTAGCCTTCAGGCACAGGGTGAGAATTCAGGCATGGGGCAAGCATTCAGGCATGGGGCAAGCCTTCAGGAATGGGGCGTGCCTTCAGGCAAGGGGTGTGCCTTCAGGCAAGGGGTGTGCCTTCAGGCACTGAGCAGGGCTTCATGCATGGGGCAAGGCTTCAGGCACCAGGCTTGCATTCAGGCACCGGGCTTGCCTTCAGGCAAGGGGCTTGAGTACAGGCACCTGGAGCTGTTTCAGGCAAGAGGCATGCCTTCAGGAACAGGGAGCAGCTTCAGGCACAGGGAGCGTCTTTAGGCACGTGGCGCACCTTCAACCATGGGGCTTGTCATCAGGCACTGGGAGCACTTTTAGGTATAGCGAGCGGCTTCAGGCACAGGGCGCGACTTAAGGCAAGGCGCGGGGGAGTCTGTGCTCTACAGGCACGGGGCGCCCTCTGGCCAGGGGTGCGCTGTCAGGCATGGTATGCACCTTCAGGGAGTGCCTGTGCCCTTCATTCAAGGGGAGCGCCTTCAGGCATGGAACATGCCTTCAGGCACATGGTGTGCCTTCAGGCACTGGGAGAGGCATTATTCATGGGGCACTGCTTCAGTCAAGGGGCTTACTTTCAGGCAGTGGGCTTGCCTACAGGCATGTGGAGCTCTATCAGGCATGGGTCGTGTCTTCTGGAACAGGGAGTGGCCTCAGGCACAGGGAGAATCTTCAGGCAAGGGGTGCACCTTCAGCCATGGGGCTTGTCTTCAGGCACTGGGAGCGCCTTCAGGCACAGGGAGAAGCTTCATGCAAGGGGTGCGCCTTCAGGCAAGGGGAGCATCTGTGCTCTTCAGGCATGGGGAACGCAGTCAGGCATGGGGCGACCCATCAGGCATAGGGAGTGGCTTCAGGCATGGTGCATGGCTTCAGGCATGGGGCGTGGCTTCAGGCAAGAGGAGGTCCTGTGCCATTCAGGCAAGGGGGGCTCCTGTGACTTTCAGGCACAGAATGCCCCATCCTGCACAGGGAGCTCAGTCAGACTCAGGGCATGCCTTCAGGCATGGGGTATGCCTATAGAGAGTGC
The DNA here is from genome assembly GCF_018350215.1 of Panthera leo. Classification (NCBI taxonomy): domain Eukaryota; kingdom Metazoa; phylum Chordata; class Mammalia; order Carnivora; family Felidae; genus Panthera; species Panthera leo. The sequence continues at coordinate 41,699,902 of NC_056694.1, read as the reverse complement.
TCGTGCCTTTCAGGCAAGGGGAGTGCCTTCAGACAAGGGGAGTGCCTTCAGGCATTGGAGGCTCTATCCTGTGATCGCAGAGCATAGGGTTTCTGTGCTGGGAGTACAGAGCCTGGAGGAGCTTCTTGGGATTCTATGTCTCCCTCTCTGTCCTTCCCCAGGAGGCTCTGTGGTGAGAGCACAGAGCCTGGAGCCTGCTTGGGATTCTGTGTCTCCCTCCCACTCTGTCCTTCCCCTGGAGTGTCTTCAGGCACTGGGAGTGCCAATTTCAGGCACTGGGAGTGATGACTGCAGTCCCTGTGAGTGGAGACTCCAGTCACTGGGAGTAACTGCAGACACTGAGAGTGACTTTGACTTCAGTCTCTGGGAGTGACTATGACATCAGTCACTGGGAATGACTTTGACTTCAGTCACTGGGAGTGACTTCAGGAGTGACTTCAGTCACTGGGACTGACTTCGAGAGGGACTTCCCTCACTGGGAGTGACTTCGGGCGTGACTTCTGTCACTGGGAGTGACATCTGGAGTGACTTCCGTCACTGGCAGTCACTTCGGGAGTGACTTTCATCACTGGGAGTGACTTCGAGAGGGACTTCCCTCACTTGGAGTGACTTTGGGCATGACTTCTGTCACTGGGAGTGATATCTGGAGTGACTTCCGTCACTGACAGTCACTTCGGGTTGACTTTCATCACTGGGAGTGACTTCAGGAGACACTTCCGTCACTGGGAGTGACTTTGGGATGACTTTCTTCACTGGGAGTGACTTTGTCTTTAGTCACTGGGAGTGACTTTGACTTCATTCCCTGGGAGTGACTTTGGGAGTGACTTCATTCAATAGGCATGACTTCAGACATTGGGAGTGAATGACTTCAGTCACTGGGTATGCCCTCAGGCACTGGGTATGCCTAACCCTTCAGGCAAGGGGCGAGCCTTCAGGCATGGGGCGAGCCTTCAGGCAGGAGGAGTCTTCAGGCAAGGGGCGAGCCTTCAGGCAAGGGGCCTTCAGGCAAGGGGCAAGCCTTCAGGCAAGGGGTGAGCCTGCAGGCATTGGACCTGCCTTCAGGCATGGGACATGGCTTCATGCTCGGGGCATGGCTTTAGGCAAGGGGCTTGCCTTCAGGTAAGGGGCTTGTCTTTAGGCATGGGGCATGCCTTCAGGCCCTGGGCATGCCTTCAGGCACAGGGAGCGGCTTCAGGCAAGGGGCTTGTCTTCAGGCATGGGGAGCACCTTCAGGTATGGGGAGCGGCTTCAGGCATGGGGTGTGCCTTCAGGTACTGGGAGCGTCTGTGCCCTTCAGGACACTTTCCATGGAAAGTAACGCTGTACCACTTCTGGCCCCACATGTGTGTGGTCATATCAGATTTAGGAATTTTGTCCTCATTGAGAGAGAGAGAGAGAGAGAGAGAGAGAGAGAGAGAGAGAGAGTCTTAGCTAGTGTTTGGGTTTGGGCCAGGGACTTAGATAGGGCTGAATGGACAGGAGACCCGTGATCACCCTGGAAGGCTGCAGTGAGGGCCCATGCACTAATGCATGTAAGGTTTAGGATTATGGTAAGAGTTGGTGTGAACTTTAGGTTGAGGGGTATGGTGCGGGTCAAGGTTACTGTTAGGTTTAGGTCCCAGGAGGTTGTAGGCGGTGAACCCCTAGCAGTGCAGTGGTCTCCACATAGGGTTGAATGGAGACTGCATGAAAGCCTCTAGTTCAGGCTTCGTCTTTCCATGCCAGAGCCAGCCTCCCGTGTGTGCCACTCTTCAGTTGGGCCTCAGCACCCTCCTTGTGAAACTCCATGCCAGCAGTGGAATTGACATGATGATGTTCCAATTCCATACCGAATAATACTTCAGGGTTCTGGGCCCTATGGGCGTGATGTTCTCAGAATTCGGAACTCGATCCCCATTGGGAGAGAGCCATCGCTAGGGTTAGGGTATGTTCCAGAGACATAAGCATGGCTGAAGCGACACCAGTCCCTTGAGCTACATGGAGGGCTGAATAGGGCGCATGCACAGGTGCAGGTCAGATGTAGGGTTACGGTTAGAGTTGGTGAGGTTGGTGTGTATAGTTATGTTCATTGTTTTAGTTCTGTTCATAGTTATGTTCATGGTGAGGTTGGTGTGTATAGTTATGTTCATTATTGGGTTTGGGGTTAAGTCCTAGGTGGCTCCAAGCGATAAACGAACAGCAATGCAGTCAGCTTCCCGGAGGGCTCAGTGGAGGGCATATTGCAGGTTGTCCGTCATGCTTAGTCTTTGTTTGCCAGGGCAAGCCTCCATCGTGGGCCATTCTTTGATTGAGCCTCAGCAACTACTTCTGCAGCAACATCTGGGCTTTGGATATTACATGGTGATATTCCACATTCCACGCTGAGTAATACTCCTCCTCCTCTGGACTCCATGTGTGTGGTATCCTCAGACTAAAGAATTGAGTCACCATCAGGAGAGAGCCTTAGTTTGAGTTAGGGTTTGCTTCAGGGCCATAAGCAGCGCTGAAGCAACACTACTCATGTTATCTACATGGGGTGTTGTATGAGGGACCATGCGCACGTGAGGGTCTGGTGTAGGATTAGCGTTAGAGTTGGAGTGAGGTTTAGGTTGAGGAGTACTGCGAGGGTCACAGTTAGGGTTAGGGTCCAGGAGGCCCTAGGTGCTGAAACCCAAACAGTGCAGTGATCTCCCTGGAGGGCTGAGGGAGGTCGCATTGGAGGGTGCCGGCCAGGCTTAGTCTTTAGGGGCTAGGGCCAGCCTCGGATATGGACCACACTTTGGTTGGGCCTTAGCAACCCCCTTGTGCAGCTCCCTCTGGGCTTTGGAAATTACCTGGTCATGTTCCACGTTCCATGCCGAGGAATCCGGCTCCTCTTCTGAACCCCACATGTGTGGTTTGCACAGAAGTAAGTATTGGGTCACCATGGGGAGACAGCCTAAAATGGAGTTAGGGTTCAGTCCAAGGACATAAGCAGGGCCGAAGCGACAGCAGTCCCGTGATCTCCCTGGAGGGCTGAAGAGAGGGTCCCTGAGAGGGTGCAAGTCAGTTGTAGGTTATGTTTAGAATAGGGGTGATGTTTAGGTTGAGGGGTACTTTGAAGGTCATGGTTATTGTTAGGTCTCACGAGGCTCTAGGTGCAACAACCCCAGGAAGGATGTGGTCTCCCAGAAGGGCTGAGTGGATCCCACATGGGATTGTGCTGATCAGGCTTTGTCTTTGAGTGCCCGATCAAGCCTCTCGTGTGAGTCACTCTTCAGTGTGACCTCAGGAACCCCCTCGTGCAGCTCCTTATGGGTAATGGAAATGACACGATTTGCTCCAAGATCCATGCCGAGGAATCCTGCAAAGCTTTGGGCCCCATGTGTGTGGTCTCTCAGAGTTAGGCATTGGATCCCCATCGGGATTCAGCCACAACTAGGGTTAGGGTTCGGTCCAGGGAGGTAAGCAAGGCTGAAGCAACAGCAATCCCATTACCTACGTGGAGGTTTGAATGAGGGCCCATGAGCGGGTGAGGGTCCGGTGTAGGGTGTCAGGTGAAGCCTTAGAGTTGGGGTAAGGTTGAGGTTGAGGAGTATGTTGATGGTCATGTTTACGGTTTGGGTTAGGTTCCAGGAGGTACGAGGTGCTGTACCCCAAGCAGTCCAGTGGTCTCACTGGAGGAATCAGTGGAGGGCAAATGGTAGGTTGCTGCTCAGGCTTAGTCTTTGGGTGCTGAAGCCAGCATCAGTTGTGGGGCAATCTTCAGATGGGCCTCAGCAAACCCTTTTTGCAGCTTCCTCTGGGCTTTGTAAATTACCTGTCGATGTTCCACGTTCCATGTGAGTAACACTGCAGCACTTCTGGGCCCCATATGCATGGTGACTGAGACTTAGGAATTTGTTCCTCAATGGGAGAGAGCCATTACTAGGGTTAGGTATTGGCCCAGGGATGTAGATAGGGCCAAATCCACATGAGTCCGTGATCATTCTGGAGGACTCCATAGGGCCCATGCTTGGGTGCAGGTCATGTGTAGGGTTAGTGTTAGAGTTGGTGTGAAGTTTAGGTTGAGGTATATGGTGAGGGTCAAGTTTAGTGTTAGTGTTAGGTCCCAGGAGGTTCCAGGCAGTGAACGCCTAGCAGTGCAGTGGTCTCCACAGAGGGCTGAGTGGAAGCTGCATGGAAGTCTACAGTTCAGACTAAGTCTTTCGTCCCAGGGCAGCATCCTATGTGTGACACTCTTCAGTTGGGCCTCAGCAACCTCCTTGTGCAGCTCCATCCCAGCAGTGCAAATGAAATGATGATGTTCCAATTCCATCCTGAAGAATAATGCAGGGGTTTGGACACTATGTGCATGGTGTTCTCAGAGTTAGGAACTGGATCCCCTTTGGGGGAGAGTCATAGCTAGGGTCAGGATTCGGTCCAGGGACATAAGCAGGGCCAAAGCAACACCAGTCCCATTATCTACATGGAGGGCTGAATGAGCACCCATGCAGGGGTGCAGGTCAGGTGTAGCGTTACCTTTAGAGTTGGGGTGAGGTTGAGGATGATGTGTATGGTTCTTGTCAATATAATGGTTAGGTTTTGTCCCAGGTCCTCCAGAAGCTGAAGCACCAGCAGTGCTGGTCTTCCTGCAGGGTTCAGTGGTGAGCACATAGGAGGGTGTAGGTCATGCTTAGTCTTTGAGAGCCAGGGTGAGCCTCCTTTGTGGGCCACACTTTGGTTGAGCCTCAGGAACCGCTTCTGAAGCAACATCTGGGCTTTGGATATTACATGGTGATATTCCACGTTCCATGCCGAGGAATCCGCCTCTTCTTCTGGAAGGGAGATATCCTCAGACTTAATAATCGGGTCACCATCTGGAGAGATCTTTAGATAGAGTTGGGTTTCAGACCAGGGCCATAAGGAGGGCCAAAGGTACCCCATTCCACTTACTTCAATGGGGTGATGAATGATAGCCAGTGTGCAGGTGAGGGTCAGTTGTAGGGTTAGTGTTAGTGTAGGAATGAGTTTGAGGTTCAGGGTATGGTGAGGGTCACGGTTAGTGTTAGGGTTAGGGCCCAAGAAATTCCAGGTGGTGAACCCCTAACATCACAGTGGTCTCCACGGAAGGCTGAGTGGTGGCTGCATGGGAGCCTTCAGTTCAGACATTCTTTGTGTTTCAAGGCCAGCCTCCCATGTGTGCCACTATTCATTTGGGTCTCAGCAACCTCCTCAGGCAGCTCCATCCCAGAAGTGGAAACGAAATGATGATGCTCCAATTCCATACCGAGTAATACTGTAGGGGTTTTGACCTATATGCGTGGTGTTTCAGAATTAGGACCTGGATACCCATTGGGAGAGAACCACGGATAGGGTGAGGTTCTGTCCAGGGACATAAGCAGGGCTGAAGAGACACCGGTCCTGTTATCTCCATGAGGGCCTGTATGAGGACCAATGCACGGGTAAGGGTCCGGTGTAGGGTTAGCATTAGCGTTGGGGTGAGGTATAGGTTGAGTAGTATGGGGAGGGTCACAGTTGGCATTATGGCTAGGTTCCAGGAGGCCCAAGGTGCTGAATCCAAGGCAGTGCAGTTGTTTCCCTGGGGGACCCAGAGGAGGGCGCATGGGAGGGTGCGGGTCATGCTTATTCTTTGGGTGCCAAGGCCAGCCTCTTGTGTGGGCCACTCTTCGGTTGGTCCTCAGCAACCCCCTTGTGCAGGTCCCTCTGGGCATTGGAAATGGTATGGTGATGTTCCCCGTTCCATGCCAAGTAAGTCTGCACCGCATCTGGGCCCCATGTACGTGGTTTTCTCCGAGTTAGGAATTGGGTCCCCATCGGGAATGAGCCATAGCTAGGGCAAGGGTTTGATCCAGGGACGGGACGTAAGCAAGGCTGAAGAAACAACAATCCCTTTACCTCCATGGAGGGCTGAATGAGGGCTCATGCACGGATGCGGGTCATGTGTAGGGTTAGCGTTAGACTTAGGGTGAGGTTCCAATTGAGGAGTATGGAGTGGGTCATGAATAGGGTGAGGGATAGCTCCAAGGAGTCCCCAGATGATGAACCCCATGCAGTGCAGTGGTCTGGGAGGGCTCAGTGGAGGGCACATGGGAGGGTGCTGGTCAAGTTTAGTCTTTGGTTACTGGTGCCAGCCTTGCATGTGGGCCAATTTTGGGCCTCAGCAAGCACTTTGGCACCTCCCTCTGGTATTTGAACATGACATGGTGGTGGTCCATGCTCCATGTGGAGTAATCCTGCACCGCTTCTGGGCCACAGGTGCATGATATTCTCTGCATTAGGAATTGGATCCCCATCGGGATAGAGAAATAGGTACGATTACAGTTAGATCCAGGGACATAAGCAAGGCCGAAGAAACAACAGTCCATTTATCTCCATTGAGTATGAATGAGGGCCATGCGCGGTAGCAGGTCAGGTGTAGGGTTAGTGTTAGAATTGGGGTGAGGTTTCAGTTGAGGAATACAGCGAGGGTCATGGTGAGGGTTAGGGGTAGGTTCCAGGAGGCGCTTAAGTGCAGAAACCTAAGTAGTGCAGTGGTCTCCTAGAGGGTTGAGTGGAGGGTGCAAAGGATGGTGCCGTTCCTTCTTAGTCTTAGGGTGTCAAGGCCCTCCTTGGGTGCAGGACACTCCTTAGTTGGGCCTCAGCAGCGCCTTTGTGCAGCTCCCTCTGAGCTTTGGAAATGACATGGTGATGTTCCAGGTTCCAAGCCGAGTGATTTACACCGTGAGCGTGCTGTTGTCAGTCATTGGAATTGGGTTGCCATGAGGAAGGAGACTTAGCTAGGGTTAGGGTTCAGTGCAGTGACATCACCAGGGCAGAGTGACTCCAATCTCATGAATTTCATGGAGGGCAGAAGTGAGAAACCTTGCGAGGGTACCGGTCTGGTATAGAGTTAGTGTGAGAGATAGGTTTAGGTTTAGGTTGAGTGCTAGGGTCAGGGTTCTGGTTAGGGTTGGGGATAAGTCCCAGGAGGCTCCAGATGCTGAACCCACAGCAGTGCAGTGGTCTCCCCGAAGTGCGGACTGGAGTACACAATGAATGCTGCGGGTCAGGATTAGTCTTTCGGTTGCCAGGCCAGACAACTGTTTCTGGCACTCTTCGGGTAAGACTCAGGAATGTTCTCAGGCACAACGGAGGCTGCCGGTCCGGATTAGTCTTTGGGTTCCAAGGCTAGACAAGTGTATTGGACACTCTTTGGGGGAGACCTCAGGAATCCTCTTATGCAGCAGCAGCTGGGCTTTGGAAATGACATGGTGATGTTCCACGTTCCACGCCGAGTAATCCTGCACTGCTTCTCGACCCCATGTGCATTCTGTTGTCAGACATTGGAATTGGGTACCCATGGGGAGTGAGTTTTAGCTAGGGTTAGGGTTCAGTGCAGGGATGTGGCCATGGCCAAAGGACTCCAGTCTCGTGATCTCTCTCGAGGGCTGAAGTGAGGGCACATGTGCTGGTATGGGTCTGGTGTAGAGGTATTGTGAGATATATGGTCAGGTGAGATTGAGGGTTATGCTCAGGGTTATGGTTAGGGTTAGGGTAGGTCAAAGAAGGATCCAGGCGCTGTACCCACAGCAGTGCAATTGTTTCCCCGAAGGGCAGAGTCAGTGCACAATGGAGGCTGCTCGTCAGAATTAGTCTTTGGGTTCCAAAGACGGACAACTCTGTAAGGTCTGGTGTAGATAGGTGGGTCCAGTGTGATAGAAAATGTTAGATTTAGGTTGAGGGTTATTGTTAGGGTTACGGTTAGGTTTAGAGTTAGGTCCCAGGAGTCTCCAGGCGCTGAACCACAGCAGTGCAGTTGTCTTCCGGAAGGGTTGAGCGGACTGCACAACGGAGGCTGTGGGTCAGGATTAATCTTTGGGTTCTAAGGACAGACAACTGTATCTGGTCTGGAGTAGATAGATGTGTCTAGTGTGAGTGATAGGGTTAGGTTTAGGTTGAGGGTTAGCATATGGTCCTGGTTAGCATTAGGGTTAGGTCCCAGGAGGTTCCACGCACTGAAACCACAGCAGAGCATTTGTCTCCCCGAAGGGCAGAAGGGAGTACACAAAGGAGGGTGCTGGTCAGGATTAGTCTTTTGGTTCCAAGGCCAGACAACTGTATGGGCCACCCATCGGTTAGGCCTCAGGAATCCTCTTGTGCAGCTGCAGCCGCGGTTTGGAAATACATGGTGATGTCCACATTCCATGCTGAGTGTTCATGAACCGTTTCTGGTCCTGGTGTGTGTGCTGTTATCAGTCTTTCGATATGGATCCCCATGGGGAGAGGGCCTTAGGTTTATAGTTTTAGATTTAGCGGGTAGAGTTAGAGCATTAGGATGAGTGTTTTAGGGTTAGAGTTAGAGGCTTAGGGTTAGAGAGTTAGGGGAAGGCTAGGGTTAGTTTGGGTTATGTTTACGTTTACGGTTAGTTAGTGGTAGGGCTATGGTTAGGGGAAGGGTGGCGGCAGGATTTAGCATTAGGGTTAGGGTTAGGGTTAGGTGTTAGGTTTAGGTGGTGGGATTTTGTTTAGTGATAGGTTTAGGAGTTGGGCAAGGAGTAGGTCATGCTTGCACCCCTACTTTGAGCGGGAAGGTGTTCACACGTGGACACCACCCTCCATGTTTGAGGGATTGTGTTCTTCTATCACCCCAGTCTCTCTGCACTGCAGGTTGTTCTTGCCTCGCCCATTCCAGCTTTGCTCTGGAGTTTTTCACACCATCACCCCACACTCTCTCGGTATGGTAGGATTTCATGTACCACCTAATCCTTTTTGGTGCATGGGTTGTGTTCACACATGCAACCCTCCACACCTTCTGCGTGCGATGGTGTCACGCATGAGCCTCACCACTCCTTAGATTGGGATTACTGATGCCAGTATTAAATCTGATACTGATGCCAGTATTAAATCATGAATATCTATTTTCACTTTCACAACTGAAAAAGTAGGCGTTTCTTAAGGTAAGGTTTATGTTTAGGATTAATGTTAGGTGTCAGTTAAGGTTTAGCGCATGGTGCAATCCCCTTGGTGTTGGATGGCTTCCCGATTGTGTCACATCTGCTTCCCTTTATCCACGATGTAGCAGTGATAGTCCTTTTAATTCAGATGTTTTCCTTGGCACCTGGATGTCTCTGAGTTAAGCGTCCCACTTCGTCTTGGTTCATGGGCTCTCGGTTTCTGGTTTGAGCCCTGAGTAGCTTCTGTGCTGATGGCTCTGAATCTGGAGCCTGCTTCAGATACTATCTGTCTCTCTCTCTCTCTCTCTCTCTCTCTCTCTCTCTCTCTCTCTCTGCCCATGCCCCACTTGTGTTCTTTGTGTCTTTCAAAAATTAATGTACCTAAAATCATTTTCAATCCGATGTTTCCTGGATGGCTCTTTTCACTTTCATTGCTGAAGAAGAAGGCGTCTGTCTCATTCATTGTTCTTTTGTTATCTTTGGCATAGCTGACAACATATACGACATTTCCCCAGCCAGCATCGTGGATGCTCAGCATTTCTTCTACCAGCCGGACACCTCTCATCCACTGTAACACTGCATTCCTCTAGAGCATCCCACATGCTCTCGGAAACTGGACTGAAACTGTGGATGGTAGCACTGTCCCGTAGTCTTCTGATGGTATTTCAGGAGGTTCTTCATTCGCATCTTTGGTTACCTGAGTGTCTTCTGACATCTCTCGTATTTCCACTAGGCCGCTGCTATGATGCTCAACAGGGAACCCGAAGCACACAGGGATTCAGGGGCAGACCAACTACCGCTTGGCTCCCACAAATGGTCACCTTGGAACTCTTTATGGAAGAGGAGAAAACACCCACCACCACCATTTCATAACCCTGCACCGAATGTGGAGACAACAATCACCCACCTCCAAAAGGAAACTAGCAGGGTACATGTATCAAACCTAAGGTGTTGGTTATGTACTTTGGATCAATAAGTGAGGTTATACTTTTGACTGGTAAGTGTACATCTAAATCCCTCAGAGAGGATAGTCTCTGAGGTCACCCCAACCTAAATTGTTGGCCCATGGGGAGATGTGTTGTCCCTATTGACTGTATTGATGTTGTCTCTGTAGGCCAGTGAATTAAAGCTCCATAGGGTCTTATCCTGTTCTTGCCTCTTCACGGGAAGGTCCATTTCACTGATTGAAAGAGACAGCAAGGGAGTAGTGTTGCCACTATTAAATCTGACGTTTCATGAATGAGTCTTTTCACTTTCATGGCTGAAGAAGCAGCATCTCTTATGATGAGGGTTTGGGTTTGGATTACCCTGATGATTAGGGTAAGGGTTAGGTCATGCTTGCACCCCCCGTTTTGGCAAGGGAGGAAGGTCACACCTGACCCCCGCCACCCTCCTTGTGGAAGGGTGTTCAGGCATGCAGCCTGCCTCCCCTCCACAAGGGAGTAGTGATGCCACTACTTAATGTGTTGTTTTATGAATGGCTCTTTTCACTTTCACAGCTGAAGAAGCAGGCATTTCTTAAGGTAAGTGTTATGGTTAGGATTGCCGTTCATGGTTAGGGTAAGGGATAGGCCATGCCTGCACCCTCCCTTGGAGTGGGAGGGCATTCACACATGAGCCACGCCCCCCTCATCTCGGCAGGGTGTTCACCAATAGGAACCAGTCCCCTTCAGCGGGGGGAATGTTGATGTATGCGCCTGCACCCATCTCGTGTGCGAGGGTGTTCATGCATGGACACCACAACCCTTGGCGAGGGAGGGCATTTGTCCATGCACCATGCCCTCCTTGGCTCAGGAGGTGTTCACGCATGAGCACAGTGCCCCCTTGGCTTGGGAAGGTGTTCAGGTAAGTGCATGAACCTGCCCCCCAGCATGGGAGGGGGTTCACGCATGTGCCCTCCCCCCTCAGGTGCTGGAGGGGGTCACTTGTGCACAGCACCACTAGTCAGCAAGGGAGTAGTGATGCTACTATTAAATCTGACGTTTCATGGACGGCTGTTTTCACTTTCACAGCTGAAGGAGCATGCATCTCTTAAGGTCAGGGGTAGGGTTAGCATTACAGTTAGGGGTTAAGATAAGGGCTAGGTCATGCTTGCTCTCCCCCCTCAGCATGGGAAGACTTCACGCATTACCCCACTATCCTGAGCAAGGGAGAGTGTTCACCCTTTCACCCCAACCCCTGAGAGTGGTAAAATATTGAAGCACGTCCTCCACTCCACTTCTGCTGGGGAGGGCTTTCACACATGCGTAGATCCCCCCTTCGGGACAGATTGTTCACATATGTGCATGACCACCTGTCGGGTCGGGAGGGTGTTCACTCATGGGCACACCCCACCTCTGCATGGGAGATGGTTCATGCGTGTGTCTTGCTCACCTCAGCAGGGAGGGTTTTTACGCATGTGCACAGCCCCACCTTGGTGTGGGAGGAGGTCACCCATGCAGATTGCCACTTTTCAATGAGGGAATAGTGATGCCATTATTAAATGTGACGTTTCATGAATGGTTATTTTCAATTTCACAGCTGAAGTAGCAGACAACTCTTAAGGTAAGTGTTCGGGTTAGCATTACCATTAACGGTTAGGGTAAGGGTTAGGTCATGCTTCCACACCCACCCCCTCGTCTCTAGTGTGTATTCATGCAATAGCACCGCCCCTCAGTGTGGGAGAATATTCGTGCGTGTGTCCCGCCCCCTTCAGCGTGGGAGGGTGTTCACACATATGCCCCATCCTCTTCAGCTTGGAAGTGCGTTCACGCATTCTCACATTTGCACCACCCGTCCCAAGTTGAGGGAGGGTGTTTCCACATGTGCCCTGTCTCCCTCCGCATGGGAGGTGGTTCACACATGCTTCTCATCCCCTCGGTAATGGAGGGTGTCACCCATGAACAGTGCCACCCCTCGGAGAGGGAGTACTGTTGCCACTATTAAATGTCACCTTTCATCAATGATTCTTTTCACTTTCACAGCTGAAGAAGTATGCATCACTTAAGGTAAGGGTTAGGGTTAGCATTACATTTAGGCTTTAGGGTAAGGTTTAGGTCATGCTTGCTCCGCCTCTCTGCGAGAGGTGTTTCACTAATACTCCCTGCCCCCCTTGGCACAGATGGGCACAGCCCTCTGTCCGTGTAGAATGGTGTTCTCACGCACAACCCTCCTTGGCGATGGAGGGCTTTTGTTCACGCACCCTGCCCCATTAGTGCAGGAGTTTGTTCTCACGTGTGTAAGGCCCCCCTCCTGGAGGAAGGGCATTCACCCATGTGCACCATCCCCCCACTTTGGCATGGGAAGGTGTTGACCTATGTGACGTGACACGTCAGCATGGGGGAGTATTCACGCATCTGCCCCGTCCCCCTCTGCCCGGGAGGGTGTTCATGCATGCGCACAGCCACCAGTCAGTGAGGGACGGTATTCATGCATGCGCACAACAACCCCTCCATGAAAGAGGGCATTCACATATGCGCCATGCATCCCTCAACAAGGGAATGGTTCAAGCATATGCCCCATACCCATTTTGGCACAGGATGGTGTTGACCTATGCACCTTACCCCCTCAGCGCTGGAGGGTGTTCATAGATGTGCACAGCCCCCGTTATGGCGGAAGTGTGGTCACACTTCTGAACAACCCCGGCTAGGGGAGGGATGCCATTCGCACGTGGGCCCCGCCCCATACCACTGGGTGCTGTTCACACATGTGCACAGCTCTCCCTACTGGCGGAAGAGTGTTCACACATGCACAAAACTCCTGCTCCAAGAGGTAGGGCGTTTCCACATGAGCACAATCCCCATCAGTGAGGGAGGGCATGCATGCATGCTCCTTACCCACTACCGCAGGAGGCTGTACAGGCATGCGCACAGCCCCCCCTACTGGTGTATGTTCACGCATGCACACAGCTACCCTCAATGAGGGAAGGCATTTGCACATGCGCCCCCCTCCCCTGGGCAAGGAAGGGTGTTCAGGCATGCACAGAACCACCACCTCAGCCAGGGAGGTCGTTGGTGCATGCACCCTGCCCCACTTAGCACAGGAGGTGGTTCAGGCTTCCGCCTGGCCCCCTGTCAGCATGTGAGTCGGTCACCCATGCACAGCGCCACCCCTCAGGGAGGAAGTACTGATGTCACTATTGAATGTGATGTTTCATGAATGGTTCTTTTCACTTTCACAGCTGAAGAAACACGGTCAGGGAGGGCGTTGACGTATGCTCCCCGCTCCCCTCGCCAGGATGGTGTTCACGCATGTGCAAAGCCCCCCCCTCCTTGCCAAAGGGGGTTCAGGCATGCCCATAACCCCCGCTCTGTGAGGCAGACCATTTGTACAGGCACACAACCCTCCCTCAGCAAGGGACAATGTTCATGCTTGGCCCCACTCACCTCAGTGGGAAGGGTGTTCACACATGCACATAACCCCCTCAGCATTGGAGGGCATTCAAACATGTGCCCCACCCCACTTGACACCAGAGGTGGTTCAGGATTCTGCCTTGCCCCTGGTTGGTGTGTGAGATGGTCACCCATGCACAGTGCCACCTTTTAGGGAGAGAGTAGTGATGTCACTATTAAATGTGATATTTCACGAATGGTTCTTTCACTTTCACAGCTAAAGAAACACACATCTCTTAAGGTAAGTGTTAGGGTTGGCACTGACATAAGGCGTAGGGTAAGGCTTAGGTAGTACTTCCTCCACCCTGGGTATGAGAGGTTTTCAAGCATTAGCGTCCCCCCCCCCTTTGGACAGGAGGGGGTTAACACATGCGCCCTCCCACATCAAGGGAGGGGGTCACCATTGCGCCACTGTCTCTGCGATGGAGGGGTGTCACTCATGTTCTTTCCCACACCTTGGCATGGGAGGGGATCATGCATGTGCCCCTTCTGCACCCCTTCTTCGGCGATGTAGCCTTGATGTTTCTTTTAGGCCAGACGTATTTTGCACTGCCTCAGCCGCTCAGTGGATTAAGTGTCCCACTTCAGGTCATAGTCTCACAGTTTGTGGTTTCGAACCCTCGCTTCACCTCTATGCTGATGACTCTGAACATGCAGCCTGCTTCAAATACTGTGTCTCACTCTCTGTCTGCCCCTTCCCCATGTGTGTTCTGTCTCTGTCTGTCTCTCTCTCTCTCTCAAAAAACAGTGAAGCTAAAAACATTTTAAAGCAGCTCCATCAGTCTACTTGTCTTCTTGCTCTATTCCCGCCTCTTCATGGGAAGGTCCATTTCACCGATTGGAAGAGACAGTAAAACCCTCGTGTGGTCATTCAAATGAGTCACTATTTAGGAAACAAGTGATTATGCTACTTTTCCACGGTCAGGATACCATGGCCATTTCATGAATGTCCCTAGGCAGGCGGGGCCTCTAAAACTAGAAATGCTAGAGGTGATTTTACTGGTAAGCAGGTGGGGTTTGTGTTCACTGAGTTCCTTTTACTTCCTTTCATCTTTCCTTGATTGCCTATCTGTGTTGGGTCAACAATTGGTTTGGTATTGACTTTACAGTTAGGTTATTTTTATCTCATGGTTAACTATCCATGGTTATCCGCTCTGATAGAGCTTAAGCAAGTACAAATATTTCTTGTTGCACATACTAGCATTATTGTTTCCTGTGTACCTGCAGCTGTTTCTCCCGGCCCACGGGGAGCAATCATTTCCCATCCAGCACCACCTGCTTTGTCTTCCTATGCCTAGCAGTGCACGTGCCGGTGCCTGCAGAACTTCCCTTGTTTCTCTGTCAGCTGAGTCTGAATGGGCTTCCTCTCCCACTCATCCCTACTTCTCATCTCTTTAATAGATGACACACATCGCTGAAGGTCACAGTGAAGTCTCAAACTTCAGTATGTGGATTACGTGGCACCATTTTACAGTCTCACTTGATTACCCCCTTTCTTTAAAAATTACTTCCTCCTCCCACCGTCTGGGCCGCTGCTCACCAGTGTCTGTGTTGGTAGGTCCTCATCTTCTTCCTGCCCCCCATCTGCTTTCCATCCGCCCTTACTCTGGGGTGATCTCAGCCAGCCTCAGGCTTCTATATGCCAGCATCTGGGGCCTCTAAGTCTTTATGCGCTGCCCACAGCTGTTCATGTCTCCAGACACCTGACTCCAGCTGTGCACCACACAGGTGCTACCCTCCCCAGACTCTGCTACTTCCTTGTAGGCCTCTCCTATTCCCCTCCCCTTTTTTACTGGGCTGCTGCCACACTGGCCCCTCCCTGTTCCCTGAGCTTGTCAGGCACATACTCCTGCATCAGGTCTTTGCACTCACTTTGCCTCGCTCTGTCGGGGATATACTTCCACGTGTCAACAAGACATACTCCCTCATTTCCGTCATAACCTTGCTCTGACATCACCTGCTCAGTGGAGTCTCTGCTAGCTCTCTATGTAAAACTGAAAACTGTTCCTTCTCCGACCTGAACACCCGATATCCCTTCCCTGCATTCTTTATCTTCCTGGCCCTTGGCACCATCTGTTTTTCTTTCTTGCTTGCTGGATGTCGCCTACTGCAGTCCCTGCCAGATTGTTGGCTCCATGGGGCCCAAAGACCAAACTCTCTTTGTTTAGGGCTGGTTCCTTAGGGCCCTCGAACAGTGCCTAACTCCTTCAAAGTCTCACACACCATTTGCTGAGCAAGTAAATATTAGGATTTCGTATTATTCTGCTGGGCCCGCCATCACAATGTACCACAGACTGGGTGGCTTAAGCAACAGAAATTGATTTATTTATTTTCTCACACTTCAGATCAAGGTGTGACCAGGGTGGGTGTCCTCTCTCCATGACTGGTGGATGTCCTCCTTCCCACTGTCTTCACGTGGTCTTCCTTCTGTGTGTGTAGTTGCCCACTCTCTTCCTATAGGACACCGGTTATCAGACTAGAGTCCCTCCCCGCAAATGAGCTCATTCGACCTCCACTTTACCTTTCAAGATCTGGTATCCAAGTACAGTCCCATGGGTAGTTAGGACTTCAATGTATGGATTTTTGGGGCAAATCCATTCCATAACAGGTTTCTGTCTGTTGTACCTAGTCACTACCTACATGGGTTTTTTTTTTTCTCTATGCCCTTGTGCCCATTATTTGCTCACACAGTGCTAATCTCAGTTTGCCCTTAGCCCAAGTTATAACTCTGTTTGTTTATTTATTTGTATAGGCTTGCATCTTTCCCTTTATCAAATGGAAAACTGTTGCCAAAGCAGTTATTTTATGTTTTATAGGAAAACTAATCTTTTATGTCCTTACTGCATTTATGTTATATCCTATTCACTTTTGTTTAATGCTATTTGTGTGTGTGTGTGTGTGTGTGTGTGTGTGTGTGTGTGTGTGTGTGTTTGCAACTAAGTGAAATGTGCAATATTTGGTCATTTAAATAGATTCACTAATTTAGGCAAAGTCAGCCATAAACAAATGCAATACATTATGTCCAAAGTAGTCAAGCAGATTTTGCATCATGAGTAAAAGTTGCTTTATCTTAAATGAATTTGCTTTTCTCTTTTATTTTTAACAAGCCAAGTCAAAGGTGAATATATTCTTTCTGCTCACCTTGAGGCAGGGCAAGAGCAGATTTGTGTCAGAGCGCACTGTCCGTATTTATGAGAAACTAGGGAAATTAAGAAAGCCACTTAGGTACAAATCTTAGTGGGGACTCATGACTGACAGCTTTTCAACAATATTCTGTTGGGATGTCTTTTATTTACTGGGTTAATTTTTTTTTAATTTTTAGTTAATTTATTTTTTAAATTTACATCCAAGTTAGCATAATGTGGAACAATGATCTCAGTAGTAGATTACTTAAAGTCCCTTATCCATTTAGCACATCAGCCCTCCCACAGTCCCTCCAGTAACCCTGTTTATTCTCCACATTTAAGAGGGTTTTTTTTATGTTTTTGTCCCCCTCCATGTTTTTATATTATTTTGCTTCCCATCCCTTATATTCATCTGTTTTGTATCTTAAAGTCCTCATATGAGTGAGGTCCTATAATATTTGTCTTTCTCTGACTAAATTCCCTTAACATAATACCCTCTACTTCCATCCATGCAGGTTAAATGGCAACATTTTATTTTTTTGGATTGCTAAGCAATACCCTAGTGTGTGTGTGTGTGTGTCTGTGTGTGTACACCACATCTTCTTTATCCATTCATCCATCAATGAACATTTGGGTTTTTTCTATACTTTAGCTGTTGTTGATGGTACTTCTATAACTTTGGGGTTCACTTTTCCCTTCAAAATAGCACATCTGTATCATTTGGATAAATACCTAGTAGTGCAACTGCTGGGTTGTAGGGTAGTCGTCTTTTTCATTTTGTGAGGAACCTACCTACTGGTTTCCAGAGTGACTGTGCCAGTTTGCATTCCCGCCAGCAGTGCAAGAGTTCCTCTTTCTCCGCTTCCTCACCAACATCTGTTGTTGCCTGAGTTGTTAGTGTTAGCCATTCTCACGGGGTGAGGTGTTATCTCATTGTGTTTATGATTTGTACTTCCATGATGATCAGTGATGTTGAGCATTTTTTCATGTTTCATTTGGCCATCTGAATGTCATCCTTGGAAAGTGTTTGCTCATGTCTTTGCTCATTTCTTCACTGGATTACTTGTTTTTTGGGTATTGAGTTCGATATGTTCTTTATAGATTTTGTATACTAATCCTTTATCTCATATGTCGTTTGCAAATATCTTCTCCCATTCTGTTGGTTGCCTTTTAGTTTTGCTGATTGTTTCCTTCACTGTGCAGAAGCTTTTTATTTTGATGAGGTCCTAATCGTTCATTTTTGCTTTTGTTTCCCTTGCCTCTGGAGACTTGTTGACTAAGAAGTTGTGGAAGCAAACATCAAAGAGGTTTCTGACAGCTTTCTCCTCGAGGGTTTTGATGGCTTCCTATGTTACATTTAGGTCTTTCATCCATTTTGAGTGTCTTTCATCCATTTTGAGTGTGAGAAAGTGGTCCAGACTCATTCTTCTGTATGTCGCTGTCCAGTTTTCCCAGCACTCTTGCTGAGGAGACTGTATTTATTCCATTGGATATTCTATCCTTTTTGTCAAAGATTAGTTGGCCATACGTTTCTGGGTCCATTTCTGTGTTCGTATTCTCTTCCACTCATCTGAGTGTCTGTTCTTGTGCCAAGAGCATACTGTCTTGGTGATTACTGCTTTGAATACAGCTTGAAGTCCAGGATTGTGATGCCTCCTACTTTGGTTTTCTTTTTCAAGGTAGCCTTGGCTATTCGGGGTCTTTTCTGGTTCCATACAAATTGTAGGATTCTTTGTTGTAGCTCTGTGAAGAATGATGGTATTATTTTGATAAGTATTGTGTTGACTATGTAGATTGTTCTGGGTACTATTGACATTTTAACAATATTTGTTCTTCCTATCCAGGAGCATGCAATATTTGTCTTTTCTGTGTGTTTGCCATCTGCAATTTCTTTCATAAGCTTTCTGTAGTTTTCAGTGTATAGATTTTTCACCTATTTGGTTAGATATTGCTAGGTATTGTATGGGTTTTGGTGCAATTTTAAATGGGATCGATTCCCTGATCCCTCTTTCTCTTGCTTCATTGTTGGTGCATAGGAATGCAACTGATTTCTGTGCATTGATTTTGTATCCTGCCACTTTGCTGAATTCCTGTATTATTTCTAGCAGTTTTTTGTTGACTATTGTGGGTTTTCCACATAGCGTTTCATGCCATCTATGAAGAGTGAAAGGTTGAGCTCCTCCTGGACGATTTGGATGCCTTTTATTTCTTTGTGTTGTTTGATTGCTGAGGCTAATACTTCCAATATTATGTTGAATACCAGTGGCGAGAGTGGACATCCTTGTCTTGTTCCTGGCCTTAGGAGGAAAGCTCTCAGTGTTGCCCCTTTGAGGATGATATTAGCGTCGGGTCTTTCATATATGCCTTTTATGATCTCGAGGTATGATCCTTCTATCCCTACGTTCTTGAGGGATTTTATCAAGAAAGGATGCTGTATTTTGTCAAATGCTTTCTCTGCATCTATTGAGAGGATCATGTGGTTCTTGTCCTTTCTTTTATCGATGTGATAAGTCACATTGATTGTTTTGTGGATATTGAACCCGATTTGCATTCCAGGTATAAATCCCACTTGGTCGTGGTGAGTAACGTTTAAATGTATTGTTGGATCTGGTTGGTTCATATCTTGTGGAAGATTTTTGTATCCATGTTCATCATGAAAATTTGTATATACTTCTCCTTTTTAGTGGGTCTTTTTCTGGTTTTGGAATCAAGGTAATGCTGGGTTCAGAGAAAATGTTTGGAAGTTTTCCTTCCATTTCTTTTTTTGGGACAGCTTCAAGAGCATAGGTGTTAACTCTTCCTTAAATGTTTGGTAGAATTCCCCTGGAAAGCCATCTGGCCCTAGGCTCTTTTTCTTGGGAAATTTTTGATTAGTAATTCAATGTCTTTACTGGTTATGGGTCTGTTCAAATTTTCTATTTCTTCCTGTTTCAGTTTTGTTAGTTTATATATTTCTAGGAATTTGTCTGTTTCTTCCAGATTGTCCATTTTATTGGCATATATTTGCTGATAATATTCTCTTATTATTTGTATTTCTGCTGTGTTGGTTGTGACCTCTCCTCTTTCTTTTGTGATTTTATTTCTTTGGGTCCTTTCCTTTTTCTTTTTGATCCAACTGGCTAGTGGTTTATCAATGTTATTAATTATTTCAAAGAACAAGTTTCTGGTTTCATTGATCTGTTCTACTGTTTTGTGTGTGGGTGGAGGGGGGTTATTTGTTGTTGTTTTTTTCTGTGTGTGTTTTTGTTTTTGTTTTCAGTTTCAATAGCATTGATTTTTGCTGTAATCTTTATCATTTCTTGTCTTCTGCTGGTTTTGGTTTTATTTGTTGTTCTTTTTCCAGCTCTTTAAGGTATAAAGTTGGGCTTTGTATCTGAGACCTTCGTACCTCTTTTGGAAGGCCTGGATTGCTATAAACTTCCTCTTATGACTACCTTTGCTGAATCCCAGAGGTTTAGGGGTGTGGTGTTATCCGTTTCGTTGGCTTCCATGTACTTTTTAATTTTCTCTTTAACTTCTTGGTTCACCCATTCTTTCCTTTCTTTTAATTTTATTTTTTATGTTTTAAAATGTACATCTAAATTAGTTAGCATATAGTGCAACAATGATTTCATGAGTATATTCCTTATGCCCCTTACCCATTTAGCCAAACCCCCTCCCACATCCAATCCAGTAACACTCTGTCCTACATAGTTATGAGTCCATTCTGTTTTGTCCCACTCACTGTTTTTATTTTATTTTTGTTTCCCTTCCCTTATGTTCATATGTTTTGTCTCTTAAAGTCCTCATGTGAGTGAAGTCATGTGATTTTTGTCTTTCTCTAATTTCACTTAACATAATACCCTACAGTTCTAACCACGTAGTTGCAAATGGCAAGATTTCAGTCTTTTTGATATGTGTATATATATACATGATTTATATATATAAGTGATATATATATATCACTTATATTTATCACTATATATATATATATCATATATATAAGTGATATATATATCACTTATATTTATCACCATATATATATATATATATATATATATATATATATATATATATCTCACTTCTTTATCCATTCTTCCATTGGTGGACATTTGGGCTCTTTCCATACTTTGGCTATTGTTGATAATGCTGCTATAATCATGGGGGTGGTGCATGTGTCCCTTCAAAACAGCACACCTGTATCCCTTCGATAAATGCCTAGCAGTGCAATTGTCGGGTTGTAGGATAATTCTGTTTTTAGTTTTTTGAGGAACCTCCATACTGTTTACAGAGTGGCTGCACCAGCTTGTATTCCACCATTCATTCTTTAGTAGTATGTTCTTTAGTCTCCAAGTGTTTGTTATCTTTCCAAATTTTTTCTTGTGGATGATTTTGAGTTTTATAGCATTGTGGTCTGATAATATGCACGGTATGATCTCGAACTTTTTGTACTTGTTGAGGGCTGATTTGTTTTCCAGTATGATATCTATTCTGCAGACGTTCCATGTGTCCTGGAGAAGAATGTACATTCTGCTGCTTTAGGATGAAATGTTCTGAATATAACTGTTAAGTCCATCTGGTCCAGTGTCTCACTCAAATCCATTGTTTGTTTGTTGATTTTCTGTTTAAATGATCTTTCTGTTGTCATAATGGGGTGTTGAAGTCCCATACTATTATGGTTTTATTGTCAATGAGCTTCTTTATACTTGTGATTAATTGATTTATATCTTTGGGTGCTTTCACATTGGGAGCATAAATGTTTACAATTGTTAAGTCTTCTTGGTGGATAGACCCCCTCAATATGATACAACACACTTATTCATCTCTTGTTACAGTCTTTATTTTGACGTCTAGATTGTCTGATATGAGTAAGGCTACTCCGTCTTTCTTTGGCGATCATTAGTATGATAGATGGTTCTGCAGCCCCTCACTTTCAATCTGAAGGTGTCTTTAGGTCTAATATGGGTCTCTTGTAAACAGCATATAGATGGATCTTGTTTTTTTTCCCCGCCCTGTTACCTTGTGTCTTTCGATTGGAGCATCTATGCCATTGACGTTTAGAGTGAGTACTCACAGATATGAGATTATTGCCATTATGTGTCTTGTAGCGTTGGATTTTGTGGTGGTGTTTTTTTGTGCTATCCAGTCTTTGGTACTTTTGGTGTTTTTTTATTCTTTTTATTTTATCTTTTCTCCCCTCAGGGAGCCCCCCTGAAAATTCCTTGAGGAATTGCTTAGTGGTCACGAACTCCTTTAAGCTTTATTTGTCTGGGAAACTTAATCTGTCCTTCTATTTTGAACGACAGACTTGCTGGATAAGGAATTCTTGGCTGCATAGTTTTCTGATTCAGCACATTGAGTATATCTTGCCACTCCTTTCTGGCCTGCCAAGCCTCTGTGTGTAGGTCTGCTGCAAACCTGATCTTTGTTGTCTTCCCTTGTTGGTTAAGGACTTTTTTCCCTTGCTGCATTCATGATTCTTTCCTTGCCTGAGTATTTTGTGAATTTGAATATGATATTCCTTTTACTGGTGGATTTTTGTGGAATCTTATGAGAGTCCTCTGTGTTTCCTGGACTTTAATGTCTGTGCCTTTTCCTAGGTAAAAAAAATATATATCCACTATGATTTGCTGACTTAACACTTCTATCCCTTTGTCTCTCTCTTCATCTTCTGGGAGCCCTCTGATTCTGATGTTGTCCTTTTTATTTTTTTTTTTATTTTTTTTTTATATTTTAATATATGAAATTTACTGTCAAATTGGTTTCCATACAACACCCAGTGCTCATCCCAAAAGGTGCCCTCCTCAATACCCATCACCCACCCTGCCCTCCCTCCCACCCTGCCCTCCCTCCCACCCCCCATCAACCCTCAGTTTGTTCTCAGTTTTTAACAGTCTCTTATGCTTTGGCTCTCTCCCACTCTAACCTCTTTTTTTTTTTTCCTTCCCCTCCCCCATGGGTTTCTGTTATGTTTCTCAGGATCCACATAAGAGTGAAACCATATGGTATCTGTCTTTCTCTGTATGGCTTATTTCACTTAGCATCACACTCTCCAGTTCCATCCATGTTGCTACAAAAGGCCATATTTCATTTTTTCTCATTGCCACGTAGTATTCCATTGTGTATATAAACCACAATTTCTTTATCCATTCATCAGTTGATGGACATTTAGGCTCTTTCCATAATTTGGCTATTGTTGAGAGTGCCGCTATAAACATTGGGGTACAGGTGCCCCTATGCATCAGTACTCCTGTATCCCTTGGATAAATTCCTAGCAGTGCTATTGCTGGGTCATAGGGTAGGTCTATTTTTAATTTTCTGAGGAACCTCCACACTGCTTTCCAGAGCGGCTGCACCAATTTGCATTCCCACCAACAGTGCAAGAGGGTTCCCGTTTCTCCACATCCTCTCCAGCATCTATAGTCTCCTGATTTCTTCATTTTGGCCACTCTGACTGGCGTGAGGTGGTATCTGAGTGTGGTTTTGATTTGTATTTCCCTGATAAGGAGCGACGTTGAACATCTTTTCATGTGCCTGTTGGCCATCCGGATGTCTTCTTTAGAGAAGTGTCTATTCATGTTTTCTGCCCATTTCTTCACTGGGTTATTTGTTTTTCGGGTGTGGAGTTTGATGAGCTCTTTATAGATTTTGGATACTAGCCCTTTGTCCGATGTGTCATTTGCAAATATCTTTTCCCATTCCGTTGGTTGCCTTTTAGTTTTGTTGGTTGTTTCCTTTGCTGTGCAGAAGCTTTTTATCTTCATAAGGTCCCAGTAATTCACTTTTGCTTTTAATTCCCTTGCCTTTGGGGATGTGCCGAGTAAGAGATTGCTACGGCTGAGGTCAGAGAGGTCTTTTCCTGCTTTCTCCTCTAAGGTTTCAATGGTTTCCTGTCTCACATTCAGGTCCTTTATCCATTTTGAGTTTATTTTTGTGAATGGTGTGAGAAAGTGGTCTAGTTTCAACCTTCTGCATGTTGCTGTCCAGTTCTCCCAGCACCATTTGTTAAAGAGACTGTCTTTTTTCCATTGGATGTTCTTTCCTGCTTTGTCAAAGATGAGTTGGCCATACGTTTGTGGGTCTAGTTCTGGGGTTTCTATTCTATTCCATTGGTCTATGTGTCTGTTTTTATGCCAATACCATGCTGTCTTGATGATGACAGCTTTGTAGTAGAGGCTAAAGTCTGGGATTGTGATGCCTCCTGCTTTGGTCTTCTTCTTCAAAATTACTTTGGCTATTCGGGGCCTTTTGTGGTTCCATATGAATTTTAGGATTGCTTGTTCTAGTTTCGAGAAGAATGCTGGTGCAATTTTGATTGGGATTGCATTGAATGTGTAGATAGCTTTGGGTAGTATTGACATTTTGACAATATTTATTCTTCCAATCCATGAGCAGGGAATGTCTTTCCATTTCTTTATATCTTCTTCAATTACCTGCATAAGCTTTCCATAGTTTTCAGCATACAGATCTTTTACATCTTTGGTTAGATTTATTCCCAGGTATTTTATGCTTCTTGGTGCAATTGTGAATGGGATCAGTTTCTTCATTTGTCTTTCTGTTGCTTCATTGTTAGTGTATAAGAATGCAACTGATTTCTGCACATTGATTTTGTATCCTGCAACTTTGCTGAATTCATGTATCAGTTCTAGCAGACTTTTGGTGGAGTCTATCGGATTTTCCATGTATAATATCATGTCATCTGCAAAAAGCGAAAGCTTGACTTCATCTTTGCCAATTTGGATGCCTTTGATTTCCTTTTGTTGTCTGATTGCTGATGCTAGAACTTCCAACACTATGTTAAACAGCAGCGGTGACAGTGGGCATCCCTGTCGTGTTCCTGATCTCAGGGAAAAAGCTCTCAGTTTTTCCCCGTTGAGGATGATGTTAGCTGTGGGCTTTTCATAAATGGCCTTTATGATCTTTAAGTATGTTCCTTCTATCCCGACTTTCTCAAGGGTTTTTATTAAGAAAGGGTGCTGGATTTTTGTCAAAGGCCTTTTCTGCATCGATTGACAGGATCATATGGTTCTTCTCTTTTTTTTTGTTAATGTGATGTATCACGTTGATCGATTTGCGAATGTTGAACCAGCCCTGCATCCCAGGAATGAATCCCACTTGATCATGGTGAATAATTCTTTTTATATGCTGTTGAATTCGATTTGCTAGTATCTTATTAAGAATTTTTGCATCCATATTCATCAGGGATATTGGCCTGTAGTTCTCTTTTTTTACTGGGTCTCTGTCTGGTTTAGGAATCAAAGTAATACTGGCTTCATAGAATGAGTGTGGAAGTTTTCCTTCCCTTTCTATTTCTTGGAATAGCTTGAGAAGGATAGGTATTATCTCTGCTTTAAATGTCTGGTAGAACTCCCCTGGGAAGCCATCTGGTCCTGGACTCTTATTTGTTGGGAGATTTTTGATAACCGATTCAATTTCTTCGCTGGTTATGGGTCTGTTCAAGCTTTCTATTTCCTCCTGATTGAGTTTTGGAAGAGTGTGGGTGTTTAGAAATTTGTCCATTTCTTCCAGGTTGTCCAATTTGCTGGCATATAATTTTTCATAGTATTCCCTGATAATTGTTTGTATCTCTGAGGGATTGGTTGTAATCATTCCATTTTCATTCATGATTTTATCTATTTGGGTCATCTCCCTTTTCTTTTTGAGAAGCCTGGCTAGAGGTTTGTCAATTTTGTTTATTTTTTCAAAAAACCAACTCTTGGTTTCGTTGATCTGCTCTACAGTTTTTTTAGATTCTATATTGTTTATTTCTGCTCTGATCTTTATGATTTCTCTTCTTCTGCTGGGTTTAGGCTGCCTTTGCTGTTCTGCTTCTATTTCCTTTAGGTGTGCTGTTAGATTTTGTATTTGGGATTTTTCTTGTTTCTTGAGATAGGCCTGGATTGCAATGTATTTTCCTCTCAGGACTGCCTTCGCTGCATCCCAAAGCGTTTGGATTGTTGTATTTTCATTTTCGTTTGTTTCCATATATGTTTTAATTTCTTCTCTAATTGCCTGGTTGACCCACTCATTCGTTAGTAGGGTGTTCTTTAACCTCCATGCTTTTGGAGGTTTTCCAGACTTTTTCCTGTGGTTGATTTCAAGCTTCATAGCATTGTGGTCTGAAAGTATGCATGGTATAATTTCAATTCTTGTAAACTTATGAAGGGCTGTTTTGTGACCCAGTATATGATCTATCTTGGAGAATGTTCCATGTGCACTCGAGAAGAAAGTATATTCTGTTGCTTTGGGATGCAGAGTTCTAAATATATCTGTCAAGTCCATCTGATCCAATGTATCATTCAGGGCCCTTGTTTCTTTATTGACTGTGTGTCTAGATGATCTATCCATTTCTGTAAGTGGGGTGTTAAAGTCCCCTGCAATGACCACATTCTTATCAATAAGGTTGCTTATGTTTATGAGTAATTGTTTTATATATCTGGGGGCTCGGGTATTTGGCGCATAGACATTTATAATAGTTAGCTCTTCCTGGTGGATAGACCCTGTGATTATTATATAATGCCCTTCTTCATCTCTTGTTACAGCCTTTAATTTAAAGTCTAGTTTGTCTGATATAAGTATGGCTACTCCAGCTTTCTTTTGGCTTCCAGGAGCATGATAAATAGTTCTCCATCCCCTCACTCTCAATCTAAAGGTGTCCTCAGATCTAAAATGAGTCTCTTGTAGACAGCAAATAGATGGGTCTTGCTTTTTTATCCATTCTGATACCCTATGTCTTTTAGTTGGCGCATTTAATCCATTTACATTCAGTGTTATTATAGAAAGATATGGGTTTAGAGTCATTGTGATGTCTGTATGTTTTATGCTTGTAGTGATGTCTCTGGTACTTTGTCTCACAGGATCCCCCTTAGGATCTCTTGTAGGGCTGGTTTCGTGGTGACAAATTCCTTCAGTTTTTGTTTGTTTGGGAAGACCTTTATCTCTCCTTCTATTCTAAATGACAGACTTGCTGGATAAAGGATTCTCGGCTGCATATTTTTTCTGTTTAGCACACTGTAGATATCGTGCCAAGCCTTTCTGGCCTGCCAAGTTTCAAAGGAGAGATCAGTCACGAGTCTTATAGGTCTCCCTTTATATGTGAGGGCACGTTTATCCCTTGCTGCTTTCAGAATTTTCTCTTTATCCTTGTATTTTGCCAGTTTCACTATGATATGTCGTGCAGAAGATCGATTCAAGTTACGTCTGAAGGGAGTTCTCTGTGCCTCTTGGATTTCAATGCCTTTTTCCTTCCCCAGTTCAGGGAAGTTCTCAGCTATAATTTGTTCAAGTACCCCTTCAGCACCTTTCCCTCTCTCTTCCTCCTCTGGGATACCAATTATGCGTATATTATTTTTTTTTTAGTGTATCACTTAGTTCTCTAATTTTCCCCTCATACTCCTGGATTTTTTTATCTCTCTTTCTTTCAGCTTCCTCTTTCTCCATAACTTTATCTTCTAGTTCACCTATTCTCTCCTCTGCCTCTTCAAGCCGAGCCATCGTGGATTCCATTTTGTTTTGCAATTCGTTTAAAGCGTTTTTCAACTCCTCGTGACTGTTCCTTAGTCCCTCGATCTTTGTGGCAAGAGATTCTCTGCTGTCCTGTATACTGTTTTCAAGCCCAGCGATTAATTTTATGACTATTATTCTAAATTCACTTTCTGTTATATTATTTAAATCCTTTTTGATCAGTTCATTAGCTGTTGTTATTTCCTGGAGATTCTTCTGAGGGGAATTCTTCCGTTTGGTCATTTTGGAGAGTCCCTGGCGTGGTGAGGACCTGCAGTGCACTTCCCCTGTGCTGTGGTGTGTAACTGGAGTTAGTGGGCGGGGCCGCAGTCCGACCCGATGTCTGCCCCCAGCCCACTGCTGGGGCCACAGTCAGACTGGTGTGTGCCTTCTCTTCCCCTCTCCTAGGGGCGGGATTCACTGTGGGGTGGTGTGTCCCGTCTGGGCTACTTGCACACTGCCAGGCTTGTGTTGCTGGGGATCTGGCGTATTAGCTGGGGTGGGTAGGCAAGGTGCACGGGGGGTGGAGGGGCAGGCTTAGCTCGCTTCTCCTTAGGTGATCCACTTCAGGAGGAGCCCTGTGGCAGGGAGGGAGGGAGAGGGAGGGAGGGAGGGAGGGAGTCAGATCCGCTGCCGGAGGTTTGGCTCCGCAGAAGCACAGAGTTGGGTGTTTGCGCGGAGCGAGCAAGTTCCCTGGCAGGAACTGGTTCCCTTTGGGATTTTGGCTGGGGGGTGGGCGGGGAAATGGCGCTGGTGAGCGCCTTTGTTCCCCGCCAAGCTGAGCTCTGCCGTCCGGGGGCTCAGCAGCTCTCCCTCCCTTTGTCCTCCAGCCTTCCCGCTTTCCGAGCAGAGCTGTTAACTTCTGACCTCCCAGACGCTAAGTCGCGCTTGCTGTCGGAACACAGTCCGTCCGGCCCCTCCGCTTTTGCCAGCCAGACTCGGGGGCTCTGCTTGGCCGGCGAGCCGCCCCTCCACCCCGGCTCCCTCCCGCCAGTCCGTGGAGCGCGCACCGCCTCGCCGCCCTTCCTACCCTCTTCCGTGGGCCTCTGGTCTGCGCTTGACTCCGGAGACTCCCTTCTGCTAATCCTCTGGCGGTTTTCTGGGTTCTTTAGGCAGGTGTAGGTGGAATCTAAGTGATCGGCAGGACGCGCTGTGAGCCCCGCGTCCTCCTACGCCGCCATCTTCCGGAACCCCCCTCTGATGTTGTCCTTTTTAATGAGACAGGGTTAGGTGTAGTTTGAGGGTTATGGTTAGGGTTAAGGTTAGGGTTAGACTTAGGACCCAGGATGCTCCAGGCACTGAAACCCCAACAGTGCACTTGTCTCCACGAAGGGCTGAGTGGAGTACACAAGGGAGGGTACCAGTCAGGATTAGTCTTTGGGTTCCAAGACCAGACAACTCTATGGGACGTTCTTCAGGTAGGCCTAAGAAATACTCTCTTGTAGGCACACTCGCGCTTTGGAAATCACATGGTGATGTTTCAGGTTCCATGCCAAGTGTTTCTGCACCTATTTTCGAACCCGTGTGCGTGTTGTAGTCAGACTTTGGAATTGGGTCCCATGGGGAGAGAGCCATAGCTATGGTTAGGGTTCAGACCAGGGACATCGACAGGGCTGAGACGACACCAGTATCATGAATTCCATGGAGGACTGAGGTGACGGCACATGCACAGCTGTGGGCCTGCTGTAGAGTTAGTGTGATAGATAGGGTTAGGGGCAGGTTGAGGGCTAGGGTTAAGATTACGGTTAGGGTTAGGGTATGTCCCAGGAGACTCCAGGCACTGACCCCACATCAGAGCAACTGTCTCCCCGAAGGGCCGAGTGGAGTACACAAGGGAGGATGCAGGTCAGGATTAGTCTTTGAGTTCCAAGTCCAGACAAATGTATGGGCCACCCTTCAGGGAGGCCTCAGGAATTCTCTTGGGCAGCTGCAGCCAGGCCTTTGAAAGGACATGGTGATGTTCCAGGTTTTTTGCCGAGTGATTCTGTACCGCTTCATGCACCCAGACTCGTGGTGTTTTCAGACTTTGGTATTGGGTCCCCATGGGGAGAGACCTTAGCTAAATTTAGGGTTCGATTGAGTGACATCACCAGTGCCGAAGCGAATCCAGTCTTGTGATCTCCATGGAGGGTTGAAGTGAGGGCCCATGTGAAGGTGCAGGTCATGAGTAGGCTTTGAATTGAGATAGGGTTAGGGTTTGTTGAGAGTTCTGGCTAGTGTTAGGGTTAGAGTTAGTTTCCAGGGGGATCCAAGCGCTGACCCCACAGCAGTGCAGTTGTCTCCCTGAAGGGCTGAGTGAGGGTACAGTGGATCGTGCTCGTCAGGATTAATTTTGGGGTTCAAAGGCCAGACAACTGTATGGGCCACTTGTCGGGTAGGCCTCAGGAATTCTCAGGGGCAGCTACAGTGGGGCTTGGAAACAACATAGTGATGTTCCAGGTTCTATGCCAGGTGATCCTGCACCGCTTCAGGACCCCAAGTGTTGGGGTTGTCAGACTTTGGTATTGGGTACCCATGGGGAGAGAGCCTTAGCTAGGGTTAGGGTTCGATCCAGGGATATCGCCAGTGTTGATGAGACCAGTCTCGTGACCTACCTCGAGGGCTGAAGTGGGGGCCCATGTGACGGTGCGCTTCAAGTGTAGGGTTAGAGTTCAAGATAGGGTTTGGGTTCGCCTGAGGGTTCTGGTTAGGGTTTCTGTTAGGTTTAGGTCTCAGGAGCCTCTAGACACTGACCCCAAGGCAGTGCAGATGTTTCCCCGAAAGGCTGAGTTGAAGACACAAGGGAGGGTGCCGGTCAACATTAGGCTTTGGGTTCCAAGGCCAGAAAAATGTATTGGCCACCCTACAGGTAGGCCTCAGGAATCCTCTCATGCAGCTGCAGTCGCAGTTTGCAAATGACATGGTGAATTTCCATGTTCCATGCTGAGTATTTCTGCACTGATTGTTTATCTCATGTGCGTGCTGTTGTCAGACTTGAAATGTATTCCACATGGGGAGAGAGCCTTAGCTAGGGTTAGGGGTCGGTCCTGGGAAGTCACCAGAGCTGAAGCTACTCCAGTTTCATGATCTTCCTAGAGGGCTGAGTGAGGGCCCATGCGAAGTTTCAGGTGAAGTACAGGGTTAGAGTTAGAGATAGGGTTAAGTGTAGGTTGAGGGATATGGTTTGGGTTTCGGTTTCAGTTAGGGTTAGGTCCCAGGAGGCTCCAAGCACTGATTCCACAACAGTGCTGTTGTCTACCTGAGGGTCCGAGTGGTGTCCCCAGGGAGGGTTCAGTCAGGATAAGTCTTTGGGTTCCAATTCCAGACAAATGTATGGGAGACACTTCGGATAGGCCTCAGGAATCCTCTCATGCAGCTGCAGTCGTGCTTTGGAAATGACATGGTGATATTCTACATTCCGTGTAGAGTATTTCTACACTGATCTCGAAACCGTGTGTTTGCTGTTGTCAGTTTTGGAATTGGTTCCCACGGGGTTAGCGCCTTAACCAGGGTTAGGGTTAGGTCCAGGGAAGTCGGCAGAGCCGAAGCGACTCCAGGTTCGTGATCTCCCTCGTGGGCTGAATTGAGGGCCCAGCAATGATGCGGGTCAAGTGTAGGGTTAGAGTTCAAGATAGGATTAGGTTTCGGTTGAGGGTTCTGTTTAAGATTACGTTTAGGGTTAGGGTTAGAATTAGGTCCCAGGAGGCTCCAGGCAATGAAAGCACAGCAGTGCAGTTGTCTCCCCACTGGGCTGAGTGTACAAGGGAGGGTGCTAGTCAGGATTATTCTTTTGGTTCCAAGGCCTGACAACTCTATGGGTCACTGGTGTAGTAGGCGTCAGGAATCCTGTCAGGCAGCTATAGCCAGGCCTTCGAAAGCACATGGGGACCTTCCAGGTTCTATCCTGAGTGATCCTGCACCGCTTCTGGAGCCCAGGCATGTGGTGTTGTCAGACTTTGGTATTGGGTCCACATGGGGAGAGAGCCTTAGCTATGGTTAAGGTTCTGTCCCTGGACGTCGCCAGGTCTGAAGCGACTCTGGTCTCGTGATGTCCCTCCAGGGATGAAGTGAGAGCCCATGCGACGGTGATGGTCAAGTGGAGCGTTAGTGTTTGAGATAGGATTAGGTTTCGGTTGAGGGTTCTGGTTAGGCTTAGGTTTAGGGTAGTGTTAGGACCCAGGATGCTCCAGTCGCTGAACCCACAGCAGTGCAGTTGTCTTCCTGAAGTAATAAGGTGAGGGCACATGGTAGGGTGCTGGTCAGGATTAGTCTTGGGCTTCCAAGACCACACAACTCTTTGGGCCACTGGTCAGTGAGGCCTCTGGAATCCTCTCGGGATGCCGCAGCCGGGTCTTTGAAAGGACGTGGTGTTGTTCCAGGTTCTATGCCGAGTGATCCTGCACCGCTTCTGGACCCCAGGTGCATGGTGTTGTCACACTTGGTTTTGGGTCCCCATGGGGAGAGAGGCTTAGCTAGGGTTAGCTAGGGTTAGGGTTTGGTCCAGTGACATCGCCAGGGCTGAAGCAACTCCAGTCTTGTGATCTCCCTCGAGGGCTGAAGTGAGGGCCCATGCGACGGTGCGGGTCAAGTGTAGGGTTAGGGTTACAGATAGGGTTAGGTGTAGTGTGAGGGTTATGTTTAAGGTTATGTTTAGGGTTAGGGTTAGGTCCCAGGAGTCTCTAGACACCCCACAGCAAAGCAGTGTCTCCCCAAAGGTCTGAGTGGAGTACACAATTGAAGGTGCCTGTCAGGATTAGTTTTTTGGTTCCAAGGCCAGACAATTATATGGGCCACCCTTCGGTTAGGCCTAAGAAGTCCTCTAGTGCAGCTGTCATAGCTCTTTGGAAATGACGTTGTGATGTTACACGTTCCATGGCGAGTATTTCTCCACCGATTCTTGAACGTGTGCGTGTTGTTGTCAGACTTTGGAATTGGGTCCCCATGGGAAGAAAGCCTTACCTAGGGTTAGGGTTCGGTCCAGGGACATTGCCAGGGCCAAAGTGACACCAGTGTTGTGAATCCATGGAGGGTGACATGAGGGCACATTCACGGCTGTGGGTCTGGTATAGAGTTAGTGTGATAGATCGGGTCAGGTGTAGGGTGGGTTATGGTTAGGGTTATGGTTAGGGTCAGGGTTATATCCCAGGAGCCTCCAGGTACTGAACCCACAGCAGAGGAGTTGTCTCCCTGAAGGTTTCAGTGGAGTACACAAGGTAGGGTGCCGGTCAGGATTAGTCTTTGGGTTCCATGGCCAGTCAAATGTATGGCCCACCCTTCTGGTGGGGCTCAGGAATCCTCTCGTACAGCTGTCTCCCCGAAGGGCTGAGTGGAGTACACAAGGGAGGTTTCCAGTAAGGATTTGTCTTGGGTACAAAGTCCAGACAAGTGTATGGAATGCTCTTCTTGTAGTACTCATAAATCCTCTGTTGTAGCTGCAGTCGTGCTTCAGATATGACATGGTGATGTTCCATGTTATGTTGAGTATTTCTGCACCAATTCTGGAACCCATGTACGTGCTGTTATCAGACTTTGGAATTGGGTCTCCATGGGGAGAGAGCCTTAGCTAGGGTTAGGGTTCAGTACAGGGACGTCGCCAGGGCCGAAACGATACCATTCTCGTGAATTGAATGGAGGGCTGAAATGTGGGCACATGGGCGGGTGTGGGTCTGGTTTAGAGTTAGTGTGAGAGTTCGTGTTAGGTTTAGGTGTAGCGTTAGGGTTACGTTTCTGTTTATGGTTGAGATTAGTTCCCAGGAGGTTCTAGACCCTGAACCTACAGCAGTGCAGTTTTTTCCCCGAATGGCTGACTGGAGTGAAGAAGGAAGGGTACCAGTCAGCATTAGTCTTTGCGTTCCATGGCCCCACACCTATATCCGCACTCTTCAGTAGGCCTCAGGAATCCTCCTGTGCATCTGAAGCCCTGCTTTGGAAATGACATGGTGATGTTCCACGCTTCACACATAATTATCCTGCACCGCTTCTCAACCAATTGTGCCTGCTCTTGTCAGACTGTGGAAATTCGGTCTCCATATGCAGAAAGCCTTAGCTACAGTTAGGGTTTTGGCCAGGGAAATCTCCAGGGCTGAAGTGACACAAGTTCTGTGATCTCCCTGAATCGATGATATGAGGGCACACGCATGGTGCGAGTCAGGTTTTGGGTGAGTGTTAAAGATGAGGTGAGGTTTAGGTTCACGTGTATTCTGTGGGTCACTGTTAAGATTAGGGCTTGGTCACAGGAGGCTCCTGGCACTATACCCCCAGTAGGGCCATTGTCACCCCACAAGGCTGAGTAGAGGGGTCTAAGGAGGGTCCCAGTCAGGCTGAGTTTTGGGTGCCAGTGCCACTCCTCGGTTAGACTTCAAGAAGTCCCCTGTGGAGCTCCTTCTGGTCTTTGGAAATGACATTGTGATATTCCAGGTTCCATGCTGAGTAATCCTCCTCCGCTTCTGGGCCCCATGTCCGTCATGTCCTCAGACTTGGGAATTGGGTCCCCATTAGGAGAAAGCTCTTGCCAAGGTTAAGGTTCGTTCCATGGATGTTGCCAGGGCCAAAGCGACACCAGTGCCATAATCACCCTGAGGGCTGAATGAGGGTCCATGCACGGGTGCGGGTCATGTGTAGGGTTAGGTTTAGAGTTGGGTTGAGGTTTAGTTTGAGCGGTATGTGAGCGTCAAGGTTAAGGTTAGGGTTAGGTCCCAGGAAGCTCCAAGCGCTGAACCTCCGCAGGGTAGTGGTCTCCCCAGAGGATTGTGTGTGGGCCTCATCAGAACGGGCTGTTCAGGCTTAGTCTTTGTGTTCCAGGAGCAGCCTCGTGTGTGTGCCATCTTCAGTTGGGCCTCATCAGCCCCCTTGTGCTGCTCCATGCGGGCATTGGAAATTTCATGATGATGTTCCATGTTCCATGTCGAGTAATTCTGTACCGCTTTGGGCCATTTGTTTGTGGTGTTCTCAGAGATAGGAATTGGGTCCCCATCTAGAAAGATTCTTAACTAGGGTTAATGTTCTGACCAGGGACTTCACCAGTGTGTATGTGACACCATTCCTGTGTGTCGTGTGCGTTGGGTTAGGGTTTGGGATTGGGTTTGGTGTTAGGTGTTAGGGTTATGGTTAGGGTTGTTGTTAGGGGTTACTGTTAGGGGGTAGAGTTAGGTTTATGCATTAGGGTTATGTTTAGGGTTATGGTTAGTGTTTAGTGTTATGGTTAAGTGTTAGGTTTAGGCATTAGGTTTGGGCTTGGGTTAGGCTTAGGTTTAGGGTTATGGTTTGGGTTTGAGAGTTAGGGTAATGGTTAGATGGTGGGGTTAGGGTAAGTTGATAGCATTAGTGTTAGGGTTTGCGTTAGGTTTAGGGATAAAGTGAGGTCTAGGTCTAGGACTTGGGTTCGGGTTATGGGTGTGGAGATTCGATTAGCGGTTAGCGTTAGGGTTAGTGTTCGAGTTTTATGGTTAGGGTGAGGGTTAGTGTTAGGTTTTATAATTTTAGGGTTAGCGGGTAAAGTTAGAACATTAGGGTTATGGTTTTAGGGTTAGAGTTATATGGTTAGGGTTAGAGGTTTAGGCACAAGGTCACAGTTAGTTCAGGGATTGTTTACTTTCTCAGTTCGTTAGGGTTATGTTTGGGTTTAGGTGTAGGGATAGGGACAGGGTTTAGTATTAGGGTTATAGTTAGGGTTAGCTGTTATGTTTAGGTGTTGGGATTTGGGTTAGTGTTAGGGTTAGGTCAAGGACAAGAATTAAGTTATGTTTGCACTCCCACTTGGAACGGGGAGATGTTTATGCGTAGACATCGACCTGGATCTGGGAGGGAGTGTGTTCATTCTTTTCGCCCCTGTCTCTCTGCACCGGAGGTTCTTTTTGCCTTGCCCCATTCTTGCTTGGCTCTGGACTGTTTCACATCGCCACCCTGCCTCTCTAGGTATGATAGAATTTCACGTCCTGCCTCGTCCGTTTTTGATGCATGGGGTGCATAGTTTTAATCTCTATATCATTTATTTCTTTTTTTATTTTAATTATTTTCTTCATTCTGTCCTTTGTGAGTTTTGTTTCTTGTCCTTTGTCTGGTTTTTATTTTAAAAAGTTATGGAGTTTACTTCAGTGTTTGTTTGTTTTTTT
Organism: Panthera leo; assembly: GCF_018350215.1. Taxonomy (NCBI): domain Eukaryota; kingdom Metazoa; phylum Chordata; class Mammalia; order Carnivora; family Felidae; genus Panthera; species Panthera leo. The sequence continues at coordinate 41,664,941 of NC_056694.1, read as the reverse complement.
GTTTCTTTTTGCCTGAGGCAGACTTGTATTGTTATAAACTTCCCTGTTAGAACCAGTTTTCCTGCTTTACACAAGTTTGGATTCTTCTGTTTTCATTTTCATTTGTTTCCACGTTTTTTTTTTTTGTTTTTTTTTAATATATGAAATTTGCTGTCAAATTGGTTTCCATACAACACCCAGTGCTCATCCCAAAAGGTGCCCTCCTCAATACCCATCACCCACCCTGCCCTCCCTCCCACCCCCCATCAACCCTCAGTTTGTTCTCAGTTTTTAACAGTCTCTTATGCTTTGGCTCTCTCCCACTCTAACCTCTTTTTTTTTTTCCTTCCCCTCCCCCATGGGTTTCTGTTATGTTTCTCAGGATCCACATAAGAGTGAAACCATATGGTATCTGTCTTTCTCTGTATGGCTTATTTCACTTAGCATCACCCTCTCCAGTTCCATCCATGTTGCTACAAAAGGCCATATTTCATTTTTTCTCATTGCCACATAGTATTCCATTGTGTATATAAACCACAATTTCTTTATCCATTCATCAGTTGATGGACATTTAGGCTCTTTCCATAATTTGGCTATTGTTGAGAGTGCCGCTATAAACATTGGGGTACAGGTGCCCCTATGCATCAGTACTCCTGTATCCCTTGGGTAAATTCCTAGCAGTGCTATTGCTGGGTCATAGGGTAGGTCTATTTTTAATTTTCTGAGGAACCTCCACACTGCTTTCCAGAGCGGCTGCACCAATTTGCATTCCCACCAAGAGTGCAAGAGGGTTCCTGTTTCTCCACATCCTCTCCAGCATCTATAGTCTCCTGATTTCTTCATTTTGGCCACTCTGACTGGCGTGAGGTGGTATCTGAGTGTGGTTTTGATTTGTATTTCCCTGATAAGGAGCGACGTTGAACATCTTTTCATGTGCCTGTTGGCCATCCAGATGTCTTCTTTAGAGAAGTGTCTATTCATGTTTTCTGCCCATTTCTTCACTGGGTTATTTGTTTTTCGGGTGTGGAGTTTGATGAGCTCTTTATAGATTTTGGATACTAGCCCTTTGTCCGATGTGTCATTTGCAAATATCTTTTCCCATTCCGTTGGTTGCCTTTTAGTTTTGTTGGTTGTTTCCTTTGCTGTGCAGAAGCTTTTTATCTTCATAAGGTCCCAGTAATTCACTTTTGCTTTTAATTCCCTTGCCTTTGGGGATGTGCCGAGTAAGAGATTGCTACGGCTGAGGTCAGAGAGGTTTTTCCTGCTTTCTCCTCTAAGGTTTCGATGGTTTCCTGTCTCACATTCAGGTCCTTTATCCATTTTGAGTTTATTTTTGTGAATGGTGTGAGAAAGTGGTCTAGTTTCAACCTTCTGCATGTTGCTGTCCAGTTCTCCCAGCACCATTTGTTAAAGAGACTGTCTTTTTTCCATTGGATGTTCTTTCCTGCTTTGTCAAAGATGAGTTGGCCATACGTTTGTGGGTCTAGTTCTGGGGTTTCTATTCTATTCCATTGGTCTATGTGTCTGTTTTTATGCCAATACCATGCTGTCTTGATGATGACAGCTTTGTAGTAGAGGCTAAAGTCTGGGATTGTGATGCCTCCTGCTTTGGTCTTCTTCTTCAAAATTACTTTGGCTATTCGGGGTCTTTTGTGGTTCCATATGAATTTTAGGATTGCTTGTTCTAGTTTCGAGAAGAATGCTGGTGCAATTTTGATTGGGATTGCATTGAATGTGTAGATAGCTTTGGGTAGTATTGACATTTTGACAATATTTATTCTTCCAATCCATGAGCAGGGAATGTCTTTCCATTTCTTTATATCTTCTTCAATTACCTGCATAAGCTTTCTATAGTTTTCAGCATACAGATCTTTTACATCTTTGGTTAGACTTATTCCTAGGTATTTTATGCTTCTTGGTGCAATTGTGAATGGGATCAGTTTCTTCATTTGTCTTTCTGTTGCTTCATTGTTAGTGTATAAGAATGCAACTGATTTCTGCACATTGATTTTGTATCCTGCAACTTTGCTGAATTCATGTATCAGTTCTAGCAGACTTTTGGTGGAGTCTATCGGATTTTCCATGTATAATATCATGTCATCTGCAAAAAGCGAAAGCTTGACTTCATCTTTGCCAATTTGGATGCCTTTGATTTCCTTTTGTTGTCTGATTGCTGATGCTAGAACTTCCAACACTATGTTAAACAGCGGTGACAGTGGGCATCCTTGTCGTGTTCCTGATCTCAGGGAAAAAGCTCTCAGTTTTTCCCCGTTGAGGATGATGTTAGCTGTAGGCTTTTCATAAATGGCCTTTATGATCTTTAAGTATGTTCCTTCTATCCCGACTTTCTCAAGGGTTTTTATTAAGAAAGGGTGCTGGATTTTTGTCAAAGGCCTTTTCTGCATCGATTGACAGGATCATATGGTTCTTCTCTTTTTTTTTGTTAATGTGATGTATCACGTTGATCGATTTGCGAATGTTGAACCAGCCCTGCATCCCAGGAATGAATCCCACTTGATCATGGTGAATAATTCTTTTTATATGCTGTTGAATTCGATTTGCTAGTATCTTATTAAGAATTTTTGCATCCATATTCATCAGGGATATTGGCCTGTAGTTCTCTTTTTTTACTGGGTCTCTGTCTGGTTTAGGAATCAAAGTAATACTGGCTTCATAGAATGAGTGTGGAAGTTTTCCTTCCCTTTCTATTTCTTGGAATAGCTTGAGAAGGATAGGTATTATCTCTGCTTTAAATGTCTGGTAGAACTCCCCTGGGAAGCCATCTGGTCCTGGACTCTTATTTGTTGGGAGATTTTTGATAACCGATTCAATTTCTTCGCTGGTTATGGGTCTGTTCAAGCTTTCTATTTCCTCCTGATTGAGTTTTGGAAGAGTGTGGGTGTTTAGAAATTTGTCCATTTCTTCCAGGTTGTCCAATTTGCTGGCATATAATTTTTCATAGTATTCCCTGATAATTGTTTGTATCTCTGAGGGATTGGTTGTAATCATTCCATTTTCATTCATGATTTTATCTATTTGGGTCATCTCCCTTTTCTTTTTGAGAAGCCTGGCTAGAGGTTTGTCAATTTTGTTTATTTTTTCAAAAAACCAACTCTTGGTTTCGTTGATCTGCTCTACAGTTTTTTTAGATTCTATATTGTTTATTTCTGCTCTGATCTTTATGATTTCTCTTCTTCTGCTGGGTTTAGGCTGCCTTTGCTGTTCTGCTTCTATTTCCTTTAGGTGTGCTGTTAGATTTTGTATTTGGGATTTTTCTTGTTTCTTGAGATAGGCCTGGATTGCAATGTATTTTCCTCTCAGGACTGCCTTCGCTGCATCCCAAAGCGTTTGGATTGTTGTATTTTCATTTTCGTTTGTTTCCATATATGTTTTAATTTCTTCTCTAATTGCCTGGTTGACCCACTCATTCGTTAGTAGGGTGTTCTTTAACCTCCATGCTTTTGGAGGTTTTCCAGACTTTTTCCTGTGGTTGATTTCAAGCTTCATAGCATTGTGGTCTGAAAGTATGCATGGTATAATTTCAATTCTTGTAAACTTATGAAGGGCTGTTTTGTGACCCAGTATATGATCTATCTTGGAGAATGTTCCATGTGCACTCGAGAAGAAAGTATATTCTGTTGCTTTGGGATGCAGAGTTCTAAATATATCTGTCAAGTCCATCTGATCCAATGTATCATTCAGGGCCCTTGTTTCTTTATTGACTGTGTGTCTAGATGATCTATCCATTTCTGTAAGTGGGGTGTTAAAGTCCCCTGCAATGACCACATTCTTATCAATAAGGTTGCTTATGTTTATGAGTAATTGTTTTATATATCTGGGGGCTCGGGTATTTGGCGCATAGACATTTATAATAGTTAGCTCTTCCTGGTGGATAGACCCTGTGATTATTATATAATGCCCTTCTTCATCTCTTGTTACAGCCTTTAATTTAAAGTCTAGTTTGTCTGATATAAGTATGGCTACTCCAGCTTTCTTTTGGCTTCCAGGAGCATGATAAATAGTTCTCCATCCCCTCACTCTCAATCTAAAGGTGTCCTCAGATCTAAAATGAGTCTCTTGTAGACAGCAAATAGATGGGTCTTGCTTTTTTATCCATTCTGATACCCTATGTCTTTTAGTTGGCGCATTTAATCCATTTACATTCAGTGTTATTATAGAAAGATATGGGTTTAGAGTCATTGTGATGTCTGTATGTTTTATGCTTGTAGTGATGTCTCTGGTACTTTGTCTCACAGGATCCCCCTTAGGATCTCTTGTAGGGCTGGTTTCGTGGTGACAAATTCCTTCAGTTTTTGTTTGTTTGGGAAGACCTTTATCTCTCCTTCTATTCTAAATGACAGACTTGCTGGATAAAGGATTCTCGGCTGCATATTTTTTCTGTTTAGCACACTGTAGATATCGTGCCAAGCCTTTCTGGCCTGCCAAGTTTCAAAGGAGAGATCAGTCACGAGTCTTATAGGTCTCCCTTTATATGTGAGGGCACGTTTATCCCTTGCTGCTTTCAGAATTTTCTCTTTATCCTTGTATTTTGCCAGTTTCACTATGATATGTCGTGCAGAAGATCGATTCAAGTTACGTCTGAAGGGAGTTCTCTGTGCCTCTTGGATTTCAATGCCTTTTTCCTTCCCCAGTTCAGGGAAGTTCTCAGCTATAATTTGTTCAAGTACCCCTTCAGCACCTTTCCCTCTCTCTTCCTCCTCTGGGATACCAATTATGCGTATATTATTTTTTTTTAGTGTATCACTTAGTTCTCTAATTTTCCCCTCATACTCCTGGATTTTTTTATCTCTCTTTCTTTCAGCTTCCTCTTTCTCCATAACTTTATCTTCTAGTTCACCTATTCTCTCCTCTGCCTCTTCAAGCCGAGACATCGTGGATTCCATTTTGTTTTGCAATTCGTTTAAAGCGTTTTTCAACTCCTCGTGACTGTTCCTTAGTCCCTCGATCTTTGTGGCAAGAGATTCTCTGCTGTCCTGTATACTGTTTTCAAGCCCAGCGATTAATTTTATGACTATTATTCTAAATTCACTTTCTGTTATATTATTTAAATCCTTTTTGATCAGTTCATTAGCTGTTGTTATTTCCTGGAGATTCTTCTGAGGGGAATTCTTCCGTTTGGTCATTTTGGAGAGTCCCTGGCGTGGTGAGGACCTGCAGTGCACTTCCCCTGTGCTGTGGTGTATAACTGGAGTTAGTGGGCGGGGCCGCAGTCCGACCCGATGTCTGCCCCCAGCCCACTGCTGGGGCCACAGTCAGACTGGTGTGTGCCTTCTCTTCCCCTCTCCTAGGGGCGGGATTCACTGTGGGGTGGCGTGTCCCGTCTGGGCTACTTGCACACTGCCAGGCTTGTGTTGCTGGGGATCTGGCGTATTAGCTGGGGTGGGTAGGCAAGGTGCACGGGGGGTGGAGGGGCAGGCTTAGCTCGCTTCTCCTTAGGTGATCCACTTCAGGAGGAGCCCTGTGGCAGCGGGAGGGAGTCAGATCCGCTGCCGGAGGTTTGGCTCCGCAGAAGCACAGAGTTGGGTGTTTGCGCGGAGCGAGCAAGTTCCCTGGCAGGAACTGGTTCCCTTTGGGATTTTGGCTGGGGGGTGGGCGGGGGAGATGGCGCTGGCGCCTTTGTTCCCCGCCAAGCTGAGCTCTGCCGTCCGGGGGCTCAGCAGCTCTCCCTCCCTTTGTCCTCCAGCCTTCCCGCTTTCCGAGCAGAGCTGTTAACTTATGACCTCCCAGACGTTAAGTCGCGCTTGCTGTCGGAACACAGTCTGTCCGGCCCCTCCACTTTTGCCAGCCAGACTCAGGGGCTCTGCTTGGCCGGCGAGCCGCCCCTCCGCCCCGGCTCCCTCCCGCCAGTCCGTGGAGCGCGCACCGCCTCGCCGCCCTTCCTACCCTCTTCCGTGGGCCTCTAGTCTGCGCTTGACTCCGGAGACTCCCTTCTGCTAATCCTCTGGCGGTTTTCTGGGTTCTTTAGGCAGGTGTAGGTGGAATCTAAGTGATCGGCAGGACGCGCTGTGAGCCCCGCGTCCTCCTACGCCGCCATCTTCCGTGGTGATTATATATCTTAAAAATGTGTCAGATCTGCCCGCATGCTTTCTCTGCTCACCCTGCGCTCTCCACTTTGTTTTTCTTAGTATCCCTTAATAGTACTTTTACTGTTCTGTCTCTGTTTCAGTGTTTGCTTCTAGGAGGACCTACTCTCACCCCCCATCGAATGCACACAGTGCGGTTCCTATACACACAGGTAACAAACTAGCAGAAATTGCAGTGATGGAGGATAGTAGCAAGATCGCCCTTTTTGCAGAGGAGCCCGAGAGAGTTTTCTGGGGTGATGGTAACTTCCTATATCTAGATGCATGGGGTGCTTGTGCTCATTTATTTTAGAAATATTCACTGACTCCTGGTGCTTGGGGTCAGATAGACAGGTACCTGACCCTAGCATATGGCTGATTTCTAATGGTGGGTAAGGATCAGGGACCAGCAGTGACTGTGGGAGATGAGTGAGGGGGCCACACATGGCGTCAGATCCTCACCCAGGATGCCATGTCTCCACGACAGCAACCTTGTGCAGGAGGGCTCTGAGGATCACATATTTCTTGATCAGTCCTGTGAAATGCATAATCCTACTCCAGATTTCTCACTGAGGGATGGACAGGGCAGAGGCCAGCAGCTGGAGGACACCCTGATCATGGCTGGAGTGGAACAGTGGGCCTGAGAGAATGAGTCAGAGAAAGGGAAAGGCAGAAGATAGTGGCAAGGATTTTGAGATATAAAGGGAAGAGGAGAGAAGGCAACGTTTTCTACTGACTTCACCCACATTTCTGTGTGAACAAAAGGAGATTCTTGTCTCGCAGGGAAGGGAAGAGGGCTGGCAAAAAGACAGGGTGACATTCTCAGCTCAAGTGCTCAGGATATCTGCCTTGCTCTTGAATACATATCACAGGAAGCCTGTGCCTTCTGTCATAAGTGGAACTGCAGCTCATACCATTTAGTGAAAATTAAAGCGATGATGAAGACCTCATCATTAAAGTATTGCAACGAGAGCATGTGAACATACAGAGAGATACAATAGAAGCAAAAGTCCAAAGGTAAACCGACTTCAAAACTTATGGGAATATAGACTATCGGAAAAGGAGATACCCCAATGCCAGCTTTCAGACACCTGGGCAATATGTGAAAATGTGGAAAAAAAAGTAGTCCTTACTTCAAAAGCAACATTAGCATTAGACACAAAGGGATCATGATGGAAGGTTTAGGGAGAAACCATATGATTTCATGGTGCTGTACCCATGGTCCTGTACCCTCAATCTCATCAAAGTATACCCTTTAACTTGAGGTTTGTTATATGTAATCATATCTCATTAAAGAGAGTTTCAAAACATAAAATAATAGAAGCAAATGTGGGAAAGTTCCTTTCCAATCCTGAAGTGCATGTGTGATATGAGTTTGTCTTCCCATGTCTCAAAAATCCAAAATAATAGGACATTTTAAAAATTAATAATAGCAAAGTAAGAGGACCCTGAGCTCACCCTGTCCCATATTTTCAACTGCATAACATCCACATTCAAGTCCATGAACCAAAGAGCGATCCAAAGACTGGCAGAACAAACTCCACACCGAAGTAGAGAGAAGCTGCATCAGAAAGGTTAGGAATGTCAGAAAGGTGGAGGCTGTCTGCCTGCAGAAGGGGCAGAAAAAGTGAGCCCTCACACCAGGGAGGTCATACAGGGAAGACTAATCTCCATAACATTGGGCATTAAAACTTAGAGGGGCTGAGTGCCTTTGTGTTCAGATACAGGAGGTTTGGAGGTCAGCTGACCCAGCACTGGGAGATCCAGGAGGATGAGTGATAGCCATATCCCTGCATGTGTAGAGAGGCAATGTAAACATGGCATTTTACACAATGCCGAGGAAACAGGAGACAGATGTATTCATGCTGATTCTGGAGTGTGTTGGAGGACTTCTCCAACAATGAGGGAGCTCACAGGCACCACTCTTCTCCCCCAGCCTCCCAGAATAAGCATAGAAGCACCCACAAGAGGGTGAGGCTGAACAGACACTTGCTAACTAACCCATTAGCAGTGCACCAGTCCCAAGGGTTCACTAGGGGACTCACCAAACCAAGCCTGCTGGTCTCAGGGCAAACATTTTTCAAACCACAAGGGCACCCTGTCTGACAAGCTGCATGCATAGCTGCCACAACATGCTGTGCACATCTGCACCTCACCCAGCTGTACATATCCAGGCACCCTCATCTGTCTCACTAAGCCACATGTCCCCAGGCACAGACATGCTCTGTGCATATCCTCAAGCCCCTAGCTTCCACCGCTGGTCCACAGCCCCCAGCCACCAAAGGACATCGGGAAATCTGGCATAGGACTTGTAGCCCTGTGAAATTTTGCTAACACTCCTGCCCTGTGCCCAAGTTATCCAGCAGACGTACCACCCCACAGCTGGCCTGCCTGGGTCCCACTAACACCACTGAGACAAAGCACAGCCCAAAACAGCACGCAGTCAGTGCAGACACCTGCACTAACAGGAAAAGTAACCCAGACACAGCAGCAGGCTGTGAACAGTACCTATACGATAGCCTCCTGAAGGTCCAGGTCCTATAAACGGAGATGTGCACTGCTGAGTTCTCCAGGACCTCTTCTTCATAACGTTATTAGTTTCAAGAGCAGAAGGTACAGCTGACTTTCTTAACACAGACAAATAGAGACAGAGAGACAGACAATATGGACACACAGAGATGTTTATCCACAATGAAAGACCTAGTCAAAGTCACAGCCAGAGATCTAAGCCAAAGAGATGTAGGTAACATACCTGATACAGATTTGAAAGCAATGATCATAAGGGTACTCATTAGAGTTGTGAAATGAGCAGAAGAGTGAGACTGACTAGAGATAAGAAATAGTACAGTAGACATTGAGGACACGATAAAGGAGAGACATGCTTGCTGGAACTAACAAAGGGATGGAAGAAGCAGAGGAGCAAACCAGTGTCCTTGAAGACTGAGTAATGGAAATTAATCACATTGAACCAAAGAGAGAGAACAGAATTCTGCAACGTGAGATGAGACTAAGGGAACTCAGTGACTACAGCAAAGATAACAATATTGATATTGTAGGAGTCTCAGAAGAAAGAGAAAAGGCGGCAGAAAATTTATTTGTGGAAACAATAGCTGAAAAATGCCCTAATTGGGGGAGGAAACAAACATCCCCATGCGGGAGGCTAGAGAATTCACATCGAAATGAACAAAATCAGGCCAACATCCAGACATATTGTAAGCAAACTTGCAAATTACAGTGACAATAAAGAAAAACTCTTAAATGCAGCAACACAAAGAGACCTTCACTTAGAAGGGAAGACCCATAAGGCTAGCTACCAGATTTCTGAACAGATACTTGGCAAGCGAGAAGCAAGTGACATCACATATTCAGAGTGCTGAATGGAAAAATCAGCAGCCAAGAATACTCTATCCAGCAAGTCTATCATTCAGAATGGAAGGAGACACAGACTTTCCCAAACAAAACCTAAAGGTGTTTGTACCACTAAATCAGTCCTGCAAGAAATATGAAGAGGGACTCTTTGAGTGGAAAGGAGAGACCAAAAGTGACACTATAGAGTTAAAAGACACAAATCAAGTAAAACATGAATATTTTTGTAAAAAATAGTTAAGGAACTCAGAGATATGGATTTGAAATATAATAACATCTACCAAAAACCTAGGGAGAAGAACATAATGGGTTCCAAGGTAAATGACCATCAGCTTAGTACAACCTGCTAAACGCAGAAGAGATTATGTAAATAACCCAGCAGTAACCATATATCAAAAACCAGTCACAAATATGCTAAGAATAAAGATAAATAAATTAAAATACTTCACTAAAGAAAATAAGCAAAACATGAAAGACAGACAAGAAAGGATCGGAGAAAATCATTAGAAACCACAAGAAAACAGGTAATATAATGGCAATACATACATACATACATAGCAATCATTTCTTTGAAGGTAAATGGAATGAATGCTCCAATCTAGAGACATAGGGTGTAAGAACGGATGAAAAAAAAATTAGAGTAGCAATACTTGTATCAGAAAAAATACACTTAAAACAAAGTACATAACAAGAGACAGAGGAGGACGTTATATAACAGTAAAGGGTACAGTCCAAAAGGAGATATAACAACTGTAAATATATCCCACAATTAAGTGGGATTTATTCCCAGGCTGCAAGGGTGGTTCAGTATTTGCAAATCAATGTGATACAATATATCAACAGGAGAAAGGATAAGAACCATATGATCGGGGCACCTGGGTGGCTCAATCCTTTAGCAGTCTGACATCAGCTCAGGTCATGACCCCATGATTCGTGAGTTCAAGTCCCACATCAGACTCTGTGCTGAAAGCTCAGAGCCAAGAGCCTCCATCGAACTCTGTGTCTCCCACTCTCTTTCTGCCCCTTCCCTGCTCACACTCTGTCTCTCTCAAAATTAATAAACGTTAAAAGAAAAGAACCATACGGTCATTTCAATACATGAAGAAAAAGCATTTGACATACTACAACATCCATTCATGATTATAACCCCCTAAAGTAGGTTTACAGGGAACATACATCAATGCAATAAATGTTTTCTATGAAAACCCTGAAGCTATAATCAACCTTAATGGAGAAAATCTGAGAGCTTTTCCTATAAGGTCAGGGAAAACACAAGGATGTTTACTCTTACCACTTTTAATAAACATAGCACTGGAAGTCCAAGCTACAGCCAGCAGATAAATCAAATGAAATGAAACTAAACAAAACGAAACGAAACAAAACAACGTAAATTAAAGTAAAAGAAAAGAAAAGAAAAAAAAGAAAAGAAAAGACAAAAGAAAAGAAAAGAAAAGAAAAAAAGAAAAGAAAAACTAATCCAAATCTGGAAGAAGTGAATCTTTCACACTTTGCCGATTACATGACACTATATATAGAAAACCCCAAAGAGTCCACCCAATAACTGCTAGAAGTGATAAATGAATACAGCAATGTCACCGGATACAAAATCATTGTACAGAAATCTGTTGCATTTCTAGACAATAACGAATCAGTAGAGAGAGAAATTAAGAAAACAGTCCCATTTACAGTTGTACACCAAATAATAAGGTATCTATGAATAAATCTATCCAAGGTGGTGAGCGACCTATACTCTGAAAATTATAAAAAAGTGATGAAAGAAATACAAGATGACACAAAAAATTGGAAGGATATTCCATACTCATGGATCGGAAGTACAAATTTCATGGAAATGTCTATACTTCCCAAAGCAACTGACACAATTAATGCAATCGCCATCAAAATAGCAACAACATTTTTCATAGAACTAGAACAGTCCTAAAATTTGTACAGCACAAAAGACCCAAATCTTCAGAGTAAACAACCTTTATGTGAAGTGATAATTATGGATGGAACTATGCCTCTGGATCTTCTGCTCCAAAACACAGTAGTCAGCCTAAGCATTTGAACAAACGTTAGACATATCCCAACCAAAGATCATTCTACAAAATACATTCTACAAACGTACCCTCAAAACTTTGCAGATCATGAAAAATATGGAAAAATCTAAAAATTGTCATGGCCAAGTGGAGCCGAAGGAGACAGGATGACTGTAATGTGCCAGCTGGGATGAGTCTGGGACAGAAGAGGTTAAAACTGAAGCAATCTGAATACAAATATAAAGTTAGTTAATACTACCATATCTCTTTGGGATATTGATTGTGATCATGTATCGACTTAGAGGACATCAATAGTCAGAAAACACTCTGATGTATGTGGAGACTCAATAATATCTTCCCAATTTTTCTGGTAACTAGAAGCCCACCACGATTGAAAATATTATTAGTAATCATGGTTTTATGTTTTCAACACCTAATATTATATGACTAGTTCTAGTATTAGTTACTAGTGATGGCCATGTACCTAGTCTTGTTGTTCTTACTATTGTGTAATTTAAATAATAGCATTCATGGCACAGAAAACTGAATGCATGATATACGCTTCATAGAAACATCCACTTTACATATTTTAAGATAATAACGTATGTATACAGCACTGTATTATGTGGTATGTCAATTAAGTGTTTTTCGGATCTTGAATGAACATGTCATTAAATGGCTTTCCATAAAGGCGGTTATCCTAGATAATGAATGATACTCAGATTTTACAGGATGTACTTCACATCATGCCTGAAGAGTGTCCAAAAAAGAAAACATACGTACACACGGCCAGATGGATCATTGTGACTGGCTCACTTATTGTAAAGAATCCTTGCTTTAATATTTTCACGCGTATTTTTAGCAGGAATACAAGAGAATGAAATATTTCCAAATCAAAGAGATGTTCAAAGTCTGGAAGAATGATAGGGTGTTCAAGGGGTTTCAGAAGGAAAAGATGTGACAATGAAGTGGCAGTCACAGGCAAGCAGGTTTTTCTCACCCACTTTGACAGGTTTTCATGAGGGGATGTCCATCACAGCATGTGATCTGCAAAAGGGTAAGACCCAGAAGTACCAGAGGGAAAGACACACTTTAGGAAGAGGTGACTTGGAAAGGGTGCTTCTGTGCCTAAGTGATGGCTCAAAAACCTGGCTGGGTGTCCCTGGGTCAAAGATTTCAGGAGGCCAGCAGTAACCTAGACTCACAAAGATCTAAGTAACATACATCAATGTAATTTAGAGTCACAAAAATCTTAGAGCCACAGAGTTGATCTTCATCTATGATTAGGAGATGTTCACAGTTTTACAGGATATGATCATCGGGCTGGCAGTAGATGGCTAAAATATTATTTAGGGTTATGTTTTTAATAAAAAAATTGATGTGGATGGAGCTAGAATGTATTATGCTAAGTGAAATATGTCAATCAGAGAAAGACAAATATAGGATTTCACTCATGTGGAATTGAAGAAACAAAACAGATGAAAACATGGGAAGGGGGAAGGAAACGAGAAGAGTGGTAACAAACCACATGAGTCTCTTAATGTTAGAGAAAAAAAACGAAGGTTGATGGAGGGAAATGGGTCAGCGCTGGGCTAGATGTCAGATGAGTATTAAAGAGAGCACTTGTTGTGATGAGCACTGGGTATTGTATGTAAGGGATGAATCACCAAATTCTTCTCCCGAATCCGAGAATGCACTGTATGTCAACTATGACTTAAATTAAAATAAATAAATAAATGAATAAGTAAGTAAGTAAATAAATAAATAAATAAAGCCATAACAAGAGATGAAGACGGACGCTATCTCATACTAAAGGGGACAATGAAACAAGAAGATCCAATAATTATAAATTTTGATGCACCCAACATGCGATCACTAAGTATATAAAATATTTAACAACCACCATAAAGGAACTCATTTTTTATAATATAACGATAGTAGAGGACTTTAGCACATCACTCACATCAATGGACAGAAGCTGTAAACAGAAAATCAACAAGGAAACAATGGCTTTGAATGACACACTGGACCTGATGGGTTTAACAGATATATTTAGAACACTCCATACTCAAATGGCAGAGTACATATTCTTTTCAAGCGCACATGGGACATTCTCCAGAATTGATCATATTCTAGGTCACATATCAGAAGAAGAACAGCAGAAGGAAGGAAGTAATAGAGATTCACAGGGAAATAAGGGATATTCAAACCAAAAAGACACTAGACAAAATCAATGAAACCAGGGGCTGGTTCTTTGAAAACAGTAATCAACATGAAAACTTCTAGGCAGACTTTTCAGTAAGAAGAGAGAAAGGACTCAAATAAATAAAATCACAAATAAGAAAGGAGAAATGACAGTCCACACCACAAAAATACAGTTAGAAGTTAATATTATGAACAACTATATGCAACAAATTGGACACTCTGAGAAAAATGGACAAATTCCTATAAACACACAAACTACCAAAACTGAAACAGGAAGATACATAAAATCTGAAAACAGAAAGAAATCAAATCAGTAATAAAAAAATCTCCCCCCAACACAAGAGTTCTGGGCCAGATGGTTTAACTGATGAATTCGACCACCCATTTAAGAAAGAGGTAATATGTATTCTCCTCGAATTATTACGAAAAATAAAAAAGAAGGAAAACTTATAAATTCATCTTATGAGGCCATCATTACCCTGATACCAAAACCAGATAAAGCCTCCACTAAAACCAAAAACTCGTGGGGCGCCTGTGTGACTCGGGCTGTTTACTGTTCAACTCTTAATTTCGGATTAGGACATTATCTTGCGGTGCGTGGGTTTGAGTCCCATGTTGGACCCTGCCATGACAGTGTAGGGCATGGCCAGGATTCTCTCTCCCTATCTCTGAGCCCCTCCCTCACTTTTATGTACTCAAAGGAAAGAAATAAACATTTAAAAAATGTTAAAAAAATTTTTAAATAAAACTGCAGCCCGATAGCCTGATGACTATGTATGCAGAAATTCTTATTAAAATACCTTCAAATTAAAGTCAACAATATATTAATAGAATCATTTACCATAATCAAGTGGGATATATTCCTGGGCTGCAAGGGTGGTTCCACATTCACAGATCAATCAACATCATGCACCACAGTAATAGAAGAAAGGATAAGAACAATACGATGCTTTCAACAGATGCAGGAAAACTATTTGACAAAATGTCACATCCATTCATGATAAAACCCCTCAGCAAAGTACATTGAGACTCAACCTACCTGCACATAATAAAGGTCATCTAGGAAAAACCCACAGCTCATCTCACCTCAATGGGGAAAAATTGAAAATTTTTCCTCCAAGGTCAGGGACAAAACAGGGATGACCCCTCTCACCACTGTTATTCCACATAGTACGGGAAACCCTAACCACAGCACTCAGACAACAAAAAGAAATGAGGCATCCAAATTGGCAAGGAAGATGTAGCATTTTCGCTATTTGGAACTGACATGATGTGTTCTATAAAAAACATGAAAGATTCCCTTAAAAATTGCTAGAATTGATATATGAATTCCACAAGTCACAATATACAGAAATCAAGCTACATAGATGAATTGCATTTCTAACAAAAATCATGAATTAACACAGAGAGAAAGTAAGGGATCAATCCCATTGACAGGCTCACAAATGCCACAAGAAACCAGGAATAAACCTAACCAAAGAGTTGAAAGACCTGTACTCTAAAGTCTATGAAACACTGATGAAATAAATGGAAGAAGACACAAAGAAATGGACATACATTTCATGTTCATGGATGGGAAGCACAAAATACTGTTAAAATGTCTACACTCCTCAAAACAATCTACACATATAATGAAATCCCTATCACACTAACAAAAACGTGACAGAACAAGAACAAATAATCTCAAAATTTGTATGGAATAACAAAAGTCCCCATACAGCCAAAACAAACTTGAAGAAGAAAAGCAAAGCTGGAGACATCACAATTCCAGACTTTAGGTTATATTACAAAGCTATACTGATCAAAACAGTATGGAACTGGCAAAACAACAACAACAACAACAACAACAACCACAACAACACCACACAGAGGCATAGATCAATAGAATAGAAATGCAGAAATGAACTCACACCTATATGGTCAATTAATTCTCAACAAAGCAGGAAAGAACATCCAATGGAAAAAAAGATAGTCTTGGGACACAGGGGTGGCTCAGTCAACAAAGCGTGTGATTGTGAATTCAGCTCAGGTTATGATCTCAGGGCAGTGCAGAGCATGCGTGTGATTCTCTGTCTCCATTTCTCTCTGCCCCTCTTCTGCATGCTCTCTCTCTCTATCAAAAATAAGTAAATAAACTTAAAAAAAGGCTCCTCAACATATGGTTTTGGAAAAACTGGACAGCATCCTGCAAAACAAAACAAAAACAACAATGGACCACTTTCTTACAACATACACAAAAATAAATCCAACATGGATAAAGACCTATATGTGAAACCTGAAACCATAAAAATCCCAGAGGATAACACGGGTAGTATCTTATTTGACATTGCCTGTACAAACGTCTTTGTAGATATATCTCTAGAGGTAAGGGAAACACAAGCAAAAATAATGAGACTTCATAAAAATTAAAACCTTCCGTCACCAGGAAATAATCAACAAAACTAAAACACCTACAGAATGATATTTGCAAACGACATCAGATAAAGGGTTAGTGCCCAAAATATATACAGTTATACAGCACCCAAAAAATGAGAAATCTGATTAAAAAAGGGCAGAAGACAAAAATGGACTTTTCCCAAAGGAAGACATATACCTGGCCAAGAGACACATGAAAAAATACTCAACAATACTGATCTTCAGGGAAATACAATTCAAAAGTACAATGAGATAACACATCACATCTGTCACAATGACGAAAATCAATGAAGGATGAAACAGCAGGTGTTGCCAAGGATGTGGGGAAGAATAACCCTCTTGCACTGTGGGTAAGAATGCAAACTGGTGCAGCCAGTATGGAAAACATTATGGAGATTTCTCAAAAAAAACTAAACAAAACAAAACAAAAAACAAAACTGGAAATGGAAGTACCTTACGATCCAGCAATTTCACTACAAGGTATTTCCACAAAGAATACAAAATCTTCAAAGGGATACATGCACCATGATGTTTACAGCAGCATTTCCTACAACAGCCAAATTACAGAAACTATCCAAGCATCCATCAACTGATGAATAAATTGAGATGTGGTATATGGAATGTAATATTACTAGGCCGTAAAAACATGAAATCTTGCCATTTGCCATGAGCTGGATGGAGCGAGAGAATGTTACCCTGGGTTAAATAAGCCTTTCAGACAAAGACAAATACCAGATGATTTCACTAACACATGGAAATAAAACAAAACAAAGCGGGGGGGGGGGGGGGCGGGGAGGAGACAGTGACAAACAGACTCTTAACTAGGAAACAAACAGGGCTTCCAGAGCAAGGTGGGGAATGGGTGAAACAGCTGCTGGGGATTAAGAAGTACACCTGGGATGACCACCGGATGACGTGTGGAAGGGTTGCTCTATATTTTACACCTGAAACTAATACTACACTGTAACTTTACTCACTGCAATTTAAATTAAGGTAACGTACGTTAATGACAGGTACCTACCAGGTTTTCTGTAGTTTGCAATCACTTAATTAGGTTGGAAAAATAACCATGAAACTTTTTAAAAGGCATGTATGATGTGGGGGACAGTTTGTGCCCTTACCTCGGTCACTGGTTCCAGCAGGACTCGGAAAGTGGGTCCCAGCTCATTCTTCTAGGAGTTCCCAAGACGAGCATTTCATGTATTCATGTCCTAACGGAATGCAGCTCCCATTCTTCTGAATTTCTGTCAGGGTTTCTTCCCGGAAACAAGCCTGAATCTGGAACAAACCATCGACTGCATCTATGAGGTCATGTCGTGGGCCTCCGCAATCCACGAGACCTTTAGTAAAATATGTCTTGTTCAAATACTGTCCGGGAAGGGGAGGAATGAAACACTGGAACAGCCCAGAAAATGCAAGGGCCTGTGCAGCTCAGCAACCAGCTTGCCCAGGGAAGCCACCCAGCGCCCACTCCTCAGCACTCAGTACAATAAGACAAATTCTCTCTGGAGACTCAGGAGATGCCAAGTTGCTACAAAGCTCCCAAGATCTCCCCTGGGGCGGGCGGCACAATCTGCTGGAAATGCAGCTCTGCTCTCTGTACTGAGGCAGCGGCAGAGGCCCTGAGTACTCTGGGAGCAATCAAAGCCCTTCCTGCTCTGAGGTGCCCTGGGTCAGAAAAGCCGATGTTGCGCCCTCTGCTGGCCATCACTGCCTGGGCAGAGAAACCCGCCTCTCCGGGTCTGTGGTGTTGGAGCTCTCTCTGTTGGCCATCATGGGCATTTTTCCAATGTGGAAGGCCCTGGTCACTCAGCTGAGACACTGAAGGTGCCTGGGCAACTAAACCTGTTCTCCACATTGGGAAAGGTTTTAATGACAGGGCCTGGGACACAAAGAAATCTTTTCCTTCTCCTTTCTTGTGAGTGAAGAATGAAACCGAATTTATTAACGTAATGACATCATTTGTAATGTTTTAAGCAATGTTCACAGAAAAATAGACCGCCAATTTACACTTGTTGAGCAAGTGGTAATTGTGTTTACCACCAAAATACTTAGGTTAGATAAAGAATGAACACCTTTGAGAGAGATACCGGCATCAGCTATGGAATGAATGAGTCCTAGGGATACAAGGGACAGCCAATGGAATGGAGTCAATCCTGTAATAATACTGTTGCATGCTTTCACAGGATAGCTACACTTGTGCTTAAGTACAATATAATTTATAGACATATGGAATGACTACAATGTATACCTAAAACTCATACATCAAATGTGTGAACAATATTTCAATTAAAAATAGACATCCTTTACACTATGTTTAATTTCTCCTTCTTTGCCAATAAACTATAATTCCTGGGGCGTTTGGGTGGCTTAGTCGGTTAAGCGTCCGACTTTGACGCAAGTCGTGATCTTGCAGTCCATGAGTTTGAGCCCTGCGTCAGGCTCTGTCCTGACAGCTCAGAGCCTCGAGCCTGCCTTAGTTTCAGTATCTCCCACTCTCTCCCCCCTCCCCAGCTCGGGCTCTCTCAAAAAAAGAAAAAAGAAACATTAAAAATGAAAAATAATTCCTAATTTGGAATTTGTGAAATTCCATTTATACCAGATTTTCTAACATCACCATCCTGATGTGAAGAGCTTATCTGAAAAGTCACTAATAATATTTTTGATGACATATATGTGACAAGGTCAGAATGAAACTTACAGGGAGCTATGAATCAGTTGTGAATTTACAGTATGTATCCTTGGCTAATATTTCCAATGAAACGTGCTTTAGGGACACGGATGGATGAAATAATGTCTACCAGTCATATAGGTAAATATCCTATAGGACCGTTATGCCTTCAATTACTAATTGCCATCTCTTCAGCATTAAAAAAATCTGGGACAAGAAAATGTCTTTGAATTTGATTTAAGAGAAGACTAGAGTGTTTTAAAGTGTTCACCTACCTTCTGGAATCCTCAGATTAGTTGTGGACAGGAGGATAGCAACCCACGATTGGGATGCACACCCCTAGTCCCAGAGGGAGGATATGGACCTTATTGTCAATTTTTTAAAATCAATATCAGCAGTCCACCTCTGCCAGGTACAGACTTCAGGACCTGGGGACAACATGATGCCTGATGCCTGGGTTCAGAACTTGAGGAAGGCCAGCTGGTGGGGGAGAGGGGAAATCCAACAGGGCCTGGGGCAGTGAGAGAGATGGCCCCAGGACACCTCCCCACAGGGCAGACTTGGAGTATACCTGTCAAAGAGCAGCACAATCTCCCTCAAGACATCCCTCTCCATGACAGAACATGAGGCTGAGCCTCACAATTCCAGAAGAAATGAGGGATACTCTTCTGTTCAATTCCAATGGCTTCTGCAGAGCTTGGACCCAGGGGTGTTGGAGTCTTGGGGTCATGGAACTCTGATGCCCACGATACAATCCCTTTCTGCCCCAGCACGCAGAGCCATCTCATACATCCCCTCTCCCCTGACGCATCTAACGCCATCCACATACCTCAAGCAGGTGTCTACCTTCCTCTTTGTACTTCCTCTTTGTCACTGTTTCTCTCTAACCACATCTATGTTTCTTCCTTTCACTCTTTAGGGAGTGGTGTAACATACAGTGCTAACCTTTATTCTTGTACATGTGAATATCCAATTTTCCCAGCACCAGTTATTCAAGAGACTATTCTTCTCCACTGTGTATTTTTGACTCCCTTGTCAAATACTAGTTGACTGTGCATGCATGGGTTTAGATTGGGCTCTCAATTTCCGTTCCACTGTCTTATGTCTGTGCTTATGCCAGTAACATAACTGACTTCTTTGTGTTAGAATGAAGCTTGAAATCGAGAAGTGTGATGCCTCCTATTTTGTCCTTTCTTGCATTGGCTACTTAGGGTCTTTTTGTGGTTCCAAATACATTTGAGGATATGTGTTTCTAATTGCATAAAAATTGCATCGGAGTCTTGATAGAGATAGCACTGAATCTCTAGAGGGCTTTGAGTAGTATGGACGTTGTATCTGTATTAATTCCTCCTACAGATGGACATGGGGTGGCTTTTCACTGACTTGTGTGTTCTGTTTCTTCCATGCAAATTGAATTTCTTCCATTTCTGCACACAGGTTTTGTAGTTATCTGCAGAGATCTTTCACCTCCTTGGCTAAAATTATTCCAATAAATTTTATTGTTTTTGATGCTATTGTAAACGTATGGCCAACTAATCTTTGACAAAGCAGGAAAGATTATCCAATGGAAAAAAGACAGTCTCGTTAACAAATGGTGCTGGGAGAACTGGACAGCAACATGCAGAAGGTTGAAACTCGACCACTTTCTCACACCATTCACAAAAATAAACTCAAAATTGATACAGGATCTGAATGTGAGACAGGAAACCATCCAAACCCTAGAGGAGAAAGCAGGAAAAGACCTCTCTGACCTCAGCCGTAACAATTTCTTACTTGACACATCCCCAAAGGCAAGGGAATTAAAAGCAAAATGAACTCCTGGGACCTTATGAAGATAAAAAGCTTCTCCACAGCAAAGGAAACAACCAACAAAACTAAAAGGCATCCAACGGAATGGGAAAAGATATTTGCAAATGACATATCAGACACAGGGCTAGTATCCAAAATCTATAAAGAGCTCACCAAACTCCACACCCGAAAAACAAGTAATCCAGTTAAGAAATGGGCAGAAAACATGAATAGACACTTTTCTAAAGAAGACATCCAGATGGCCAACAGGCACATGAAAAGATGCTCAATGTCGCTCCTCATCAGGGAAATACACATTCAGATATCACCTGACGCCAGTCAGAGTGGCCAAAATGAACAAATCAGGAGACTATAGATGCTGGCGAGAATGTGGAGAAACGGGAACCTTCTTGCACTCTTGGTGGGAATGCAAATTGGTGCAGCCACTCTGGAAAACAGTGTGGAGGTTCCTCAAAAAATTAAAAATAGGCCTACCCTATGACCCAGCAATAGCACTGCTAGGAATTTACCCAAGGGATACAGGAGTACTGATGCATAGGGGTACTTGTACCCCAATGTTTATAGCAGCACTCTCAACAATAGCCAAATTATGGAAAGAGCCTAAATGTCCATCAACTGATGAATGGATAAAGAAACGGTGGTTTATATACACAATGGAGTACTACATGGCAATGAGAAAGAATGAAATATGGCCCTTTGTAGCAACACGGATGGAACTGGAGAGTGTTATGCTAAGTGAAATAAGCCATACAGAGAAAGACAGATACCATATGGTTTCACGCTTATGTAGATCCTGAGAAACTTAACAGAAACCAATGGGGGAGGGGAAGGAAAAAAAAGAGGTTAGAGTGGAAGAGAGCCAAAGCATAAGAGACTGTTAAAAACTGAGAACAAACTGAGGGTTGATGGGGGGTGGGAGGTAGGGGAGGGTGGGTGATGGGTATTGAGGAGGGCACCTTTTGGGATGAGCACTGGGTGTTGTATGGAAACCAATTTGACAATAAACTTCATATATTGAAAAAAAATAAAATAAAATGTATTTATTTAGTTTAGTTTAAATTTATGTATGCATTTCTTCAGTATTTATTTTTTCAAGTTTTTATTTAAATTACAATTGGTTAATATACAGTGTATGTTAATTTCAGGTATAGAATGTAGTCATCCATCACTTACATACAACACCCAGTGATCCTCACTGCTAACGCCCTCCATAGCCCATCACCCATTTAACCCATTCCCCTGCCCACCTCACTTATAGTAACCCTCCATTTGCTATTTATAGTTAAGAGTCTGGTTTCTGGTTGATTTTTATTTCATTCAATTATGTGAGGGGTCACATTTATTGATATGCATTTCTGAAACATCCTGCCTTTACAGGGAAAAAACCCTTCATCACAGTCAATGATCCTTTTCATGTGATCCTGAATTTGGTTTGCCTGTATGTTACTGGGAATGGTTCATGTATATTCATCACGGGGATACTGGCCTATAGATTTCTGTTCAGGTAGTATCCTTTCTGGCTTCCTACCAGGGTAATTCCAGTCTCATGAAATGAGTTTGGTGGTGTTCATTCCTTTTGAATCAATGAGAGGACTGCTGTTAGTTCTTCTACAAACGTTTGGTTAAATTCACCAATGAATCCACCTGGTCCTGGGGTTTTCTTCCTTGGCAGAACATCGATTACTGATTCAATTTACTTACATTGGTTATCTTCTTGTATTGATACAGTCTTCCTTTAATGGGTCTGTGCAAACCTTCCATATCTTCCTGATACAATCTTGGTAGGTTGTGTGTTTCTAAGAACCTATCCATTTCTTCTAGGTAGGTAGTTTTCTGTCATCTAATTTGGCCATAGTTGCCACTTTGTCTGCTTTATGTTTCTTTGGTATAAGGCATAGTATGTTCTCTTTTATTTATAATTCTTTTGAATTTGGTCCTCTTTATGTCTTAGCATAGTCTATGTATAGTCCTGACAATTTTCACTCTTCTGAAAACACACTGTTGGTCTTATTCATATTTTCTATTGATTTCATGGTCTGTTTCATTGGTTTCCACTCTCATATGGATTAATTTCTCCCTTTTGAGAACATTGGGCATAGATTGTTTTTTTCTTCTAGTTCTTAGAAGTTAAAGGTAGGTTGTTCATTTGAGTCTCAAATCTATCCTCCACGCATGCAAAGCCAGTGACTCATCAGAGAACCTTCAATAAGTCTTTTCTGTCCTATTTCTCATTCTCAGAACTCTGAGAAATAGAATCCGAAAATTTATTTGAAGACACAATAAATGAAAACTTCCCTAATGCGGGGAAGGAAAGAGATACAGAGCAGGAGGCACAAAGAACCCCCATTATATTCAACAGAAGCAGATCCACACCAAGTCGTATAGTAATTAAAACCCAAAATGTCGTGATAAAGAAAAATTTTCACAGCAAGAAAACAAAAGTTGACAGTTACCTACAAGGGAAACCCCATAAAGTTATCACTGGATGTATTTCAGAAGAAACTTTGAAACCGTAAGTGAGCAGCACAGTTTGGTAAAGGTGCCGAATGGAAAACATCTGCAGCCAAAGAGAGTCTATCCAGAAAACTATCATTCAGATGGAAGGAGAGATCAAGAGGTTCCCAAATAAATACTAAGCGAGTTCACAATCAACAAACCACCCTTGCAAGAAATGTTAAAGGGGACTCTTTAAGTGGAAAAGAAACACCTAAAGTGACAATATTAAAGTGTGAAACGCAAAAGCAATAAAAATGAGTATATCTGTAAAACATCAGTCAAGGTATTCACAATATGAAAGGTTTCAAAATAGGAACACTACATAGCTACAACACGGGAAGGAGAGGAGTAAACAACTGGTTCAAACTTAAACAACTATCAACTTAATATAGACTCCTATATACAGAAGTGGTTAGGTACAAACCTAATAATACCCACAAATCAAACACTACTAATACATATGCAGAGTATAAAGACAAACAATTTCAACTGTGAAATTGTGAAGAAACCCAGCAAATCAAAAAAAGAGAAAGAGAACAAAGGATCAGAAAAAATCAGAAATAACCAATATCAAGTAATAATAGGACAAGTACATGTCTATCAATTACATTGAATAGAAACAGAATAAATTCTCAAATCAAAGGCACTGGGTGACAGATAGGGGCAACTGGATGGCTCAATTGCTTGAGATTTCGACTCTTGATTTCGGTTCAGGCTATGATTGCAGGATCATGGGATTGAGCCCCAACTGGGCTCTGCACTGAGCATGGAACTTGGTGAGGATTCATTCACATTCTCATTCTCTCTCTCACTCTCTCTCTGTCTCTCTCTTCCCTCATTCCCCCCACCCCGCCCTCCCATGCCTGTGCTCACTCTCTTCATAACAAAAAGCACTGGGTGATAGAATGAGTAAATATATAGGACCCATCTATCTTCTACCTACAAGAGACTAATTATAGAACTAAGGTTTCAAAAGAAATCTGTACTAGCAGTACCTTTATCAGACAAAATAGATTTAAAAATAAAACTGTAACAAGAGACAAAGGACACTATAATAATAAAAGATACAATCGAACAAAAAGATAGAACAATTGTAAACATATATGCGCTCAACCTGAGAGCATCCAAATACACAAAACAGTCCAAAACTAAAGAATTGATAGTCATCCAATAATAGTAGGGCACTTTAACACCGCAATTACATCAATGGAGAGATATTTCCATCAGAAAATCAGCAAAGAAGTAGAGATTTTGAATGATAGAGTAGACCAGATGGACTTAACCGATATATTTTAGACATTCCATCCTAAAACAGCACAATACACATTCTTTTCACATGCACATAACATTCCCCACACTCGATATTAGGTCATAAAACAAGCCAAAACAAAATCAAACCGATTGACACCATACCATGTGTCTTTTCAGACCACAAAGCTATGAAACTAGAAGTCTACAACAAGAAAAAAAAATCTGGAAAAGGCACAAAATCATGGAAGTTAACATGCCACTAAACAAACAATGGCTCAACCAACAAATCAAAGAGAAAATTAAAAAAAAAAAACATGGAGGAGGTTCCGGAAGATGGCGGCGTAGGAGGACGCGGGGCTCACAGCGCGTCCTGCCGATCACTTAGATTCCACCTACACCTGCCTAAAGAACCCAGAAAACCGCCAGAGGATTAGCAGAAGGGAGTCTCCGGAGTCAAGCGCAGACTAGAGGCCCACGGAAGAGGGTAGGAAGGGCGGCGAGGCGGTGCGCGCTCCACGGACTGGCGGGAGGGAGCCGGGGCGGAGGGGCGGCTCGCCGGCCAAGCAGAGCCCCTGAGTCTGGCTGGCAAAAGCGGAGGGGCCGGACGGACTGTGTTCCAACAGCAAGCGCGACTTAACGTCTGGGAGGTCATAAGTTAACAGCTCTGCTCGGAAAGCGGGAAGGCTGGAGGACAAAGGGAGGGAGAGCTGCTGAGCCCCCGGACGGCAGAGCTCAGCTTGGCGGGGAACAAAGGCGCCAGCGCCATCTCCCCCGCCCACCCCCCAGCCAAAATCCCAAAGGGAACCAGTTCCTGCCAGGGAACTTGCTCGCTCCGCGCAAACACCCAACTCTGTGCTTCTGCGGAGCCAAACCTCCGGCAGCGGATCTGACTCCCTCCCGCTGCCACAGGGCTCCTCCTGAAGTGGATCACCTAAGGAGAAGCGAGCTAAGCCTGCCCCTCCACCCCCCGTGCACCTTGCCTACCCACCCCAGCTAATACGCCAGATCCCCAGCAACACAAGCCTGGCAGTGTGCAAGTAGCCCAGACGGGACACGCCACCCCACAGTGAATCCCGCCCCTAGGAGAGGGGAAGAGAAGGCACACACCAGTCTGACTGTGGCCCCAGCAGTGGGCTGGGGGCAGACATCGGGTCGGACTGCGGCCCCGCCCACTAACTCCAGTTATACACCACAGCACAGGGGAAGTGCACTGCAGGTCCTCACCACGCCAGGGACTCTCCAAAATGACCAAACGGAAGAATTCCCCTCAGAAGAATCTCCAGGAAATAACAACAGCTAATGAACTGATCAAAAAGGATTTAAATAATATAACAGAAAGTGAATTTAGAATAATAGTCATAAAATTAATCGCTGGGCTTGAAAACAGTATACAGGACAGCAGAGAATCTCTTGCCACAAAGATCGAGGGACTAAGGAACAGTCACGAGGAGTTGAAAAACGCTTTAAACGAATTGCAAAACAAAATGGAATCCACGATGGCTCGGCTTGAAGAGGCAGAGGAGAGAATAGGTGAACTAGAAGATAAAGTTATGGAGAAAGAGGAAGCTGAAAGAAAGAGAGATAAAAAAATCCAGGAGTATGAGGGGAAAATTAGAGAACTAAGTGATACACTAAAAAAAAATAATATACGCATAATTGGTATCCCAGAGGAGGAAGAGAGAGGGAAAGGTGCTGAAGGGGTACTTGAACAAATTATAGCTGAGAACTTCCCTGAACTGGGGAAGGAAAAAGGCATTGAAATCCAAGAGGCACAGAGAACTCCCTTCAGACGTAACTTGAATCGATCTTCTGCACGACATATCATAGTGAAACTGGCAAAATACAAGGATAAAGAGAAAATTCTGAAAGCAGCAAGGGATAAACGTGCCCTCACATATAAAGGGAGACCTATAAGACTCGTGACTGATCTCTCCTTTGAAACTTGGCAGGCCAGAAAGGCTTGGCACGATATCTACAGTGTGCTAAACAGAAAAAATATGCAGCCGAGAATCCTTTATCCAGCAAGTCTGTCATTTAGAATAGAAGGAGAGATAAAGGTCTTCCCAAACAAACAAAAACTGAAGGAATTTGTCACCACGAAACCAGCCCTACAAGAGATCCTAAGGGGGATCCTGTGAGACAAAGTACCAGAGACATCACTACAAGCATAAAACATACAGACATCACAATGACTCTAAACCCATATCTTTCTATAATAACACTGAATGTAAATGGATTAAATGCGCCAACTAAAAGACATAGGGTATCAGAATGGATAAAAAAGCAAGACCCATCTATTTGCTGTCTACAAGAGACTCATTTTAGATCTGAGGACACCTTTAGATTGAGAGTGAGGGGATGGAGAACTATTTATCATGCTCCTGGAAGCCAAAAGAAAGCTGGAGTAGCCATACTTATATCAGACAAACTAGACTTTAAATTAAAGGCTGTAACAAGAGATGAAGAAGGGCATTATATAATAATCACAGGGTCTATCCACCAGGAAGAGCTAACTATTATAAATGTCTATGCGCCAAATACCCGAGCCCCCAGATATATAAAACAATTACTCATAAACATAAGCAACCTTATTGATAAGAATGTGGTCATTGCAGGGGACTTTAACACCCCACTTACAGAAATGGATAGATCATCTAGACACACAGTCAATAAAGAAACAAGGGCCCTGAATGATACATTGGATCAGATGGACTTGACAGATATATTTAGAACTCTGCATCCCAAAGCAACAGAATATACTTTCTTCTCGAGTGCACATGGAACATTCTCCAAGATAGATCATATACTGGGTCACAAAACAGCCCTTCATAAGTTTACAAGAATTGAAATTATACCATGCATACTTTCAGACCACAATGCTATGAAGCTTGAAATCAACCACAGGAAAAAGTCTGGAAAACCTCCAAAAGCATGGAGGTTAAAGAACACCCTACTAACGAATGAGTGGGTCAACCAGGCAATTAGAGAAGAAATTAAAACATATATGGAAACAAACGAAAATGAAAATACAACAATCCAAACGCTTTGGGATGCAGCGAAGGCAGTCCTGAGAGGAAAATACATTGCAATCCAGGCCTATCTCAAGAAACAAGAAAAATCCCAAATACAAAATCTAACAGCACACCTAAAGGAAATAGAAGCAGAACAGCAAAGGCAGCCTAAACCCAGCAGAAGAAGAGAAATCATAAAGATCAGAGCAGAAATAAACAATATAGAATCTAAAAAAACTGTAGAGCAGATCAACGAAACCAAGAGTTGGTTTTTTGAAAAAATAAACAAAATTGACAAACCTCTAGCCAGGCTTCTCAAAAAGAAAAGGGAGATGACCCAAATAGATAAAATCATGAATGAAAATGGAATGATTACAACCAATCCCTCAGAGATACAAACAATTATCAGGGAATACTATGAAAAATTATATGCCAGCAAATTGGACAACCTGGAAGAAATGGACAAATTTCTAAACACCCACACTCTTCCAAAACTCAATCAGGAGGAAATAGAAAGCTTGAACAGACCCATAACCAGCGAAGAAATTGAATCGGTTATCAAAAATCTCCCAACAAATAAGAGTCCAGGACCAGATGGCTTCCCAGGGGAGTTCTACCAGACGTTTAAAGCAGAGATAATACCTATCCTTCTCAAGCTATTCCAAGAAATAGAAAGGGAAGGAAAACTTCCACACTCATTCTATGAAGCCAGTATTACTTTGATTCCTAAACCAGACAGAGACGCAGTAAAAAAAGAGAACTACAGGCCAATATCCCTGATGAATATGGATGCAAAAATTCTTAATAAGATACTAGCAAATCGAATTCAACAGCATATAAAAAGAATTATTCACCATGATCAAGTGGGATTCATTCCTGGGATGCAGGGCTGGTTCAACATTCGCAAATCGATCAACGTGATACATCACATTAACAAAAAAAAAGAGAAGAACCATATGATCCTGTCAATCGATGCAGAAAAGGCCTTTGACAAAAATCCAGCACCCTTTCTT
The DNA here is from genome assembly GCF_018350215.1 of Panthera leo. Classification (NCBI taxonomy): domain Eukaryota; kingdom Metazoa; phylum Chordata; class Mammalia; order Carnivora; family Felidae; genus Panthera; species Panthera leo. The sequence continues at coordinate 41,636,606 of NC_056694.1, read as the reverse complement.
AATAAAAACCCTTGAGAAAGTCGGGATAGAAGGAACATACTTAAAGATCATAAAGGCCATTTATGAAAAGCCCACAGCTAACATCATCCTCAACGGGGAAAAACTGAGAGCTTTTTCCCTGAGATCAGGAACACGACAGGGATGCCCACTGTTACCGCTCTTGTTTAACATAGTGCTGGAAGTTCTAGCATCAGCAATCAGACAACAAAAGGAAATCAAAGGCATCAAAATTGGCAAAGATGAAGTCAAGCTTTCGCTTTTTGCAGATGACATGATATTATACATGGAAAATCCGATAGACTCCACCAAAAGTCTGCTAGAACTGATACATGAATTCAGCAAAGTTGCAGGATACAAAATCAATGTGCAGAAATCAGTTGCATTCTTATACACTAACAATGAAGCAACAGAAAGACAAATGAAGAAACTGATCCCATTCACAATTGCACCAAGAAGCATAAAATACCTAGGAATAAATCTAACCAAAGATGTAAAAGATCTGTATGCTGAAAACTATAGAAAGCTTATGCAGGTAATTGAAGAAGATATAAAGAAATGGAAAGACATTCCCTGCTCATGGATTGGAAGAATAAATATTGTCAAAATGTCAATACTACCCAAAGCTATCTACACATTCAATGCAATCCCAATCAAAATTGCACCAGCATTCTTCTCGAAACTAGAACAAGCAATCCTAAAATTCATATGGAACCACAAAAGGCCCCGAATAGCCAAAGTAATTTTGAAGAAGAAGACCAAAGCAGGAGGCATCACAATCCCAGACTTTAGCCTCTACTACAAAGCTGTCATCATCAAGACAGCATGGTATTGGCATAAAAACAGACACATAGACCAATGGAATAGAATAGAAACCCCAGAACTAGACCCACAAACGTATGGCCAACTCATCTTTGACAAAGCAGGAAAGAACATCCAATGGAAAAAAGACAGTCTCTTTAACAAATGGTGCTGGGAGAACTGGACAGCAACATGCAGAAGGTTGAAACTAGACCACTTTCTCACACCATTCACAAAAATAAACTCAAAATGGATAAAGGACCTGAATGTGAGACAGGAAACCATCGAAACCTTAGAGGAGAAAGCAGGAAAAGACCTCTCTGACCTCAGCCGTAGCAATCTCTTACTCGGCACATCCCCAAAGGCAAGGGAATTAAAAGCAAAAGTGAATTACTGGGACCTTATGAAGATAAAAAGCTTCTGCACAGCAAAGGAAACAACCAACAAAACTAAAAGGCAACCAACGGAATGGGAAAAGATATTTGCAAATGACACAACGGACAAAGGGCTAGTATCCAAAATCTATAAAGAGCTCATCAAACTCCACACCCGAAAAACAAATAACCCAGTGAAGAAATGGGCAGAAAACATGAATAGACACTTCTCTAAAGAAGACATCTGGATGGCCAACAGGCACATGAAAAGATGTTCAACGTCGCTCCTTATCAGGGAAATACAAATCAAAACCACACTCAGATATCACCTCACGCCAGTCAGAGTGGCCAAAATGAAGAAATCAGGAGACTATAGATGCTGGAGAGGATGTGGAGAAACAGGAACCCTCTTGCACTCTTGGTGGGAATGCAAATTGGTGCAGCCGCTCTGGAAAGCAGTGTGGAGGTTCCTCAGAAAATTAAAAATAGACCTACCCTATGACCCAGCAATAGCACTGCTAGGAATTTACCCAAGGGATACAGGAGTACTGATGCATAGGGGCACCTGTACCCCAATGTTTATAGCGGCACTCTCAACAATAGCCAAATTATGGAAAGAGCCTAAATGTCCATCAACAGATGAATGGATAAAGAAATTGTGGTTTATATACACAATGGAATACTACGTGGCAATGAGAAAAAATGAAATATGGCCTTTTGTAGCAACATGGATGGAACTGGAGAGGGTGATGCTAAGTGAAATAAGCCATACAGAGAAAGACAGATACCATATGGTTTCACTCTTATGTGGATCCTGAGAAACATAACAGAAACCCATGGGGGAGGGGAAGGAAAAAAAAAAAAAAGAGGCTAGAGTGGGAGAGAGCCAAAGCATAAGAGACTGTTAAAAACTGAGAACAAACTGAGGGTTGATGGGGGGTGGGAGGGAGGGCAGGGTGGGTGATGGGTATTGAGGAGGGCACCTTTTGGGATGAGCACTGGGTGTTGTATGGAAACCAATTTGACAGTAAATTTCATATATTAAAAAATAAAAAAATAAAAATAAAAAAATAAATAAATAAAAAAAAGATATATAATCACCATACTCTGTCACCTCACACAGTCCTCTTCAAATTTCAAAATAGTTGTCGTATAAGACAGTGAGATTTACGAGATTTGGGGTTATTTCCCTATGGTCTTATGTTTTGCTACTTGCATTCCCTCTTCGGTACTTAATCTGTGGCCTCAGATGAACACTTTAGTGTGTGGATGCATCTGCAAGTCTATATGTAATGGAATATGATTGTCTTCAGATCTCAGATGTAGAACTCTGATATACACATTCTCGTAATTATCTTTTTCTTTCTTTGTCTGGTAAGGCCTGAATCTTAATAGAATAAGTGTGCCGTTGTCTTCTTTAAAGTGGCGATCCCCAATCCCTGGGCTGAGGCATTAACCGTCTTAGTTTAATGAACTTCTGTGACCATCTTTTTTTGATGATCATTTGTGTGGAGATATCTTAATTGAAACTGTGAGAAGGGTGAGTGGACATTTCCCAGACATTTTGCAGATGCATTCTGTATTCAATGTCTTCTTTTCATTATGTCCTTAGAAACAAATATTACCCCTCTTTCACAGATAACCCATCTCAGGCTCTGTGTAGGTCCCACTGAGAATTGGTGTTCTGGCTGAGATAGCAGGAACACAGGGAAACCCTCGGGATATTGTGATAGAAGTTTAAGGAGATAGATGCAATGCCGTTGTCAGGTTATGTCAGGGGTCCAGCAGGGGTGGCATCTGGGCATCCCTGAATTGTAGGTCTACCCAGGCTAAAGGCCAATGCAGGCACTCAGCTGATCTAGATCCTGTCTTCACTTTTAGTCTCACTGAAGGATATGAACTTAGGCAGACAAGCATTTCCTTAAGACCAAGTTAAATTTCCTATATATCCAGGGCATTTTTTTCACCCATAAATATCCAGAACCTTCAGACAACGCAGGGAGACAACAACCTTTTTAGATGATCACCTGGGTGCACTTTGACAAATATGACATTTTGGAGAGGAAGCTTGCATTGTGCACTGAGAGTGATCCCACATAGCAGCTCCGTGTGGAACTCATGCTCCCTGCTCAGGCTGTGGTCAGGAATGGCCTGCAACTGCATCTCACTGAACCCAGTACCCTCCCCTCTGCACTTCCTCAAACTCTGCTTACTGTCCTCTAATTTCTCAAATTTCTATTCCTGTGTGATTCAAGTTTCCCCCATTCCTTCACTGGTGCTTCCATTATGGTGACCACAAGGTCTGTGTCATATAATGCATGTGCCCCATTTCACACAGGACACCTAAGGCACCTACACTTAGGGGTGCATCTCATCCTTCACAGAACTCAAAACATTGTGTCTGTAAAATATGCACCAGTACGCCCGATACATCTGTCTTTGTGTAAAAATCCTCTTTCTTTTTGACAGGAGAAACCTAAAGCTGACCTCATTATGGGGAAATGATACAGTCCATTGAACATATGTCCTGAGAAACTTGAGATATGTTACAAAGTCCTCAGGCAGTTTTGCAGTTGAATTGCCAAGCCCTAACAACCATCTCTACATTTTTCCCACAAAGTGTTTCACGAAGTAGATGAATATGCTTTAGAAATCCCTAACCACTTCAGTTTATCTACCCAAATAGAGGAGGCAGGGGATGGGGGGGGGGGGGGGTGGTTCATAGCCCATGACTGGTGATGAAAGACTTTCCATGGGGTTACGGTTAGGGGTTAGGGTTAGAGGTTCGGGGTTAGGGTTAGGTTTAGGGTTAGGGTTAGATTAGATGGTTAGATTTAAAGGGTTAGGATTACGGTGAAGGTTAGGTTTAGGGTTTATGGGCTAGGGTTGGGGTGATGGTTAGGGTAGGGCTTAGGTGTTAGTGTTAGTATCAGCATTAGCTTCAGGGTTAGGTTCACGGTCAGGGTAGTGTCAGGGTCAGGGGATAGGGGTTAGGCTTTAGGTTTTATTGTTTAGAGTTTAGGTTTTAGGTTTTGGGGTAGGTTTTAGGTTTTCGTGGTTACGTGTTAGTGGTTAAGTTTTAGGGTTATGGTCAGGGTCAGTGTTTGGTTTAGGGTTAGTGTGTAGGATTTATGGTTTAGGGATTAGGGTTAGAGTTTAATGTTCAGGTCTAGGGTTTAAGTTTATGGTTGTAGTTAGGATTTGGGGTCTAGGGTTCAGCGTTTGGGTGTAGAGTTTTGGGTTAGTATTATTGTTGCTGATGGAGTTAGGGTAGGTTAGTGCCATGGTTTGGGTTAGGGATAGGATTTAGGGCTAGGATTTAGGTTTGGGTTTGGGTTTGGGTTAGGTTTAGGGTTCGTAGTTAGGATTCGGCCCTTGGACATTGCAGGGGCTTAACCACAGCATTGCAATTGTGTCTCCAAATGGCTGAGGTGAGGTTCGTAGGTCGTTTGCCTTTCAGGATTAGTCTTTTGCTTTCAATACAGACAACTGTATGGGAGAGTGGTCTGGTAGGCCTCAGGGAATAATCTCGGGCAGCTGCAACCAGGTTTTGGAAATGACATGGTGATGTTCCAGGTTCTAAGCTGAGTGATCCTGCACCACTTCTGGACCCCAGGGCGTGTTGTTGTCAGACTTTGTTATTGGGTCCGCATAGGTAGAAAGCCTTAACTAGGGTTATGGTTTGTTACAGGGATGTCACCAGGGCTTAAGCGACTCTAGTTTCGTGATCTCCCTCTAGGACTGAATTGAGGACCCATGCGACGGTGCTTTTCAACTGTAGGGTTAGGGTTGAGATAGTGTTAGGATTCGGTTGAGGGTTCTGTTTAGGTTTAGGCATAGGTTTAGTGTTATGTTCCAGGAGACACTAGGCGCTGAAACCAGAGCAGTGCAGTTGTTTCCCGGAAAGCCTAATTTGAAGGAACAATGGATGGTGCCGATTAGGATTAGTCTTTGAGTTCCAAGGCTAGACAACTGTATGGGCCACTAGTCGGGTAGGCCTCTGGAAATCTCTCTGGAGCTTCAACCGGTCCTTCAAAAGGACATAGTAGGTTACATGTCCTATGTGGAGTTATGCTGCACCACTTTTGTTCTCCAGGCATGTGGTGTTGTCATACGTTGTTTTTGGGTCTAATAGCGAGAGAGCCTTATCTAGGGTTAGGGTTCTGTCCAGTGACATTTCCAGCTCCAAGCGAAACCAGTCTCGTCATCTCCCTCGAGGTCTGTAGTGAGGGCCAATATGACAATGCAGAGCAATTGTAGGGTTTGGGTCTAGTTAGGTTCGGTTTCAGTTGAGGTTTCTGATGAGGGTTAGAAGTAATGTTCGGGGTTTGTTCCCAGGACGTTCAAGGCGCTAAACACATAGCAGTGCACTTGTCTCCCCGAAGGGCTGAGTTGAGGGCACAAGGGAGGGTGCCAGTCAGGGTTTGTCTTTGGGTTCCAAGGCCAGACAACTCTATGGGCCACTGGTCGGTTAGGCCTCAGGAATACTTTTGAGCACCTGAAGCCCAACCTTGGAAACAACATGGTGATGTCCCAGCTTCTATGTGGAGTGATCCTGCACCGCTTCTGGACCCCAGGCGCGTGGTGTTGTCAGATTTTGGTATTCGGTTCCATGGGAAGAGAGCCTTAGCTAGGCTTAGGGTTTGGTCCAGGGACGTCACCAGAGCTGAAGCCACTCCCGTCTCGTGATCTTCCTCGAGGGCTGAAGTGAAGGCCTGGGTGATGGTAAGGGTCAAGTGTACGGTTAGGTTTCGAGACTGGGTTAGGTTTTGGTTGGCGGTTCTGGTTGGGGTTAGGGTTACGGTTAGGTCCCAAGAGGCTCCAGGCACTGAACCTACAGCAGTGTGGTTGTCTACCCAACGGGGTGAGTTGAGGGCTCAAGGGAGGGTGCTAGTCAGGATTAGTCTTTGGGTTCCTATGCCAGATATCTCTATGGGCCACTTGTTGTGTAGGCGTCAGGATTCCTCTCAGATTGCTGCAGCCGGGTTTTGGAAACGACATGGTGAGGATCCAGATTATATGTTGAGTGATCCTGCACCATTTCTGCACCCCAGGCGCTTGGTGTTGTCAGACTTTGGTATGGGGTCCCCATTCGGAAAGAATGTTAGCTTGTGATAGGTTTCGGTCTAGGGACGTCGCCAGGGCCAAAGCCACTCCAGTCTTTTGATCTCCCTCAAGGGCTGAAGTAAGGGCCCATGCAACGGTGCGGCTCAACTGTAGGGTTAGTTTTCAAGATAGGGTTAGGTTTTGGTTGAGAGTTCTGGTTAGCGTTAGGTCCCAACAGGCTCCAGGTGCTGAAGCCACAGCAGTGCAGTTGACTCCCCGAAGGGCTGAATTGAGGGCACAAGGGAGGGTGCCCTCAGGATGAGTCTTTGGATTTCAAGGCCAGACAACGCTGTTGGCCAATGTTCGGGTAGGCCTCAGGAATACTCTTGGACAGCTGCCACCAGGCCTTGGAAATGACATGGTGATGTTCCAGATTCTATGCTGAGTGATCCTGCACCACTTCTGGACCATAGGCTCATGGTGTTGTCAGTTTGGTATTGGGTCCTTATGGGGAGAGAGCCTTAACTAGGGATAAGGTTCGGTCCAGAGACAACCCCAGGGCCGAAGCGACTCCAGTCTCATGATCTTTCTTGAGGGCTGAATTGAGGGTCCATGCAATGGTGTGAGTCATGGGTTTCGGTTTGAGATACGGTTAGGTTTCTGTTGAGGGTTCTGATTAGTGTTAGGGTTAGTGTTAAGTCCCAGGATTCTCCCTGCGCTGAACCCACAGCAGTGCAGTTGTCTCCCTGAAAGGCTGCGTTGAGGGCACAAGGGAGGGTGCCGCTCAGGATTAGTCTTTGGGTCCCAGGCCATACAATTCTATGGATCACTCGTCAGTTAGGACTCAGGAATTCTCTTGTGCACCTGTACTCAGGCCTTGGAAATGAGTTGGTGATGTTCCAGTTTCTATGCTGAATGATCCTACATCAATTCTGGACCCCAAGCACGTGGTGTTGTGAGACTTTGGTGGGTCCCAATGGGGAGAGAGCCCTAGCTAGGGTTAGGGTTCGGTCCAGGGATGTCCCCAGATGCAAAGTGACTCAAGACTCGTGATCTCCCTCGAGGGCTGAAGTGAGGTCCCATGTGACAGTGCGGGTCAAGTGTAGCATTAGGTTTCAGTTGAGGTTTCTGGTTAGGGGTAGGGTTAGGTCCCAGGAAGCTCCTGGCACTGAGTCCACAGCAGTGCAGTTATCTCCCCGAAGGGCTGAGTTGAGGGCACATGGGAGGATGCCGGTCATTTTTAGTATTTCCGTTCCAATTCCAGACAACTGTATGGGCCATTGGTTGTGTAGGCCTCAGCAGTCATTTCAGAAAGCTGCAGCCGGGCCTGAGAAATGACATGCTGAGGTTCAAGGTTCTATCTGGAATGATCCTGCACTGCTTCTGGACCCCAGTCTTGTGGTGTTGTCAGACTTTGGTTTTGGGTGTCCATGGGTAAGAGCCTTAGCTAGAGTATGGTTCCATCTAGGGTTGTCGCCAGGCTGAAACAACACCACTGTTGTGAATTCAATGGAGGGCTGATGTGTGGCTGTGAGTCTGCTATAGAGTTAGTGTGCTAGGTACGGTTAGGCTTAGGGTGAGGGTTATGTTTCAGTTCACCGTTAGTGTTAGGTCCCAGGTAAGTGAAGGCAGTGACTCTACAGCAAAACAGTTGTCTTCCTGAAGGCCTGAGTGCAGTACAGAAGGGAGGGTTTTTGTTAGCATTAATCTTTGGGTCCAAAGCCAGATAAACATGGCCCACCCTTCGGGTAGGCCTCAGGATTCTTCTCGTGCAGCTGCTGTCATGCCTTGCATGTGAAATGGTGATGTTCCACGTTTCATGCCTAGTATTTATGCACCGATTCTCGATCCCATGTATGTGCTGATGTCAGACTTTGTAAATGAGTCCCCATGGGGATAGACAATTAGCTAGGGTCAGGGTTCAGTATAGGGAAGTCGCCAAGTCCCAAGTGACACCAGTGTTTTGGATTCCATGGAGCGCTGAAGTGAGGGCACATGCGTGGCTGTGAATCTGGTTTAGAGTTAGTGTGCTAGATAGGGTTAGGTGTAGGGTGAAGGTTATGGTTCGGGTTATGATTAGGGTTAGGGTCAGGTCTCAGGAGGCTCTAGGCACTGAACTCACAACAGTGGTGTTATCTCCACAAAGGGGTGAGTGGTATCCCCAAGGGAGGGTGTCAGTCAGGACTAGTCTTTGGGTTCCAAGGCCAGACAAATGTAAGGGTCACCATTCGGGTAGGCCTCAGGATTCGTCTCATGCAGCTGCAGTGGCGCTTTTGAAATGAGATAGTGATGTTCCACAGTCCATGTCGAGTATTTCTGTACAGATTCTTGAAACCGTGTGCATGCTGTTGTCAGACTTGGAGTTGGGTCCCGATGGGAAGAGAGCCTTACCTAGGGTTTGTGTTAGGTCCAGGGAAGTCAGCAGGAGCGAATCGACTCCAGTTTCATGATCTCCCTCGAAGACTGAATTGAGGGCCCATGGGACAGTTCGGGTCAAGTGTAGGATTTAGGTTAATGTTAGGGTTAGGTGTAGGGTGAGGGTTATGTTTAGGGTTACGTTAGGGCTAGGCTTAGGTCCCAGGAGTCTCTAGGCACTGACCCCACCGCAGAGCAGTTGTCTCCCCGATGGGATGAGTGGAGTACATAAAGGAAGGTGCCAGTCAGGATTAGTCTTTGGTTTCCAATACCAAACAAATATTGGGTAAGCTTCATATAGGCCTCAGGAATCCTCTCGTTCAGCTGCAGTTCCTCTTTGAAAATGACATAGTGATGTTCCACGTTCCATGTCGAGTATTTCTGTACCGATATTCGAACCCATGTGCGTGCTCTTGTCAGACTTTGGAATTGGGTCCCCATGGGGACAGGGCCTCAGTTAGGGTTAGGTTTCGGTCCATGGGCATCACCATGGCAGAAGCCATAGCAGTGTTGTGAATTCCATGGGGGGCTGAAGTGAGGGTATGTGCGTGGCTATGGGTCTGGTGTAGCTTATCGAGGTTGATAGGGTTAGGTGTAGGGTAAGAATTATGTTTAGGATTAGGATTAGGTTTAGTTCCCAGAAGACTCCGGACACTGATCCCAGAGCAGAGCTGGTGTTAACCTGAGGGATTGAGTGGAGTACACAAGAGAGGGTGCCGGTCAGGATTAGCCTTTGACTTCCAAGGCCAGAGAAATGTATGTGTCACCCTTCGTGTAGGATTTAGGAAGCCTCTGGTGCAGCTGCAGTCGTGCTTTGGAAATGACATGGTAATGTTCCACGTTCCATGCCAAGTATTTCTGTACTGATTCTCGAGCCCGCATGCGTACTGTTGTCAGACTTTGGAATTGGGTCCCTGAGCCTTAGCTAGTGTTAGGGTTTGGTCCAGGGAAGTCGCCAGGCCTGAAGCAACTCCTGTTTTGTGATCTCCCTCGAGGGCTGAATTGAGGGCACATGCGAGGGTGTGGTTCAATGTAGTGTATGGTTAGAGATAGGGGTAGGTGTAGGGTGAGGGTAATTGTTAGGGGTACGGTTAGGGTTATGGTTTGGAAATAACGTGGTGATGATATATATTCCATGCCAAGTATTTCTACACCTGTTTACGAACCCTTGTGTGTGCTATTTGTCAGATTTTGGACTTGTTTCCCCATGGGAGAGACACTTAGATAGGTTTAGGGTTTGGTCCAGGAATGTCACCAGGACCAAAGCAACTCCAGTGTTGTGAATTCCATGGAGCTCTGAAGTCAGGGCACATGCGCAGCTGTGGGTCTGGTGTAGACTTAATGAGATAGATAGGGTTCAGTGTAGGGTGATATTTAGGGTTAGGATTACTGTTACGTTTAGGTTTAGGTCCCATGACCCTCCAGACACTGACCCCAAACAGAGCAGGTGTCAACCTGAAGAGCTGAGTGTAGTACACAAGGGAGGGTGCCCGTCAGTATTCATATTTGGGTTCCAAAACCAAACAAATGTATGGGCCACCCTTTGGGTAGGCCTCAGGATTCCTCCCGTGCAGCTGCAGTCACGCTTTGGAAGTGACATGTTGATGTTCCAAGTTCCATGCCAACTATTTCTGGACCAGTTCTTGAACCAGTGTGAGAGCTGTTGTCAGACATTGGAATTGGGTCCCAATGCATACAGAGCCATAGCTAGGGTTAGAGTTCATTCCAGCGGTGTGGCTATGGCCGAAGAGACTCCAGTGTCGTGATCTCGCTGCAGGGCTGAATTGAGTGCCCATGCGAGTGTGCGGGTCAAGTGTAGTGTTTGGGTTAGAGATAGGGTTAGGTGTAGGTTGAAGTTTATGATTAGGGTTATGATTAGGGTTAAGGTTAGGTCCTAACCCAGCAAGCTCCAGGCACTGAACGCAGAGCAGAACAATTGTCTCCCCTAAGGGCTGAGTGTAGGATACAATGGAGGGTGACTGTCCGGATTAGTCTTTGGGTTCCAAGGACAGGCAAATGTATGGGCAACCCTTCGGGTTGGCCTCAGGAATCCTCTTGTGCAACTGCAGTTGTGCTTTTGAAATGACATGGTTATGTTCCACGTTCCATGCTGAGTATTATTGCACCGATATTCGAACCCTTGTGGGTGCTGTTGTCAGGTTTTAGAATTGGGTCCCCAGGGGGAGAAAGCCTTAGCTAGGGTTAGGGTTCAGTCCAAGGAAGTCGACAGGGTGAAGCGACTCCAGTCTCATGATCTCCCTGAGGGCTGTGTTGAGGGCCCTAGAGAAGGTGGGGGTCAAGTATAGGGTTCAATTAGAGATAGGGTTAGGTGTAAGTTGAAGGTTATGTTTAGGGTTTCGTTTAGGGTTAGTTTTAGGTCCCAGGAGGCTCCAGGCACTGAACCCACAACAGTGCAGTTGTTTTTCCGAAGGGATGAATGGAGTACATAAGGGAGCGTGCCAGTCAGTGTCAGTTCATAGGATCCAAAGCCAGAGAGATGTTTGGGCCACCCTTGGAATAGGTCTCAGGAATCCTGTCGTGCAGCTGCAATCACACTTTGCAAAAGACATGGTGATGATCCATGTTCCATGCCGAGTATTGTTGCACCGATTCTCGAACCCGTGTGCGTGCAGTTGTCAGACTTTTGAATTGGGTCCCCGTGGGGATAGACACTTAGCTAGGGTAAGAGTTCGGTACAGGGAATTGCTAAGCCCGAAGCGACACCAATGTTGTTAATTCCATGGAGGGCTGAAATGAGGGCACATGTGTGGCTGTGGATCTGGTTTACTTTTCATGTGCTAGTAGTGTAGGTTGAGGGTTATGGTTAGGGTTATGTTTATGGTTAGTGTCAGGTCCCAGGAGCCTCTCCATCCGTATAGTTTCAAATGGCAAGATTTTATTCTTTTTGATGGCTAAGTAATATCCATGGTGTGTGTATGTATGTATGTGTATACACACACATGCACACACACACATATAGATACTATGTATGTATGTATGTATGTATATATACCACGTCTTTATCCATTCCTCCATCGATGGACATTTGGGCTTTTTTCCATACTTTAGCTATTGTTGATAGTACTGCTATAAACTTTGGGGTTCACGTGTCCCTTCGAAGTAGCATATCTGTATCCCTTGCATAAATACCTACTAGTGCACCTGTTGGGTTGTAGAACAGTCTTTTTCATTTTTTGAGGAACCTACCTACTGTTTTCCAGAGTGGCTGCACCAGCAGTGCAAGCCAGTGCACCAGCAGTGCAAGAGTTCCTCTTTCTCCATTTCCTCGCCAACATCTGTTGTTGCCTGCGTTGTTAATGTTAGCCATTCTCACAGGGGTGAGGGGGTGTTTCATTGTGGTTTTAATTTGTATTTTCCTGATGAGTGATTTTGAGCATTTTTACATGTGTCGGTTGGCCATCTGGATGTCTTCCTTGGAGGAGTGTTTGCTCGTGTCTTTGCCCATTTCTTCACTGGATTACTTGTTTTTTGGGTGTTGAGTTTGGTATGTTCTTTATAGATTTTGAATACTAATCCTTTATCTCATATGTCATTTGCAAATATCTTCTCCCATTCTGTTGGTTGCCTTTTAGTTTTGCTGATTGTTTCCTTCTCTGTGCAGAAGGTTTTTATTTTGATGAGGTCCTAATACTTCAGTTTTGCTTTTGTTTCCCTTGCCTCTGGAGATGTATTGGGTAAGAAGATGTGGACGCCAACATTAAGAGGTTTTTGCCTGCTTTCCCCTTGAGGATTTTGATGGCTGCCTATCTTACATTTAGGTCTTACATCCGTTTAGAGTGTCTTTTTGTGTGAGAAAGTGGTCCAGGCTCATTCTTCTGCATATCACTGTCCAGTTTTCCCAGCACACTTGCTGAGGAGACTGTCTTTATTCCATTGGATCTTCTTTCTTTTGGTCAAAGACTAGTTTGCCAGACATCTGTGGGTCCAATTCTGTGTTCCTGTTCTGTTCCATTGATCTGAGTGTCTGTTCTTGTGCCAGTACCATACTGTCTTGATGATTACAGCTTTGTAATACAGCTGGAAGTCCAGGATTGTGATACCTCCTACTTAGGTTTTCTTTTTCAAGATTGCTTTGGCTATTCGGGGTCTTTTCTGGTTCCATACAAATTGAAGCATTGTTTGTGTAACTCTGTGGAGAATGCTGGTGTTATTTCGATAGGCATTGCATTGAATATGTAGATTGCTTTGGGTACTATTGACATTTTAACAATATTTGTTCTCCCTATCCAGGCTCATGGAATGTTTTTTGTTTTTCTGTGTTTGTCATCTTCAATTTCTTTCATAATCTTTCTATAGATTTAAGTGCATAGATTTTTCACCTCTTTGGTTAGATTTATTCCTAGGTATTTTATGGGTTTTGGTGCAATTGTAAACGGGATGGATTCTGTGATTTCTCTTTCTGTTGCTTTTTTGTTTGTGTATAAGAATGCAACTAATTTCTGTGCATTAATTTTATACCCTGCCACTTTGCTGAATTCATGGATCATTTAACAGTTTTTTGGTGGAATCCTTTTATCAAGAAAGGATGCTGTATTTTGTCAAATGGTTTCTCTGCATCTATTGAGTGCGTCATGTGGTTCTTGTCTTTATTTTATTGATGTGATGAATCACATTGATTATTTTGTGGATATCAATCCAGCCAGGTTAAATCCCACTTGGTCGTGGTGAATAAAGTTTAAATGTATCATTGGATCTGGTTGGCTAATATCTTGTGGAAGATTTTTGCATCCATGTTCATCATGAAAATTGGTCTATACTTCTACTTTTTAGTGGGATCTTTGTCTAGTTTTGGAATCCAGGTAATGCCAACTCATAGGAAGAGTTTGGATGTTTCCTTCCATTTCTATTTTTGGGACAGCTTCAAGAGAATAGGTGTTAACTCTTCCTTAAATGTTTGGTAGAATTCCCCTGGAGAGCCATCTGGCCCTGGGCTCTTGTTTTTTTGGGAGATTTTTGATTACTAATTCAATTCTTTACTGGTTATGGGTCTGTTCAAAATTTCTATTTCTTCCTCTTTCAGTTTTCATAGTTTGCATATTTCTAGGAATTTGTCCATTTCTTCCAGATTGTCCATTTTATTGGTATATAATTGCTGATAATATTCTCTTATTCTTTTTTGTATTTCTGCTGTTTTGGTTGTGATCTCTCCTCTTTCATTCTTGATTTTATTTATTTGGGTCCTTTCCTTATTCTTTTTGATCCAACTGGTTGGTGGTTTATCAATTTTATTAATTATTTCAAAGAACTAGCTTCTGGTTACATTGATCTCTTCTGTTTGTGTGGGTGCGGGGGGGTTGTTGTTTGTTTTTGTTTTTGTTTTCAGTTTTGAAAGCATTGATTTTTGCTGTAATCTTTATCATTTCTTGTCTTCTTCTGGATTTGGATTTTATTTGATGATCTTTTTTCCATTACTTTAAGGTATAAGCTTACGTTATGTATCTAAGACTTTTCTTCCCTCTTTAGGAAGGCCTGGATTGCTAAACTTCCTCTTATGACTATCTTTGCTGCATCCCAGAGGTTTTGGACTGTGGTGTTATCAGTTTTATTGGCTTCCATGTACTTTTTAATTTTCCCTTTAACTTCTTGGTTCACCCATTCATTCTTTTTTTTAATTTTAGTTTTTATTATTTACAATTTATATCCAAATTAGTTACCGTACAGTGCAACAGTTATTTCATGAGTAGATTCCTTAGTGCCCCTTACCCATTTAGTCCATCCGCCCCACAACCCCTCCAGTAACCCACTGTTTGTTCTCCATATTTATGTGTGCACTTCTTTTGTACACCTCCCTGTTTTTATTTTTGTTTCCCTTCCATTATATGTTCATCTGTTTTGTGTCTCAAAAACCTCCTATGAGTGAAGTCATATGATATTTGTCTTTCTCTGACTACTAATTTCACTTAGCATAATACCCTCTAGTTCCACCCATGTAGTTGTAAATGGCAAGATTTCATTCTTTTTGATTGCTGAGTAATACTCCATCACACACACACACACACACACACACACACACACACACCACATCTTCTTTGTCCATTCATCCATCAATGGACATTTGGGCTTTTTCCATACTTTGGCTATTGTTGATCGTGGTGCTATAATCCTGGGGGTGCATGTGTCCCTTCAAAACAGCACACCTGTATCCCTTAGATAAATGCCTAGTATTGCAATTGCTGTGTCGTAGGATAGTTCTCTTTTTAGCTTTTTGAGGAGCCTCCGTACTGTTTTCCAGAGTGACTGCAGCAGCTTGCATTCCACTATTCATTGTTCCATAGGATGTTCTTCAGTCTACAAGTATTTGTTATCTTTCCAATTTTTTTCTTGTGGTTGATTTAGAGTTTCATAGCATTGGGGTCTGAAACTGTGCACGGTATGATCTCTATATTTTTGTACTTGTTGAGTACAAGTAAACATAAAATTATTTATGTTTATTTATTTTAGAGAGAGAGAGAGACAGGGGCAGAGAGAGAGGGAGACACAGAATCCAAAGCAGGCCTCAGGCTCTGAGCTGTCAGCACAGAGTCCGACACAGGGCTCAAACTCACAAACCATGAGATGACGACCTGAGCTGAAATCAGATGCTTAACTGAATGAGCCTCCCAGGCACCAACTTTAATGAAATTTTAAAT
Organism: Panthera leo; assembly: GCF_018350215.1. Taxonomy (NCBI): domain Eukaryota; kingdom Metazoa; phylum Chordata; class Mammalia; order Carnivora; family Felidae; genus Panthera; species Panthera leo. The sequence goes on along the minus strand of NC_056694.1, from coordinate 41,621,323 downwards.
GACACCGTTCAAAGTACACTTGATACCTTGCAAACTCAGAGAGAGAGAAAGAAGTGTGAAGAATCAGGAAGTGGTAAGAGTTGGCTGCTGAGTTTTACTGTAATTTGGCTTTGGAGGGTTTTTGTTCATTGAGTGAAGTGAGCACAGCATATTTGCCTGCCCTTTACCATAGTACACAGTGGACCTCTGGGAGCCAAAACTCTTTCTGACCAATGAGCTGGAATTTTACTAGGACCGCCAAGATGAGATTTGCTATTTCAAGGACCAGGAGTTATCTTTTATTTTCACAACTCGGTAATTATCAATCATTCAACTCTGCCCTCCAAGATATGTAGAAAATACCCAAATATAGTTGAGAGAGAAAGGGTGATAGCCAAAGTGTATAATCCTTTCCCTTTAAAAAATATGTTTAAATTATGGTTTATGATTTTTTTTTAATTTTAGTGAGGGGAAATGCAAGTGGGGGAGAGGGGCAGAGGGAAAGAGAGAGAATCTTAAGCAGGATTCACACTCAGTGTGGAGCCCAACACAGGTCTGGATCACATGATCCTACAATCATGACCTGACCCAAAATCAAGAATCTGATGCTCAACTGACTGAGCCACCCAGGTGCTCAATAGTCTCTTTCTCTCTGAATGCTGAATAGTAAATTTTCAACGTGAATGGGGGATAAACAGGCATACATACATACATACATACATACATATGTATACCACTAAGAAAGCCATGAGTTGTTAGACATGAACTATTTTCCATCATCTTTGTCTTCTAGTTATATTCATGCCTCAAAGTGTTTGTTGATTGCAATGCAAGATCTTGCTGTGTGAGGTACAAATTGTTGTGTGATCAGTTTTCCGTGAAAGTCTTTCCTCATATCTGTCTTAACCACAGATGCAAATGTTGAATTCGAGGATGTAGAGCTAAGAGCCTTGAGGTCCAATAACTGTCAACTAGAAGTTATATTTTCTGTTGGGGAGAAATCCCCATATGATGGCAATGACTTTGCATTGGTAAGGGAAAGAATACTTTCATGCCTTCATGGTTCTTGCCCTTTTTCTGTCTCACCAAAATCAAGACTCAGGTCATGTGCCCATTTATCAAGAAAACACCTTTTTTTTTTTTTCCAGAAAATAAAAACGCCCTGGAAGACAAGCATAATGCATTGAGGTCTGTGAAAGCCACAAAGGAAGCAAAAGTCAAACAGCTGAAGGAGAAAGCACATAACCTGGAAGAATTCTATGAACAAAGAAAAGTGCCTTCAAAAAAGTAAGATGGGGCGCTTGGGTGGCTCAGTCGGTTGAACGTCCAACTTCGGCTCAGGTCATGATCTCAGGGTCCATGAGTTCAAGCCCCATGTCAGGCTCTGTGTTGACAGTTCAGAGCCTGGAGCTTGCTTTGGATTCTATATCTTCCTCTAGTCCTACCCAACTCGCACTCTGTCTCTATCAAAAAATGAATAAACGTTAAAAAATATTTAGAAAAGTAAGATGTTCACGTGACAACTGTCACAAGGACCGGATTGTATGGGAGAACATGGCAGCCAGTAGAGATAATTGTATTTCTTTTGGAACTGGGTCCAGAGTATTTTTGCCCAATGCATTCAGTAGAATTGGACCTTCCCTTCCTACCTTGCTTTCTGTAACGTAACCGACATTTTCCTTTCTCCTAAGTGCTTGCCACACATTGTCATGTTTTGGGGGCGGAAGAGGGAAGGTACCATCATTAATAACTTTAATACCTGGATCCACTCTGGAATCACCTACACTGTCCTGTAGGTTTCAATCGCATCACACTGTTTTGTCGCCCAGCAATTAGGTCATTTTTGTTCAGGACCAGACATGGGTCAAAAATGTGTGGGGAAAAAAATGAATTATCTTGCTGCAGAAACAATGGAAGTTGCTTTCTGGAAAGTGGGTAGGGGTACCAGCAGTACTGGATCCCTGCATCCATTCTGCCAGTGAGATTGTTCACTGCAGGCCCAATCCGTAAGAAAGTCAAGTTGTTTCCTGTCCCCCGATTTTTCAAGTGTAACTCTTCTGAGTCTTGGCCAAAGCCTGCAGCTTCACTAGGGCTCATCTTTGCTGGCCGCCCCTGAACTACACTTGTTTACTTCTAACTCTGTGCCCATAAAGTTCTTCAGCTTCTTTGCCATTCAAATGTATGCCCCCCACATCAATGATGAGTCCTAGGGAGTTTGGGTCCAACTGCCAGGCTGGCTTTGTCCTGGGCTTCCTTCTTCTCCATCTTAGTCTTGTGTGTCTTCGTGGGGTTGTCAGATACTTGGTGCATTCAGTCACATGTCTCCTCCTTTGTACAGTATTTCCTTTTGTTCTCAGGAGGAGATGGGGGACTTGAGACCCTCACTCGTGTTGGAAAGTGAAGCCTTCTCTTCCCTGGAGACTCACTTTATGTTCATCCTTCCCATAGCTGGGGTTAGGGCTTGCTCTGTCTCACTGGCATCTTGTTTTTGTTAACTTGTAAGCTCTTCCTGTGAGTGGGTACAGCACCCTGATCACCTGTCTATCTTCAACCCCTTACAACAGAGCCACTACATTACAACCACTCCAGCAAGCATTTGCCGAAGGACTGCCTGAGAGGCCAGAAGGAAATGCATGTGCCTTTCTCTGTCTAGTGCTTTTGTGTCATTTTCTAAGAGATTTTCAATTTTTCATGTGATTCTTGAGTACATCAAGTGTCAAGTTGAAACCATCTCAGTCAACACCACAAAGAAAATAGTCTGAGGGCAACACAGCAACCCAGCCTTGCCAAGCATTGCCTTTGGCTGCCTTCACTATCAATGGAATGAGTCTTGTTAAAGTAGATTTGGCTCCATGAAGTTGAGAGTTTTCCACCTGAAATCTCTTTCCTGGAAGTAAACCCAGACTGTGTGACAGTTCATATCAGGTTGTACGTCAGGAGATGATGTTGTTCTAAGATTGGCCTTTTGAAGGTGGAGGCAGGGGTTGCAGTCCTGAACTCTAGCAATGTCTGGGAGTGAGCTGCAATGTTAGTGAAACCATAATCTGGAAGGTCGTCTTTCAGGTGATTGCCTGTGTCATGGTACAACTTTTGGACTGAGAATCAGGGCTCCCCACGGAGGTATAAGACTAGTGATGATCCCCTGCTTCATCCTAATGGGTACAGTTGGTCAGATATGGTTTTTCACTCACTGATGAAATGAGTCTTCGCCATATCAAACAAAAGACCAACTCTGGGAAGGCACAAAATACAATGTTATTTGATGACTTTATGATAAAGGAGACGAAACAAGAGAACTAGAAAGACAGTTCCAATAGTAGAGACGTGGCAGCAGACAGAAGTTGAATTTTCTTGAACTTAAATGGGGTGTTCACTTCATTTCTCTGATTGGGTTGTCAGTCTGTGCATTTATGGGAGAAGTGGGGGAAGGGATATTTGCATAGGCCTTCAAGAGTGCTGGGAGGTAAAAAGGGAGAACTTCTGGACCTTGGTCCTGACTGTGTATGTATTTTTCCCATCTTAGGAAGCTGAAAATGACACTGTGAACTGGCGGCAAAGAAGAATCAGCTGGCAGCTGCAGGTAAAATTGGAAAATAGCTACAGAAGGGGCGCCCGGGTGGCTCAGTCGTTTAAGCGTCCAACTTCAGCTCAGGTCATAATTTCACAGTCCGGGAGTTCGAGCCCCATGTCAGGCTCTGTGCTGACAGGTCAGAGCCTGGAGCCTGTTTCAGATTCTGTTACATCTCTCTCTGTCCCTCCCCCGCTCATGCATGTGCTCACTCTCTCTGTGTCTCAAAAATAAACATTAGGAAAAAAAAGAAAATAGCTACAGAAGAAATAAACAAGTACAAGTGAGTTCAGCTAGTAATTACCAGAAGCTCATGAAACCGCTGTTCATTTTTTGGTTTTTAATCTTTTTGCAATGTTTAAAGTCAACATATACATAGAGTATTAACAGATAAAAAAGGTAAGTTTAGAAAGAATAAAACAATTAAGTTTATAAACATTTGCAGATCTCAAGTAGTGGCCAGACTGTGTGGAAACTTTGTCCATGCTAACATTCCTCGGGGGTGGTGTCAATTGTCATCATCTGTAGGAAAGCAGTGTGTCGTACAATGAATCATACCCATCAACGTGGTAGTGCCATTTCATGGCCCTCGTCTTTGCAACCCTGGGAAACATGGTGAGGATATAAGTTATAGAAGAATAGATCTTTATGATAAAAGACACTTGTCACATGATGAGTTAGAGAAAGATTGAAAATGGGAAGGAATTCTATGAACTCTGAACCCTACAGGCATGGAATAATGCATAAGGAAAGGATGTAACAAGAGCTTTGATCCTACTGTACATTGATAATCATGGGCAAAGTGTTTCATGTGTAAGAATAAATTGTATCAGGGGACAGATATGAGGTTGTTGGGAACGTGGGCAGCTTATTTAAAATCATACCCAATATTGGGCCTTATCTGACAAGAGCAATTGTAACTCACAGGCAACAAATTGAACAAACACGGGAACAGCTGCAGCAGGCAGAGCTCCCCTTTAGATACCAGGTAACCTGAGTTCTGCCTGACATACTGAACCCTTAGCACCTCACGCGGGTGAGTGTAGTGGCCCTTGGAATCCCTAACCATGGGCTTGTCATTGTTGGCTTTTTCAGCTTGCAGTTCATGAGAAGAATGCTCAGGACAACTAGGTAAGTGTTTTCTTGTTTCCTCCTCTTTCTTTGGTGCACAGTGTGGCACCACCTTCCGACTGAAGGTGGATGTGTTTTTTCTCCCCCAGATCAAGACTCAGATCTGGGACAGGGAGATGGTGGAGCAGGGCAGGGAGGTCGCTTACTTGAAATACAGGTGTGGTCATTTGACTTGCGTTTTTATGGGTGTTTCCAGGGATGACGCCTGCACTGTTAGTTGTCTAGTAGACGACGTGGTGTTACAACTCTTATAGAAGTCCATTATTTTTCTGTATCCAAGACTGGACGGGATGGAAGCAAAGAGGCTGCCTGAGGGATACACGAGGCAGAAACCAATGGCTGCAAGACCAGAGACGCAGAACCCTCCGAGGAGAGGTAAGAGGCACGTTGTGATGTGCCGCAATCTAACTTCTGCTGTGCAGCTTGTTCCTGTGGATGATCATTGTGTGGTCTGGAAAGAATCACAAGCACTAAGGACAGCAGGTGGTCTGAAGGGGTGACAGAAGGGTGTTCTCCTCTGCTGCCGCAGTCAGTGAGGCACTTGTCCCTGAGACTGGTGGAGCTCATGCCCCTCCTCTACCGGTGACCCTCCCACCTCCTCTAGCATCCCCCTGTCTGAAGAGCCTGGAAAGGATGACAGGACATGGGCCTCATCCTTCTTCCCACCCGGACTCAATGTGAAGACTTTAGTTTATTTGAGGAGAAGGTCATTTATTCACTAGTTTTAACGGTCTTTCTTTTTGTTTGTTTTTGGGAACTGTACTCCTACATCCCTCAATTGAAGTTCCATAAAGCTTAGCTTAGTCCCCTGATGGTATCAGTGTAACTCTGCAGCTTCACTGCTAACTTCTCACAGTTTTCCATTTCTCTATAGTGTAAAATTAGTCTTTCCTTATATACTAACTGCTCTCATGTGGAAGGCAGCTTGTAGATAAGCTGAGAGATTGAACAATTTGCCTGAAGTCGGAAGAAATGCACGCTTCTTGAGGACTCATTGAGGATATATGCCAAACCAGTAATCTTTTTTTTTTTAAGTTTATTTATTTTGAGAGAGGCAGAGACAGAATGCCAAGCAGGTTCCACACTGTCAGTGAGGAACCCAATGCTGGGCTTGAATTCACAAGCTGTGAGATCGTGACCTGAGCCAAAATTAAGAGTTGGATGCTGAATCCAAGCATCCTCAGATTAATTCTTTATCTGTAATGAAATCGTGATTTCCCATGATGTATACTGAGAAAACTGTTTTACTGATGAATTCTAAATTGCTAGTTGTGCCTGACCTGTCCATAGTTATGTGATTAATTATGAAACAACATGAACTAGAGCACCGTGATGTCTTTATCAAGGTGAGGGGATGGTTCTCTCCCTTATCCTTGGGGGTCACCTGAGGCATGTGGGATACCCTCTGCCTCTGGTCACGGACCTGACTGAAGGGAAAAGTTTAAGATATTTGAGGAATGAGTTGAGGGATTGTTTTCATTATGCCCAGTCCTCTGAAAGCAGAATAAACCTCTGTCCCTTCTAGGGTCTTTAGTAGATCGAGAAACTGCTGAAACCTCTGTGAGTTACAGCGATTCTGGCTGTACCAAGAATGCAGACAAGGACAAGGTAAATGCCGGGACCATTCTCAGTTGTAACTCTTTTGGGAAACCCTCATCTTTATGTACAGCACGCTCACCCAGCCTTGTCTTGTTTTGCGTGTTGTGTGCTATGTCTATTTCTTCTTTGTTTTCGAAACGCATACTCATAACCCAGGAGCCCACAGGCTTCTCAATTTTTAGTCTGTCAGCTTTCTGTGGTAAGTTTAGAAGCCAAAAGCGCTTAGAGACTGAGTACCTTTAGGTTTTTCCGTGAGTTTCAAGAAATAACGAGAGGAGGATGACTGCACACTCCAAACAGAAGTCTCCTGGCCTGGGTGACCCCTTGCAGACCTCACCTCTGTGGGAAGAGTGTGGTTGCTGTGTCTTTCTTTCTTGATTCTGGCTAGGAGATGAACCGGTTAGAAACGACCTCATGACTCCAACTTTATATGTTGTGCCCTGTGCCATTTAGAGTGGTCCTAGATAAAGCCAGTGTCATCAGTCATCACCTTCCTGTCTTTGTTGGTAAATGACTTGCCTGGAATCCTCCACCTATACCTTAGGTAAAAATAGTTTGAACACTGTGTCCTTCAATTGTGTTTCTATGAGCAGTTTTTGGTTGTGTCCCCAGTCACTGTTAGAGCTCATACAGTCTCATGACACATACCAGGAGTTTTGTACCAAAACACTTGCATGAAATATGTTATGTGAATTTCTCCTTCTTTTTTTCTGTTGCACATAATTACTCTGTGTCCTGTAGTATGCTTAAAGTCAGAATTCCCTATGAATTAAGATGAACACATCTGAGCTTTGTAGACATTCACCACAAGTAACTTGTTCTTCACAGAGGTCTCTCATTCCCCTGCAGGATTCCAGGCATCCTCCACTCCCCAGAGGTCTCAGAGGCCTTTGACAGCACTTCAAGAGGGAAGACTCCTTTCTCAGGGAGAAGAGCAAAGGAAGCATAGAGAGGGTCCGGCTGCAGAACGTTTTGCCAGGAGTGGCTGTGATTCCATGAGCAGAATATAAGCCGTGTATTCCCACTTATTTTGTGTGTGTGTGTGTGTTCTTAATATACCAAAAGCAGAGCATCTGGAGTTGCTGTAGAGGAGGGATGCAGGGTGAACCTGGACATCGATGGCTGCCTGTCTGGAGAATGCTACTTCATTAATCTGTAATTACTTCTGTTAACCCTCTAGGACAGGACCCTTGCCATTTTACTTCCGCAGACATGGGCAATGATGTGTGGTGGCAATAGGTTAACCTCTTGCATCTACTACCCCAAGCTGTAGGTGGTATCCAGTGGCAGAGACAGACTTTTCAGATACTGATACTACTCTCTTGGATCCTGGTGGTAGAGAGGTGGCAGGTGCTGACACCTTCTTCTCTGGGTTACAGCTGCTTTTGGTATTTGTTCTCTTGTCTGGCATATGGATGTAGCTGTCACTTCTGTTCTGCAGGGCAGTCTGGATCCTGGGGACCTCCTCCGTTAACTGGATGATTCTGCATGCCCTACCCTAGACATGCCCCGCCCCCATGGACTATTAGGCGAGGCCACCCGGAACCCCTCCACCTGCAACACTTGGTAAGATGATCTAAGCACTAGGATTTGACTCTAAAACACACTCACCTTATTTTGTTGCTGTTATGTCTTGGGCCAAAGTGCAGAGGCGGTACCACAGACCATTGTGATGCAAGGGGAATGTGTCTGCTGCCATTACCATATTCCTCAAGTTGCTCAGGATCTCATCTTTGTCCTTTCCCCCACCATGGGTTGGTACAGGCATCTCTTGTGGAAAAGGAATGGGGCCGTATGCAGAAAAGCAGACATAGCGCTTCAGCAGAAATGCCCTGTACACAGTCCACTTGCTGGGATCTGTGAGGCATGAGGCACAATGTAACGTACGTCCATCTAGTTGTGCTCACAGCCATCCATAGTTGTTCTATGAGTGATGAATACATCTGAATCAGGGCTTTTAGGAGTCTTCATCAAGTTATAAGGGATGGTTCTTCAAGTTCTTTTTGGGTATCACCGGAGGCATGTGGGACACCCTGTGCATGTAATTTGGGATCTCACTGGGACAAAGAGTTTAAGTTGACGGAAGTATGAGGGGAGGGTTTTTTTGTTTTGTTTTTGACCTCCAAACAGTCTACTCAAGTCAGAATAAACCTCCATCCCTTCTAGAGCTTTTTGCAGGTCCAGAAGTAGGTGTCACAACCAAGAGTGACATCGACACTGGCTCTGCCAAAACTACCAAGAAGCACAAAGTAAATACTGTGGCCATTTTCAGTTCTAAGTCTTTACGGACAGCCACATCTTTCTGTACAGGACACTCTCCTGCCATTGTCTCTGGTTTGTGTGAAGTATGGCCTGTCTGCTGTTTTTGTTTTTTTTTTCCCAAATGCAAAACCTTTACCACTGAGTCTATGGGATTCCCTATTTCCCAGCTGGCATCTCTTTGTGGTAACTTTAGAAGCTAAGCGTGCTTAAGGGTGAGAACCATAGGGCTTTTCCAATGTGTTCCTGGAATAAATCAAGGAGGATGACACCACACTCCACTTGGAAGTCTCCTACCTTGCCTCATTCTTTGTGGATCTCCTCAATGTGGAATCATTGCTCTTGCTGTTTCTTCCTCTCCTGTTTCCTTCTATTGAGGGTTTTAACGTGCTCAGAAAAATCTGTGGGTATCCTTACAATTTGAAAATGCAAACTGCCTTCACTCCAACTTATATTTTTGTATGTGTCATTTACAATGGTCTTAGACAAAGTAAATTTCATACCCATCAGCATTTTGGTAAACATGCTGTCCAGAGTCCCTTCAGGTGTGCCCTGGGCACAAATATCTGAACTATAAGAGGTGGCATATTTGCCATAGAAAACATGCACTGAAACTTAAGTTGTGAAGAGAAAAAATCCAAAATTACCTGTGTGGCAAGTCCCCACGGTGTCCTTCACTTGTGTTCACATGAGCACATTCTCTCGTGTCCTGTGTCACAGGTACAGCTAAAACATGGAAACTTACACCAGACATCAAAGTGCATTTGTGTTAATTTTGTCTTTTAGAATTTCAGCTCATTTTTCCAGAGGACACAATTACCCTGCAAAGTGTACTGCACTTAAGCTGAGAAGTACCTCTGAATTCAAATAAATTAGCTGAACCCAACTAACATGTATAGGCTACCTGTTTCTCTAAGAGCATGCTTTCCCAGGTCCTCTACAGGCCCTCACTGTGCCCATGGATAGCACTTCCAGAGAGGAGGAGATCCCATTGTCGGGACAGTAGTTTGGACACAGGCAGGGGCTTAGAGGCAGAACTTTGAGCCACGAGGGCTATGATTCCATGTGTGGACACTGGCTTTGTCATTCCTTCTCATTCTGTAGTTCTTCACATACACAATAAACAGCCTCTGTGGTGGAGGGGATGAAGGGTGGAGTGTGATCCTGGACATAGTTGACTTCCTATCTGGAATATGCTACTTTGTTAATTTAGTATTCAGCCTATAAATCTTCTAGGAAAATGACGCTTGCTGTTTCTATGTTTCCAGACACGTGGGGACATTAGTTTACCCCAATCACATCCTCTTCCCACCCCAAAGCTGTAAGTGGAACCCAAAGTATGGGTAGAGATTTTGGCACTGATGCTGCCCTCTTGGAACCTGGTGGTGGGGAAGCTAGTAGGATATGAGCACTGCTGCTTTGGGTTTCCACTTTTTGCTGGTGTTGGTGCTCTGTTCTGTCCTATGAACATACCTCTCATTTCTTTTCCGCAGGCTATTTTGTATGCAAGAGTCCTGGTCCTTTCCCAGGATTGCCTTGCAGGCTGTACCCTGTGGACCACCCTTCACCACCAGTCATGGGCTATAGGCCACATCCCCCTCCTCCACCTACTCTATTTGTTAAGATGACCTGAATTGAATGAGTGGCTGGTAAAGTATATTCATCTTCTTCATGATTGACTGTGGCAATGATGTAGAGATGGCTGTGAGTCTTGGCAATCCAACTACAAACTGCCTGAGGACACTGTAGCATATCTCAAGTTTCTCAGGACATACATAAAATGGGCAGTGTCATGTCCCTGTAATACAGTGAGCTATACGTTTCTCTTGTCAAATGAAAGAGGATTTTTTACACAAAAGCAGACACATCGGCAGTACTGGTGCGTATGTTGGAGACACAATGTGTTGGGTTCTCTAACTTTTAGAGCATCAGGTGTCCCGTGTGAAAGAGGGACATTCATTAAATGATTCAGACCTTGTAATCACCAAAATGGAAACACCAGTGAAGGATCCAGGGCAAAAACGGGGGAACCTTGAATCATACAGGAATAGAAGGGAAGTTGAGCACAGTAAGCAGAGTTTGAGGAGGTGCAGAGGGGAGGGTGTTGGGGTCAGTGAGATGCAGTTGGAGGTCATTCCTGGCCGCAGCCTGAGCAGGGAGTGTGAGGTCCATACGGAGCTGCTGTGTGGGATTACTATCAGTGCACAATGCACCGTTCATCTCCAAAATATCAGTGTGTTGCCAAAGTGCATGCAGGTAATCACCTAAAAAGATTCTTGTCTCCCTGGATTTTCCTGAAGGTTCTACATATTTGTGGGGGGAAAAGAGCCCTGGAGATATGGGGAATTTAACTTGTTCTTATGAAAATGCTGTATGCCCAAGTTCATATCCCTCAGTGAGACTAAAAGTGGAGACAGGTTCTAGATCAGCTGAGTCATCCTACAATTCAGGGCTGGCCAGATGCCACCCCTGCTGGACCCCTGTCATCACCCTGACTACAGCTTTGCATCTCCTCAAACTTCTCTCACAATATCCTGAGGCTTTGCCTGTGTTCCTGCTGTCTCAGCCCTAATAACAGTTCTCAGTGGGACCTACACAGAGCCTCAGCTGTGTTATCTGTGAAAACAGGGGTAATATTTGTTTCTAAGAACAAGAGAAAAAGAAGACATTCAGTGTATAAAGCATCTGCAAAATCTCTGGGAACACGCTTCTCACAGTTTCAGTTAAGATATCTCCACACAATGATCCTCCAAAAAAGATGGTCACAGGAGTTCATTAAACTAGGACTGTTAACAACTCAGCCCAGGGAGTGGGAATCACGGTTTTAAAAAATAAGACAATGTCCCTCGTTTTCTATTAGAATTCGGGCCCTGCCACACAATGAAAGAAAAGCTAATTATGAGAATGTGTACATTCAGAGACCTAGATCTGAAGACAATCATTTTCTATTACACATAATCTCACAGATGCAGCCACACACTACAGTGTTCATCTGAGGCCACAGCCACAGATAAACTACAGAAGACAGAATGCATGTAGGAAAACATAAGATCACAGGGAAATAAACCAAAATCTCTTTGCCTTGTAGGACAACTCTTTTGAAATTTGAAGAGGAGTGTGCATGGTGACAGACTATCATGTTTGTATTATACATTTTAAGAATGTGTCAGATCTACCTGAATGCTTTCCATGCCCATCCTGTCCCCTCCACTTTGTCCTTCCTACTGTCCCCTAATCCACCTTTCGTCGTTATGTCTCTGTGTCAGCGTCTGCTTCTAGGACCATCTACTCTCACTACCCATTGGTGCACACAGTGGGGTTCCTGTACACACAGGTAACAAAGTACCTGTGTACTTTTCAAAGGACATGTGTACATTTCAAAGGAAATGGTGGAGGGAGTTTTCTGGGGTGATGGGACCTTCCTATATCTAGGTGCTTATGCTCATTTATTTTGGAAATATTCCCTGAGTCCATGATGCCTTTGGGTCAGATAGGTATCTGTCCTTAGGAAATGGCTGAGATCTAATGGTGGAGAAGGATGAGGGACCAGCAGTGACTGTGGTAGAGGAGTGAGGGTCAGACCCATGCCCAGGATGCCAGGTGTCCACAGACAGCACCACGTGTAGGAGGACTCTGAGGAGCAGAGATTTCTTGATCAGACCCATGGACTACATAATCATCCTGCAGTTTCCTCACTGAGTGATGGCCAGGGCAGAAGGACAGCAGCTGGAGGACACCCTGATCATGGCTGGAGTGGAGCAGTGGGCCTGGGGGATTGAGTCAGGGAAAGGGACACGCAGAAGGCAGCAACAGGGAGTTTGAGAGACAAAGGAAAGAGAAGAGAAGGGACCCTTCTCTGCTGACTTCACCTACATTTCTGTGTGACCAAAATGAGACGCTTGTCTCCCAGGGAAGGGAAGAGGGCTGGCAAAAAGACAGAATGACATACTCAGCTCAAGTGCCCAGGGTATCTGCCTTGCTCTTGAGTACCTAACACAGGAAGCACGTGCTTTCTGTCATGATTGGAACTGCAGCTTGTACCATTTAGTGAAAATCAATCCAATTATGCATCCCTCAGCATTAAAGTACTCCAACAAAATTAAGTGAACAGACTGAAAGATACAACACAGGATAAAGTCCAAAGGTAGAATGACTGCAATACTTTTGGGAATACAGTCTATCAGAAAAGGAGGTAGGTACCCTAGTGCAGGCCTTCAGACACCTGGGCAATATCTGAAAAAAAAAAAAAAAAAAAAAAAAAAAAAAAAAAAAAAAAAAGTCCTTACTCCAAAAGCAACATTAGCTCTAGACACAAAGGGATCATGATTTAAGGTTTAGAGAGAAAGCATGTGACTTCATGGTGCTGTATCCATGAGATCAATTCTCATCAAATTATACCCTTTAATTTGAGGCTCTTTGTTATATGTAAATTATACCTCATTAAAGAAAGTTTCAAAGCACAAAATACTAGAAGCAAATGTGGGAACGTTCCTTTCAAATCCTGAAGTGCATGGGTGAGATGAGTCTGTCTGCCCATGTCTCAAAAATCCAAAATAATAAGACCCTTAAAAAATTAATAGCAGACTAAGCAGACCCTGAGCTCACACTGTCCCATGTTTTCAACTGCATAACATCCACATCCAAGTCCATGAACCAGAGAACGATCCAAAGACTGGCAGAACAAACTCCACACCTAAATAGAAGCTGCATCAGAAAGGTGGAGTCTGGCTGCCTGCAGAAGGGGCAGAAAAAGTGAGCCCTCACACCAGGGAAGACTAATCTCCATAACATTGGGCATTAAAACCCAGGGGGGCTGAATTCCCTTGAGTTTAGATCCTGGGCTTTGGAGGTCAGCTGACCCAGCACTGGGTGATCCAGGAGGATGAGTGATAGCCAGGTCCCTGCCTGTGTATATGTGCTGCCGAAGCGAGCACCGGTCCCTGCCTGTGTAGAGAGGCAACGTAAACATGGCATTTCACACAATGCTTAGGCCACAAGAGACACATGTATTCATGCTGATTCTTGATTCTTGACTCAGCTGGCCTGCCTGGGTCCCACTGACACCACTGACAGCAAGCACAGCCCACAACAGGCACGCATTCAGTGCAGACCTCCGCACTGAAAGGAAAAGTAACCCAGACACAACAGCAGGGAGTGAGCAATACCCATACGATATCCTCCTGAAGGTCCAGGTTCTATAAATGGAGATGTGCACTGCTGAGGACTCCAGGACCTCTTCTTCATAACGGCATTAATTTCAAGATCAGAAGGCACAGCTGACTTTCCTAACACAGAGAAATAGAGCCAGAGAGACAGACAAAATGGACATACAGAGATGTTTATCCACAGTGAAAGACCTAGTTAAAGCCACAGCCAGAGATCTAAGCCAAAGACCTATAAGTAACATACCTGATACAGAATTTAAAGCAATGATCATAAGGATACTCACTGGAGTTGTGGAATGAGTAGAAGAGTGAGACCCCTGACAGAGGTAAGATATAACATAGTTACACACTGAGGACACAATAAAGGAGAAACATGCTTGCTGGAATGAACAGAGGGATGGAAGAAGCAGCCGAACAAACTAGTGACCTTGAAGACTAAGTGATGGAAATTAATCACACTGAACCAAAGAGAGAGAACAGAATTCTGCAACGTGAGACGAGACTAAGGGAACTCAGTAACTACAGGAAAGATAATAGTATTCATATTGTAGGAGTCCCAGAAGGAAGAGAAAATGGGGAAGAAAATTTATTTGAGGAAACAATAGCTGAAAACTTCCCTAATTGGGGGAGGAAAACAAACATCCACATCCAGGAGACTAGAGAACTCCCATCAAAATCAGGCCAACACACAAACCTATTGTAAGGAAACTTACAAATTAGGGTGAGAATAAAGAAAAACTCATAAAAGCAGCAAAACAGTCCTTAACTTAGAAGGGAAGACCCATGAGGCTAGCTACATATTTCTGAAAAGAAACTTGGCAAGCCAGAGTGACATCACATATTCAAAGTGCTGAATGGAAAAATCAGCAGCCAAGAATACTCTATTCAGCAAGGCTATCTTTCAGGATGAAGGAGACACAGACTTTCACAAAGAAAAACTAAAGGAGTTTGTACCACTAAACCAGTCCTGCAAGAAATATTAAGAGGGATTCTTTGAGTGGAAATGAGAGACCAACAGTGACAGTATAGAGGTAGAAGACAAGTTCAAGTAAAAAATGAACATTTCTGGAAAAAAATCAGTTAAAATACTCAGAGAAATGGATTTGAAATATAATAACATCTGCCAAAAACCTAGGGAGGAGAAAGTAATGGGTTCAAAGGTAAATGACCATCAACTTAATACAAACTGCTAAATGCAGAAGAGGTTATATAAACACCTAACAGTAGCCATATCCTAAAACCAGTCATAAATATGCTAAGAATAAAGAAATCAAAATATATCACTAAAGAAAATAAGCAATACATGAAAGGCAAGAAAGGATCAGAGAAAATCATTAGAAACCACAACAAAACAGGCAATAAAATGGCAATACATATATACATAGCAATCAATTTTGAAGGGAAATGGAGTGAATGCTCCAGTCTAGAGAGGTAGGGTCTAAGAATGGATGACAAAACAAAACAGATTCTGATGCCTACAAGTGACCCACTTTACACCTCAAGAATGATAGGATAGAGAAACATCACACAAATGAATGTCAAAAGAAAGCTGGGGTGGCAATATTTGTGTCAGAAAAAATACACTCAAAAAAGTACATAACAAGAGACAGAGGAGGACAGTATATAACAGTAAATGGTACAATCCCAAAAGAAGATATAACAACTGTAAATATATCCCACAATTAAATGGGATTTATTCCCAAGCTACAAAGGTGGTTCAATATTCGCAAATCAATCAATATGATACAATACATCAACAGGAGAAAGGATAAGAACCAGATGATCAGGAAATCTGGGTGGCTGATCCTTTAACAGTCTGAAATCAGCTCAGGTCATGACTTCATGATTCCTGAGTTCAAGTCCTGCGTCAGACTCTGTGCTGAAGGCTCAGATCCAAGAGCCTCCTTCGAATTCTATGTCTCCCTCTCTCTCTGCCCCTCCCTGCTCACGCTCTCTCTCAAAATTAGTAAACGTTAAAAGAAAAGAAGCATACAGTCATTTCAATACATGCAGAAAGGAACATTTGACAAAGTACAACATCTGTTCATGCATGTAACCCCCTAAAGTAGGTTTACAGGAAACATACATTAACATCATAAAGGTTATCTATGAAAACCCTGCAGTTATAATCAACCTTAATGGGGAAAATCTGAGAGCTTTTCCTGTAAGGTCAGGAAGAAGACAAGGATGTTTACTCATACCACTTTTAGTAAACAAATTACTGGAAGTCCTAGCCACAGCCAGCAGACAAACAAAATGAAACTATTTGCAGATTACATGACACTATATATAGAAAACCCTAAAGAGTCCACCCAATAACTGCTAGAACTGATAAATGAATTCAGCAATGTCACAGGATGCAAAATCATTGTACAGAAATCTGTTGCATTTGTAGACCATACAGAAGCAGTAGAAAGAGACATTAAGAAAACAGTCCCATTTACAGGCATACAACAAAAATAAGATATCTATAAATCTAACCAAAGTGGTGAGCGACCTATACTCAGAAAAGTATAAAACAGTGATGAAAGAAATTCAAGATGACACAAAGAAATGGAAGGACATTCCATACTCACGGATCAGAAGTACAAATATAGTGAAAATGTCTATACTTCCCAAAGCAATTGACAGAATTAGTGCAATTTCCATCAAATTACCGACAGCAGTTTTCACAGAACGACAACAGTCCTAAAATTTGTATGGAACCAAAAAAGACCCCAATCTTCAGAGTAAACAATCTTTATGTGAAGTGATAATTATGGATGGCACTATGCCTCTGGATCTTCTGCTCCAAAACACAATAACTCTGGCTTAAGCATTTGAACAAACGTTAGACATATCCCAACCAAGGATCATTCTACAAAATACATTCTACAAACGTACACTCAAAACTTTGCACCTTATGAAAAATATGGAAAAATCTAAAAATTTTCATGGCCAAGTGGAGCCTAAGGAGACAGGATGACTGTAATGTGCCAGCTGGGATGAGTCTGGGCTAGGAGAGGTTAAAACCGAAGCAATCTGAATACAAATATAAACTTTACTTCATACTACCATATCTCTTTGATACATTGATTGTGATCATGTACCAACCATTATGACATCAATAGTGAGAAAACAGTCTGATGTATGTGGATACTCAGTATTATGCTCCCAATTTTTTTTGGTAACTAGAAACCCATCATGAAAGAATAGATTATTAGTAATCATGGTTTTTCTACCCATAAGATTACATAACCAGTTCCAGTATTAGTTACTAGTGATGTACATGTACCTATTCTTGTTCTTACTATTGTTTAATTTAAATAATAGCATTCATGGTACAGAAAACTGAATGCATGATAAACACTTCATAGAAACATCTACTTTACATATTTTAAGATAATAACGTATGTATATACCACTCTATTATGTGGTATGTAAATGTTTTTCTGATCTTGAACGAGCATGTCATTGAATGGCTTTCCATAAAGGTGGTTATGCTAGATAATGAATGATACTCAGATTTTACAGGATGTACGTCACATCATGCCTGAACATTGTCAAAAATAAAAACATACACGCGGCCAGATGAAGCATTGTGACTGGCTCACTTATTGTAAAGAACCCTTGCTTTAATATTTTCACGTATATTTTTAGCAGGAATACAAGAGAATCAAATATTTCCAAATCGAAGAGATATTCAAAGACTGGAAGAACGATAGGGAGTTCAAAGGGTTTCAGAAGGATAAGATGTGACAATGAAGGGGGAGTCACAGGCAAGCAGCTTTCTCTGGTCCACACTGACATGTTTGCATGAGGATATGTGACTTGCCAAAGGGTAAGTCCCAGAAGTACAAGAGGGAAAGACAACGCTTTAGGGCGGGGTGACTTGGAAAGGGTGCTTCTGTGCCTAAGTGATGGGTCAGCAACCTGGCTGGGGGTCCCTGCGTCAAAGACTTCAAAAGGTCAGCAGTAACCTATACTCACAAAGATCTTAGTAACATAGATCAAAGTAACTTAGAGCCACAAAGATCTTAGAACCACAGACTCGATCTTTACCTATGATTAGGAGATGCTCACAGTTTCACAGGATATGATCTTTGGGCCGGCAGTAGATGCCTAAAATATTATTTAGGGCTATACATTTAATGAAAAAAATGTCTGTGTAAAAATTTGGGTTTGGAATGTTAAGAAAAGTCACAGGCCCATCATGGAGTTACTTACGTTAAGGCCACATGTCACTAAACCTAATTTCATTCCTGCAGGAATGTAACCTTTAACCAGTCAGCAAAGAATTTCCTAGTCAGTGCTGGAAATTTAACTGATAGATCCCTGCCATTCCCCTCAGAGAGGCAGTCTTGCCTAAATAAGGTATTCCATGCCACTATTTTTTTTTTAAGTTTGTTCAAGTTAGAGACAGGGAGCACATGCAAAAGAGGGGCAAGACAACAGGGAAAGAGAGAATCCCACAACCAAGAGGTCATGATCTGAGCCAGGATCAAGAGTCAGACACTTAACCAAGCCATCCAGGCACCCTGAGAATGTGGAGTTTCAAAGGTTAGCAGTCTTGGCTGGGATACAGCCATGAGGGCACTGGCCTACTCCTGAAGAGAAAGCTCAAACAACTTGCAGGCAGATGGCATTGAAACAGTGATCTGTACAACACCTGGTACACACACTGGGGGAGATTATACACTCATCGTGGAGAGCATCCCTGTGAAGCAGTGTTCACAATGAGGGGACAAAGAGCTAGGACAGAGGAGCTGCGTGGCGCCATTACCCTGCTCTGCACACCCCCCCAGCAAAAAAAACACAGAGCCATCTGCTGGAACCAAGGCAATCCCCACACTGGGTGCCTAAGCTGCTTACGACAACCCCAACTTCCTGTGTTCTGCCGAGACTGGCCTTCAAGGTCATTCAATCTTGCTTCAGTCCCAATGGAGCTGGCCCCTTCCCCAGAAGACCAGGGGAAGCCCATGACCATACCACCTCTCTTGACCAGACAGTTATGCAGGGCTTCACTTCTAGTGGCAATCATTTCAAGTCTCACTTAACAAGCAGATTGGAGCAGACCTAGATAAGTCTCACAACATTCTGGCCAAGGACCATACATTGCTCATACAACTGGCTTGAAGGATAGTACAGCCAGAACACAAAACAGTGCATGCAACACACACCACAGACACTCCGTGATGTGCCAGGCCCTGGACACTAGATGATCTCCTCTTCATAAAGCCATTCATCCCAGAGGCAGGTAACATAATGAGCTTTGGTAACAGAGAAGGTAAATACTCAACCAAAATGCCAAGATAAGAGGAATGCATCCCAAATGAAAGAACAAGATAAGGTCATGGCCAGAGACATGGAAGGAACATTTCCAAACTCATTCTATGAGGCCGGCATGGCCTTGAGTCCAAACTGGACAAAGACCCCACCGGAAAGGAAAACTACAGACCAATTTCCCTGATGAACCTGGATGCGAAAATTCTCAACAAAAAGTAGCAAACCGGATCCAACAATACATAAAAAGGATTATTCAGGACAATGAGGTGGATTTTATTCCTGGAATGCACAATAGATTCAATATCTGCAAATCAACTGATGTGATACATCACATTGATAAAAGAAAGGATAACAACCACATGATCCTCTCAATAGATGCAGAATAAACGTTTGACAAAATGCAGCAGCATCCTTTCTTGGTGAAAAAAAAAAAACCTCATGAAAGGAGGGATAGAAGTATCATTCCTCAACATGAGAATATCCAGATATGAAAGTCCCACAGCTAATATCATCGTCAGTGGTGAAAAACTGAGCTTTCCCCCTAAGGTCAGGAACACGACGGGGATGTCCACTCTCAGCACTGTTATTCACCATACTGTTGGAAGTCTTAGCCTCAGCAATTAGACATCAAAAAGAATACAAGGTGTCCAAGTTGGCTAGGAGGAATCAATCTTTCCCTGCTCACAGACACGATACTTTCCGTGGAAAATCTGAACGACTCCACCAAAACCTTCTAGGATTGATACAGGAATTCAGGAAAGTATCAGAATATAAAATCAATATGCAGAAGTTGATTGCATTTCTATAAACCAGTAATGAATCAACAGAGAAATCAAGGAATTGATGTCATTTACAACTGCACTGAAAACCATAAAATACCCAGGGATAAACCCAACCAAAGAAGGAAAAGATCAGTACAGTTAAAACAATAGAGGGTCTCCTGGGTGGCTCAGTCGGTTAAGTGCCGTCTTCGGTTCTGGGCATGATCCTGCATTTGTGGGATTGAGTCCCTTGACGGGCTCTGTGCTGACAGCTCAGAGTCTGTGTCTCCCTCTCTCTCTCTCTGTCCTCCCCCCCCACCGCTCATGCACTCTCACTTGTTCGCTCACTCTCTCAAATATAAATAAACATTAAAAAATTAAAAGAACAAACCATACAGCGTCTATAAAAGAAGTTGAAGAAGACACAAAGAAATGAAAAAAAAATCCCATGTACATGGATTAGAAGAACAAATATTGTTAAAATGTCAATACTATCCAAAGCAATCGACAAATTCAATGTAATTCCTATCAAAATAACACCAGCATTTTTCACAGAGCTAGAGACAACAATCCTAAAATTGTATGGAACCAGAAAAGATCCCAAAGAGCCAAAGTAATGTTGAAAAAGAAAAACAAAGATGGAGACATTACAACTCTGGACTTTATGGTGCATTAGAAAGCCGCAATCATCAAGACAGTATGGTACGGGCACAAGAACAGACACATAGATCAAAGGACCAGAATATGGAACCCAGAAATGGAGCCTCAAACATATGGCTGAATAATCTTTCACAAAGCAGGAAAGAATATCCAAAGGAAAAAGAAGAGTCTCTTCAGCAAATGGTACTGGGAAACCTGGACAGTGACAAGTATGAACCTGGACTATGTTCTTAAACTTCTCTCTCTCTCTCTCTCTCTCTCTCTCTCTCTCTCTCTCTCTCTCTCACACACACACACACACACACACACACACACACACACCTCAAAATGGATGAAACATCTAAATGTAAGACAGGAAACCATCAAAATCCTAGAGGAGAAAACAGGCAACCTACCTCTTTGATCCTGACCGCAACAACTTCTTGCTTGTCATTTCTCCAGAAGCAAGGGCAATAAAACCAAAATAAACTATTGGGACCTCAAGATAAAAAGCTTCTGCACAGCAGAGGAAACAATCAGGAAAACTAAAAGGAAACTTAATGGAATGGGAGAAGATATTTACAGGTGACATATCAGATAAAGGGTTAGTATCCAAAATCTATCAAGAACTTATCACACTCAACACCCAAAAACCAAATAATCCAGAGAAGAAATGGGCAAAAGACATGAAGAGACACTTTAACAGGACATCCAGATTGGTCACACGTGAAAAGATGCTCAACCTCATTCCTCATAAGTGAAATACACATCAAAACCACAATGAGATATCCCCTCACGCCGATCAGAATAGCTAAAATTAACATCTCAGGAAACGACAGATGTTGGCAAGGATGCAAAGGGAAAGCTTTTGCAATGCTGGTGGGAATGCAAAATGGTGTAGCCACTCTGGAAAATAGTATGGAGATTCGCTACAAAAACCAAAAATAGAACTGCACTAGGACCCAGCAATTGCACTACTAGGTTTTTACACAAAGGATACATTAATGCTGACTCCAAGTGGCACATGCACTCTAATGTTTATAGCAGCATTATCAACAATAGCTACATTATGCAAAGAGACCAAATGACCATTGACAGATGAATGGATAAAGAAGATGTATATTCATACAATGGAATATTACACGGTGATCAAAAGGAGTGAAATCTTGCTATTTTCAACAACGTTTAGTGAACTGGACTTTATTATGATAAGTAAAATATGTCAGAGAAAGACACACATCATATTAAATTCCACAGATGAGAGAATTCATAACACTGAAGAACGTAGTGAAAGGAAAGCAAAAATAAGATACAAACAGAGATGGAGTCAAACGATAAGACACCGTTAAATAGAGGGAAGAAGCTCAGGGTTCCTGGAGGGTTACTGAATAGGGGTATGGGCTAAATGGGTGATGGGCATTAGAGACAGCACTTAGGATGAGTACTGGATATATTTTGTAATTGACGGATCACTAAATTCTAATCCTGAAACTATTCCACTATAAGGTAACTAACTTGGGCTTAAATTTTAAAAAATAAAAAAATATTAAAAATAAGTAAAGAAATATACTACCAGTCAAAAGTAAAGAATATATAAATCGGGCTCTTTTAGTGGAGATGAAAGACCAAAATTGTTACAGACAAGAAAGGATCAGAGAAAACATCAAGATACAATGGTAAAACAACTAGTAGGGCACTAAATATATACCTATCAATAATTACTCTAATGTAAATCGATAAATGCTCCAATCAAAAGACATTGGAGAGGGAGACAGAATGGACACAAAAAAAAAAAAAAAGAAAGAAAAGAAAAAGAAAAGAAACAAACAAACAAACAAAAAAAAAAAAAACCAAGGCCTATCTAGGTGCTGCCTACAAAGCCTTATTTGGACTTAAGTCACCTGCAGATTTAAATTGAGGGAATGAAAAAACATTTATCATGCCAATAATATCAAAAGAAACCCAGTACCAATACTTATATCGGGCAAAAAACTTTAAAATTGAGACTGTAGTTTGGTACCCTTTAGGTCAATACCTAGTAGTAAAATTGCATGCACCCAATATTTATAGCAGCTTTATCAACAGTAGCTAAATTATGGAGAAAGCCCAAGTATCCAACAAGTGATGAAGGTATAAAGAAGTTGTGGGGTCTGTGTATGTGTGTGTCTGTGTATTCATGTATACGCGTGTGTGTGTGTGTACGTGTATATATTCATACATACATACATACATACGTATATACAATCAAATATGTCTCGGCTTCAAAAAGAATGAAATCCTGTCATTTGCAACGATGTGGATGGATCTAGAATGTGTTATGCTAAGTGAAATATGTCAATCAGAGAAAGACAAATATATCATTTCACTCATGTGTAACTGAAGAAACAAAACAGATGAAAACATGGGAAGGGGGCAGGAAAAGAGAAGAGTGGTAACAAACCACATGTGTCTCTTAATGATAGAGAAAAAAAAGTGAAGATTCATGGAGGGAGATGGGTCAGCTCTGGGCTAGATGGGGGACCTGTATTAAGAAGAGCACTTGTTGTGATGAGCACTAGGTATTGTATGTAAGGGATGAATCACTGAATTCTACTCACGAATCTGAGAATGCACTGTATGTCAACTAAGACTTAAATTTAAAAAATAAATAAAGCTGTAACAAGAGATGAAGACGAACACTATCTCATACTAAAGGGGACAACCAAACAAGAAGATCCAATGATTGTAAATTTTGATGCCCCCAACATGCAACCACCAAGTATATAAAACATTTAACAACAACAATAAAAGAACTCATTTATAATAATATAACAATATTAGAGGACTTTAACACATAACTCACATCGATGGACAGAACCTGTAAACAGAAAACCAACAAGGAAACAATGGCTTTGAATGACACACTGGACCAGACGGGTTTAACAGATATATTCAGAACCCTCCATACTAAAATGACAGAGTACACATTCTTTTCAAGTGCACATGGGGCATTCTCCATAATTGATCACATTCTAGGTCACAAATCAGGCCTCAACATGTACCCAAAGACAGAGATCAGACCAAGCATTTTTTCTGACCACAAAGCTAAGAAACTTGAAGTTAACCACGTGTGCGCACGCACACACACACACACACACACACACACACACTAAGGGGGAAAGGCCACAATTAAAGGGAGGTTAAATAACATGCTACCAAATGAATGGGTCAAACAGGAAATCAATGAGAAAATACACCGAAACTAATGAAAATGAAAATACACTGGTAAAAGTATTTGGAATGCGGCAGAAGCAGTCTATGATGGAAGTATATAGCAGTACAAGCCTACCATAAAGAGCAAGAAAAATCCCAAACAATCCTAACTTATAACTAAAGGAATGAGAAGAACAGCCGAAGGAAGGAAATAATAGAGATTAAGGCAGAAATAAGGAATATAGAAACCAAAAAGACACTAGAGCAAATCAATGAAACCAGGGGCTGGTTCCTTGAAAACAGTAATCAACATGAAAACCTCCTAGGCATACTTTTCACAAAGAAGAAGGAAAGGACTCAAATAAAATCACAAATAACACAGGAGAAATAACAGTCAACACCACAAAAATACAGTTAGAAGATAATATTATGAAAATCTATATGCAACAAATTGGACACTCTGAGAAAAATGGAACAATTCCTAGAAACACACAAACTACCAAAACTGAAACGGAAAGATACATAAAATCTGAAAACAGAAAGAAATCAAATCAGTAATAAAAAATTTCCCCCCAACACAAGAGTTCAGGGCCAGATGGCTTCACTAATGAATTCCACCATCCATTTAAGGAAGAGATAATATGTATTCTTCTCGAATTATTACAAAAAAATAAAAAAAAGAAGGAAAACTTACAAATTCATCTTATGAGGCCATCATTACGCTGATACCAAAACCAGTTAAAGCCTCCACTAAAAATGAAAACTGCCGGGGCTCCTGTGTGGCTCGGTGGGTTTGGTGTCCAAATCTTAATTTTGGATTAGGACATTATCTTGCAGCTCATGGATTCGAGTCCCACGTTGGACCCTGTGCTGACAGTGTGGAGCATGGCCAGGATTCTCCCTCTCCCTGTCTCTCTGCCCCTCCCTCACTTTTATGTACCCTATGTCTCTAAGTAAATAAATACTTTAAAAATGTTTTAAAAATTTTAAATAAAACTACAGACCAATATCCCGATGAATATGTATGCATAAATTCACATCAAGATACCTTCAAATTAAAGTCAATAATACATTAATAGAATCATTTAACATAATCAAGTGGGATATATTCCCGGACTGCAAGGTAGTTCCACATTCACAGATCAATCAACATGATGCACCACAGTAATAGAAGAAAGGATAAGAACAATATGATGCTTTCAAGACATGCAGGAAAACGATTTGACAAAATGTCACGTCCATTCACGATAAAACCCCCTAGCAAGTATATTGGTACTCAACCTACCTGCACATAATAAAGGCCATCTATGAAAAACCCACAGCTCATCTCATCCTCAATGGGGAAAAATTGAAATTTTTCTTCCAAGGTCAGGGACAAGACAGGGATGATCCCTCTCACCACTGTTATTCCACATAGTACTGTAAGTTATAGCCACAGCAATCAGACAACAAAAAGAAATAAGAAGCATCCAAACTGGCAAGGAAGAAATAGAACTTTCAGTATTTGGAAATGACATGATGCTCTCTATAGAAAACATGAAAGATATTCCCCTCAAAATTGTTAGAATTGATACATGAATTCAACAAATCAAAATATACAGAAATCAATGTACATAAATCTATTGCATTTCTGTAGACAAATAATGAATTAACAGAAAGAGAAAGTAAGGGGTCAATCCCATTGACAGGTGCACCAAATACCCCAAGATACCTGGAATAAACCTAACCAAAGAGGTAAAAGATCTGTACTCTAAAGGCTTTGAAACACTGATGAAAGAAATGGAAGAGGACGCAAAGAAAAGGAAATACATTTCATGTTCCCGGATAGGAAGAACAAAATACTGTTAAAAGCTCTACACTCCACAAAACAATCTACACATGTAATGAAATCCCTATCACACAAACAAAACATTTGTCACAGAACTAGAACAAATAGTCCCAAAATATGTATGGAGTGACAAAGACCCCAAACAGCCAAAAGAAATTGAAGACCAAAACTAAAGCTGGAGACATCACGCTTCTAGACTTTAGGTTATATTACAAAGCTGTACTGAACAGAACAGTATGGTACTGGCAACTAACAACAACAACAAAAACATAGACGCAGAGACCAATAGAATGGAAACCCAGGCATGAACTCATACATATATGGTCAATTAATTCTCAACAAAGCAGGAAAGGATATCCAATGGGTAAAAAAAGATACTCTTGGGACACATGTGTGTCTCCACAGCGTGTGACTGTGGATTCAGCTCCAACCATGATCTCAGGGCAGTGCAGAGCATGCGTGGGATTCTCTCTCTCCATTTCTCTCTGACCCTCTTCTGCATGTTCTCTCTCTCTCTCTCTCAAAAATAAATACATAAACTTAAAAAAAGTCTCCTCTCATGTGGTTTTGGAAAAACTAGACAGCAACCTGCAAAACAAAACAAAAACACAACCGGACCACTTTCTTACAACATACACAAAAATAAATCCAACATGAATAAAGAACTATGTGTGAAACCTGAAACCATAAAAATCCCAGAGGATACCTAACACAGGCAGTATCTTATTTGACATTGGCTGTACAAACATCTTTGTAGATATATCTCCTGAGGTAAGGGAAACACAAGCAAAAATAATGGGACTTCATAAAAATAAAAAGCTTCTGTCACAAAGGAAATAATCAACAAAATTAAAACACCTACAGAATAATATTTGTAAACGACATCTGATAAAGGTTTACTGTCCAAAATATATAAAGTTATACAGCACCCAAAAAATGAGAAATCCAATTAAAAATGGGCAGATGACATGAATGGACATTTTCCCAAGGTGACATAAACATAGCCAAGAGACACATGAAAAGATGCTCAGCATTACTCGTCTTCAGGGAAATACAATTCAAAAGTACAATGAGATAACACGTCACATCTGTGAAAATGACTAAAATCAATGAATGATGAGACAGCAGGTGTTGGCAAGGATGTGGGGAAAGAGGAACCCTCTTGCATTGTGGGAAGGAATGCAAACTGGTGCAGCCACTCTGGAAAACAACATGGAGATTCGTCAAAAAAAAATGGAAATAGAACTATGTTACGATCCAGCAATTTCACTACGAGGTATTTACAGAAAGAATACAAAAATAATTCTTCAAAGGGATACATGCACCATGAGTTTACAGCAGCATTTTCTACAAAAGCCAAATTACGGAAACTGACCAAGCATCCATCAACTGATGAATAAACTGAGATGTAGTATATGGAATGTAATATTATTTAGCCATAAAAACATGAAATCTTGTCATTTTCCACAAGGTGGATGGAGAGAATGTTATGCTGGGTGAAATAAGCCTGTCAGAGAAACACAAATACCAGATGATTTCACTAACACATGGAAATAAAACAAAACAAAGTGGGGGGGGGGGGGAGGAGACAGTGACAAGCACTCTTAACTAGAAAACAAACTGAGGGGTTCCACAATGAGGTGGGGGAATGGATGAAACAGCTTCTGGGGATTACGAAGTGCACCTGGGATGAGCACCAGGTGACGCATGGAAGTAGTGCTCTACATTGTACACCTGAAACTAATATTACACTGTATGTTTACTAAGTGCAATTTAAAGTAATAGATATCAGAAGGTTAAGACACATACCTACGGGGTTTTCTGTAGTTTTCAATCACTTCATTAGGTTGGAAAAATAACCATAAATTTTTTTAAAAAAAGCATGTATGTTGTGGGGGACAGTTTGTGCCCTTACCTCGGTCACTGGTTCCAGCAGGACTCGGAAAGTGGGTCACGGCTCATTCTTCTTGAAGGTCCTGAGACAAACATTTCGTGTATTCAAGTCCTAATGGAGTGCAGCTCCCGTTCTTCTGAATTTCTGTCAGGGTTTCTTCCTGGAAACAAGCCTGAATCTGGAACAAACCATCGACTGTATCTATGAGGTGATGTCGTGGAACCCTGCAATCCACAAGTCCTTTAGTAAAATACGACTTGTTCAAATACTGTCCAGGAAGTTGAGGAATGAAACACGGGAACAACCCAGAAAATGCAAGGGCCTATGCTGTTTTGCAACCATCATGCCCAGGGAAGCCACCCAGCGCCCCCTCCTCAGCACTCAGTACAACAAGGCAGCTTCTCTCTGGCGACTCAGGAGATGCCAAGTTGCTGCAAAGCTCCCAAGGTCTCCCCTGGGGCGGGCGGCAGAACCCGCTGGAAACACAGCTCTGCTCTCTGTCCTGAGACAGCGGTAGAGGCCCTGTGTCCTCTGGGAGCAGCAGCAGCCCTTCCTGCTCTGAAGTGCCCTGGGTCAGAAAAGCTGATGGTGCGCCCTCTGCTGGCCATCACTGCCTAGGCAGAGGAGGCCGCCCCTCCGGGTCTGTGGTGCTTGAGCTCTCTCTGCTGGCTACCAGGGAAATTCCTGCAAAGTTGAAGGCCTTGGTCGCTCAGCTGAGGGACTGAAGGTGCTCTGGGCAACTCCGCCTGTTCTCCACAATGGGAAGGGTCTTAGTGACAGGGCCTGGGACACAAAGAAACCTTTTCCTTCTCCTTTTTTTTGAGTGAAGAATGAAACAGAATTTATTAACATAATGACATCATTTGTAATGTTTTAAGCAATGTCCACAGAAAAATAGACGGCCAATTTACACATGCTGAGCAAGTAATTGTGTTTACCACCAGAGTATTTAGGTTAGATAAAGAATTGACACCTTTGAGAGAGAGATAGCTGCTTCCAGCTATGGAACGAATGAGTCCTAGGGATACAAGAGATAGCCAATTGAATAGAGTTAATCCTGTAATAATACTGTTGCATGCTTTCACAGGATAGCTACACTTGTGCTGAAGGACAACATAATTTATAGACATATGGAATGACTACAATGTATGCCTAAAACTAATACAACAAATGTGTGAAGAATATTTCAATGAAAAGTTGACATCCTTTTACATTTAAAAATAAAACTCTAAGAAGAGGGAAAGAAGGAAATTATAATGATAAAAGGTATAATCCAACGAAAGATACAACAATTGTAAACATACATGTGCTCAACCTGAGAGAATCCAATACACAAAACACTGAAAACCTAAAGTAAAGAATTGATACTCATACATACATAGAAGGGCACTTTAACACTGCAAAGACATCAAGGGAGATATCATTCCACCAGAAAATATACATTTGTACATTTTCTAATAACAGCATGCACATGGGTTCCAGAATTGATGAAGAAATACTCGACATGGAACGTGGAATATCACCATGTCATTTCCAAAGCGAGACGGCAGCTGCACGAGAGGATTCCTGAAGCCTACAGTAAGGGTGGCACATACATATGTCTAGCCTTGGAACCCATAGAATATTCTTGACCGGCACACACCCTTGTGACTCCACTCAGCCCTTTGGGGATACACCTGCTCTGCTCTGGGGTAACAACCCGGAGCCTCCAGGGAGCTAACCCTAAACCTAATGGTAACCCTAACCAGAATACTCACCCTACATCTAACCCTATATATCACACTAACTTTACAACAGATCCATGTCGGAACATGTGCCCTCATTTCAGCCTTCCATGGAATTCAAAACACTGATGTTGCTTCGACCCTGGCGACTTTCCTGGACCGAACCATAAACCTCTGACAACATCACGTGGCTGGGGTCCAGAAGCAGTAAAGGGTCACTCGGAATGGAACGTGGAACCTCACCATATCATTTCCCAGGCCCGGTTGCAGCTGCCTGAGAGGATTCCTGAGGCTTAACCTACAGGGGGCCATATATTTGTGTGAAATTGGAAGCCAAAGACTGGTCTTGATTGGCACCCTCCCTGTACCCTCTACTCAGAGCTTCGGGGAAACCACTGCACAACTGTGGGTTCAACGCCTGGAGAATCCTGGGACCTAACCCTAAGCCTAATGCAACCCCTAAACGGAAAGCTCCACCGAAGTCTAAGCCGACCTCGAACCCTGACCCTATACTTGAGACCCACCGTCACATAGGCCCTCACTTCAGACCTCGAGGGAGATCATGAGTCTCGGGTCCCATCGGTCCTGGTGACGTCCCTGGAACGAAACCTAAACCTACCTAATGCTCTCTCACCATGGGGACCCAATACTACAGTCTGACAACACCATGCTACCAGGGTCCAGAAGCGGTGCAGGCTAACTCGGCATGGAACCTGGAACCTCAACATGTCATTTCCCAACCCGGCTACAACAGCCCGAGAGGATTCCTGAGGCCTCCCAGAACATCGCACAGAGAGGTTGTGGCCTTGGAAGCCAAAGAGTGATCCTGACCGGCACCCAACCTTCTGCCCTAAACTCAGACCTCCGTGGAGACAACTGGCTTCTGAGGGTTTGGCACCTGGAGACACCAGGGACATAACGCTAACCCTAACCCCACTCCAAAAGGGGACCCTCCAACGAAAATAAAGGGGACCTAGAACCCTACCCTACACTTGAGCAGCCCCATGTAATGGGCCCTCACTTCAGCCCTCGAGGGAGATCACGAGACCAGAGTAGCTTCGGCCCTGACGGCGTCCCTGGACCGAATCCAAACACTAGCTAAGGCTCTCTCCCCTTAGGGACCCAAAACCAAAGTCTGACAACACCACATGCCTGTGATCCACAAGCGGTTCAGGCTCATTCGGCATGGAACTTGGAAGCTCACTCTGTCATTTCCCAGGTCCGGCTGCACGGGCCACAGAGGATTCCTGTGGCATCCACGACCAGGGGCCCATGGACGTGTCTCGCCTTGGCAACCAAAGACTGATACTGACCGGCACGCTCCCTTGTGCCCACAACTCAGCCCTTTGGGGAGACCAGTGTCCTACTGTGGGTTCAGCGCCTGGAGTCTCCTGGGACCTAAACCTAACCCTACCCAAAACCAGGACCCTCCTCCTAAACCTAAGCCAGCCTCGAACCGTAACCCTACACTTGAGCCGCCCCGTTGCATGGGCCCTCACTTCAGGCCTCGAGGGAGAATATGAGACCGGAGTCGTTTAGACTCTGGCGACATCCTGGAAAGAAACCTAACCCTAGCTAAGGCACTCTCCCCATGGGGACCCAATACCAAAATCTGACAAACCACTTGCCTGGGGTCCAGAAACGGTGGAGGCTCAATCGGCATGGAACCTGGAAGCTGTCCATGTCATTTCCCAGGCCCGGCTACAGCTGCCCAAGAGGATTCCTGAGGCCTCACCGACAAGGGGCCCATCGACATGTGTGGCTTTGGCAACCAAAGACTGATCCTGACCGGCACTCTCCCTTGTACCCCCAACTCAGCCCTTCGGGGAGACTACTGGCCTGCTATGGGTTCGGCGCCTGGAGCCTCCTGAAAACTAACCCTAACCCTAATCTTATCTCGAAACAGTTCCCTTCACCGAAAACTAAGCCAGCCTCGAAACCGAACCCTAAACTAGAGATGCCCCATCGCATGGGCCCTCACTTCAGCCCTCGAGAGACATAACGAGAGCGTAGTCACTTTGGCCCTGGTGATGTCCCTTGACCAAACCCTAACCCTAGTTAAAGATCTCTCACCTGGGGACCCAATACCAACGTCTGACAACACTACGTGCCTGGGGTACACAAGCGGTGCAGACTCACTCGGCATGGAACCTGGAAGCTCACCATGTCGTTTCCCAGGCCGGGTGGCATCTGCCTGAAATATTCAGGAGGCCTCCTACACCAGGGACCCATAGACCTGTGTGGCCTGGCAGCCAAATACTGATCCTGACTGTCACCGTCCCTTGTGCCCTCAACTCAGCCCTTCGGGGAGACCACTGCCCTGCTGTGGGTTCGGCGCCTGGAGCCTCCTGGGACCTAACCCTATCCCTAACCATACCCTTAAACGTGACCCTCCACGGAAACCTAGGACTGCCTCGAACCTAACCCTGCACTTCAGCCACCTTGACGCATGGGCCCTCACTTCAGTCCTCGAGGGAGATCACCAGACTGGAGTCGCCTAGGCCCTGGAGACCTCCCTGGACCAAACCCTAACCCTACCAAAGGCTCTCTCCCCCTGGGGACCCAATTGCAACGTCTGACAACACCACGCGCTTGGGGTCCAGAAGCGGTGTAGGCTCATTTGGTATGAAACGTAGAAGCTCAACCCAGGCAGGGTTACATCTACCCAATAGGATTCCGGAGGCCTTCTCGAACAGGGGCCCATCGACGTGTGTGGCCTTGGCAGCCAAAGACTGATACTGAACGTCACTGTCCCTTGTGTCCTCACCTCACTCCCTCGGGGTGACAACTTCCTTGCTGTGGGTTCGGCAACTAGAGCCTCCTGGGACCTAACCCTAACCCTAACCGTACCCCTAACCGGGACCTTCCACCGAAACCTAAGCCTACCTCGAACCCTAAACCTGCACTTGAGCCGCCTTGTCGCATGGGCCCTCACTTCAGCCCTCAAGGGAGATCACGGGACCGGAGTTGCTTCGGCCCTGGCGACGTCCCTGGAACGAACCCTAACCTTAGCTAAGGCTCTCTCCCCATGGGGACCCAATTCCACTGTCTGACAACAGCACGTGCCAGGGCAAGAAGTGGTGCAAGCTCACTCAGCATGGAACCTGGAAGCTCAACATGTTTCCCAGGCCGGTTTGCATCTGCCAGAGAGGATTCCAGAGACCCTCTCGACCAGTGACACATCGACGTGTGTGGCCTTGGCATCCAAAGAATGATCCTGGCCGTCAATGTCCCTTGTGCCCTCATCTCAGCCCTTCGGGGAGACCACAGCCCTGATGTGGGTTCGGCGCCTGGAGCCTCCTAGGTCCTAAACCTAACCCTAATCCTAGCCCGAACGGGGACCCTCATGAAACTTAAGCCTGCCTCGAAACCTAATCCTGGACTTGAGCCGACTTGTCGCATGGGCCCTCAGTTCCGCCCTCGAGGGAGATCACGAGACCGGACTCGCTTCGGTCCTAGCGACCTCCCTGGACCAAACCCTAACCTTAGCTAAGGTTCTCTCCCCATGGAGACCCAATTCCAATCTCTGACAACACCAAACGCCTGGAGTCCAGAAGCGGTGCAGGCTCAGTCGGCATGGAACCTGGAAGCTCAAAATGTCGTTTCCCGGTACGGGCTGCATTTGCCCCAGAGGATTCCAGAGGCCTTCTCAACCAGGGGCCATCGACTTTGTGGCCTTGGTAACCAAAGACTGATCCTGACCGTTACCATCCCTTGTGCCCTCAACTCAGCCCTGCAGGGAGACAACTGCCCTGCTGTGGGTTCGGCACTGGGAGCCACCTGGGACCTAACCCTAACCCTACCATACACTTATCTGTGTCCCTCCAACGAAACCTAATCCTGCCTCGAAACCTAACCCTGCACTTGAGCTACCTTGTCGCATGGGCCCTCACTTCAGCCCTCCAGGAATATCAGGAGACCGGAGTTGCTTCGACCCTGGCGAAGTCCCTGGACCGAACCCTAACCCTAGCTAAGGCTCTCTCCCCAAGGGGACTCAATTCCACCGTCTAACAGCAGCATGCGCCAAGGGTCCAGAAGCGGTGCAGGCTCACTAAGCATAGAAATGGAAGCTCAACATGTCGTTTCCCAGGCCGGTCTGCAGCTGACCGAAAGGATTCGGAGGTGTCCTCGACCAGGGTCCCATCGACTTGTGTGGCCTTGGCAGCCAACAATGATCCTGACTGTCACCATCCCTTGTGCCTTCAACTCAGACCTTCGGGGAGACCACTGCCCTGCTGTGGATTCGGCGCTTGGAGAATCTTGGGACCTAACCTTTACCCTAACCCTACCCCTAATCGGGAAACTAGACCGAAACATAAGCCTGCCTCGAACCATAACCTTGCACTTGAGCATCCTTGTCTCATGTGCGCTCACCTCAGCCCTGGAGGGAGATCATGAGACCAGAGTCGCTTCGGCCCTGGCGACATCCCTGGAACAAAGCGTAACCGTAGCTAAGGCTCCTTCCCTCTTGGGACCCAATTCTAGCGTCTGTCAACAGCATGCGCCTGGGGTCCAGAAGCGTTGCAGGCTCACACGGCATAGAACATGGTAGCTCAACATGTCGTTTCCCAGGCCGGTCTGCAGCTGACTGAGAGGATTCGGACGCGTCCTCGACCAGGGGCCCATCGACATGTGTGGCCTTGGCAGCCAAAGACTGATCCTGAACGTCACCGTCCCTTGTGCCCTCAACTCATCCCTTTGGGGAGACCACGGCCCTGCTGTGAATTAGGCGGCTGGAGAATCCTGGGTCCTAACTTAACCCTACCCTACCCCTAACCGGGAAACTCCACCAAAACCTAAGCCTGCCTCGAAACCTCACCCTGCACTTGAGTCGCCTTGTCGCATGGGCCGTCACTTAAGCCCTTGAGGGACATCACGAGACTGGGGTCGCGTCGGCCCTGGTGACGTCCTTGTACCAAAACCTAACACTAGCTAAGGCTCTCTCCCAATAGGGCCCTAATTCCACTGACTGACAACAGCACACGCCTGGGTACCAGAAGCGGTGCAGGCTTACTCAGTATGGAACCTGGAGCTCAGAATGTCGTTTGCCAGGAGGGGCTGCAACTGCCCGAGAGGCTTCTGGAGACCTCCTCAACGAGGGGCTCATTGACGGCAGCCAAAGGCTAATCCTGACCGTCAAGGTCTCTTGTGCCCTCAACTTAGCCCTTCGGGGAGACCACTGCCCTGCTGTGTGTTCGGCGCCTGGAGCCTCCTAGGACCTTACCCTAATCCAACCCCTATCCGGGAAGTTCCACCGAAACCTAAGCGTGCCTCAAACCATAAACATGCACTTGAGCCTCCTTGTAGCATGGGCCCTCACTTCAGCCCTCGAGGGAGATCACGACCAGAGTCGCTTCGGCCCTGGCGACGTCCCTGGACCAAACCCTAACCCTAGCTAAGGCTCTCTCCACATGGGGAACCAAATCCACCGTCTGAACAACACCACGCACCTAGGGTCCAGAAGCGGTGCAGGCTCACTTGTCATGGAACATAGAAGCTCAAGATGTCATTTCCCAGGCCAGTCTGCAGCTGACCGAGAGGATTCGGAGGCGTCCTTGACCAGGGGCCCTTGACGTGTGTGGCCTTGGCAGCCAAAGACGGATCCTGACCAGCACCTTCCCTTGTACCCTCAACTTAGCCCTTGGGGGAGACCACTGCCCTGGTAGGGTTCGGCACCTGGAGCCTTCTAGGATCTACCCTAACCCTAACCATACCCCTAACCGGGACCCTACACCTAAACCTAAGCCTGTCTCGAACGTAACCCTTCACTTGAGCCACCCTGTGGCATGGGCGCTCACTTCAGCCCTCGAGGGAGATCACGAGACCAGAGTCGCTTCGGCTCTGGCGACATCCCTTGACCAAAGCCTAACCGTAGCTAAGGTTCTTCCCCCTTGGAACCCAATTGCAACATCTGTCAACACCATGGGCCTGGGGTCCAGAAGCAGTGCAGGCTCACTCGTCATGGAACCTGGAAGCTCATCATGTCGTTTCCCAGGCCAGGCTGTTGCTGCCCGAGAGGATTCCGAGGCCTCCTTGACCAAGGGCCCATCGACGAGTGTGGCCTTGGCAGCCAAAGACTGATCTTGACCGTCACCATCCCTTGTGTGCTCAACTCAGGACTGCGGGGAGACCACTGCCCTGCTGTGGTTTCGGTGCCTGGAGACTCCAGGGACCTAACCCTATACCTAACCCTACCCTGAACCGGGCCCCTCGACCGAAACCTAAGCCTGCCTCGAACCCTAACCCTGCCCTTGAGGCGCCTTGTCGCATGGGCCCTCACTTCATCCCTCGAGGGAGATCACGAGACCGGAGTCGCTTCGGTCCTGGCGACGTCCCTGGACCGAACCCTAACCCTAGATAAGGCTCTCTCCCCATGGGGAACCAAATCCATCGTCTTACATCACCACGCGCCTGGGGTCCAGAGGCGGTGTAGGCTGACTTGGCATGGAATATGGAAGCTCAAGATGTCGTTTCCCATTCTGGTCTGCAGCTGACCGAGAGGATTCGGAGGCGTCCTCGACCAGGGGCCAATTCACATGTGTGGGCTTGACAGAGAAAGATAGACCATGACAGTCACCGTCCCTTGTGCCCTCAATTCAGCCCTGTGGGGAGACCACTGCCCTGCTGTGGGTTTGGGGCCTGGAGACTCCTGGGACCTAAACCTAGCCCTACAACTAAACAGGACCCTCCACCGAAACCTAAGCCTGCATCGAACCCTAACCCTGCACATGAGCCGAAATGTCACTTGGGCCCTCACTTCAGCACTCGAGGGAGAACACGAGACCAGAGTCGCTTCGGCCCTGGCGACGTCCCTGGACCGAACCCTAACCATAGCTAAGGCTCCCTCCCCATGGGGACCCAATTCTAACGTCTGAGAACACCAGGCGCCGGGGGTGC
The DNA here is from genome assembly GCF_018350215.1 of Panthera leo. Taxonomy (NCBI): domain Eukaryota; kingdom Metazoa; phylum Chordata; class Mammalia; order Carnivora; family Felidae; genus Panthera; species Panthera leo. The sequence continues at coordinate 41,585,422 of NC_056694.1, read as the reverse complement.
AGAAGTGGTTCAGGCTGACTCAGCATGGAACCTGGAAGCTCACCATGTCGTTTCCCAAGCCCGGTTGCAGTTGCCCGAGGGGATTCAGGAGGCCTCCTCGAACAGGGGCCAATCGAGGTGTGTAGCCTTGGCAGCCAAAGACGGATGCTGACAGGCACCGTCCCTTGTGCCCTCAACTCAGCCCTTCGGGGACACCACTGCCCTCCTGTGGGTTCGGCGCCTGGAGCCTCCTGGGACCTAACCCTAACCCTAACCCGACCCCGAACAGGGAACCTCCACTGCAACCTAAGCCTGGCTCGAACCCTAACCCTGCAATGGAGACTACTTGCTGCATGGGCCCTCACTTCAGCCCTCGGGGAAGATCATGGGACCGGAGTCGCTTCGGTCCTGGTGACGTCCCTGGACCAAACCCTAACCCTTACTAAAGCTCCCACCCCATGGGGACCAAATTCTAACGTCTAAGAACACCAGGCGCCTAGGGTCCAGAAGTGGTGCAGGCTGACTCGGCAAGGATCCTGGAAGCTCACCATGTCATTTCACAGGCCGGGCTGCAGCTGCCCGAGAGGATTCCGGAGGCCTCCTCGAACAGGGGCCCAATCACGTGTGTGGCCTTGGCAGCCTAAGACGGATACTGACCTGCAGCCTCCCTTATGCCCTCAACTCAGCCCTTCGGGAAGACCACTGCCCTGCTGTGGGTTCGGCGCCTGGAGCCTCCTGGGACCTAACCCTAACCCTAACCGTACCCTGAACCGGGACCCTCCACCACAACCTAAGCCTGCCTCGAACCCTAACCCTGCAATTGTGCCGCCTTCGGGCATTGGCCCTCACTTCAGCCCTCGAGGGAGATCTCGAGACCAGAGTCGCTTCGGCCCTGGCGACGTCCCAGGACCAAACCCTAACCTTAGCTAAGGCTCTCTCAGCATGGGGACCCAATTCCAACGTCTGACAACAACACGCGCCTGGGATCCAGAAGCTGTGCAGGCTGACTCGGCATGGAACCTGGAAGCTCACCATGTCGTTCCCAGGCCCGGCTGTAACTGCCCGAGAGGATTCCAGACACCTCCTGGACTAGGGGCCTAATCACGTGTGTGGCCTTGGCAGCCAAAGACGGATCCTGAATGGCAGCCTCACTTGTGCCCTCAACTCAGCCCTTCGGGAAGACCACTGCCTTGCTGTGGGTTCGGTGCCTGGAGCCTCCTGGGACCTAACCCTAACCCTAACCCCACACCGAACGGGGACCCTCCACCGAAACCTAAGCCGGCCTCGACCCCTAACCCTGCACTTGAGCCGCCTTGCTGCATGGGCCCTCACGTCAGCCCTCGAGGGAGATCACGAGACCGGAGTCGCTTCGGCCCTGGCGACGTCCCTGGACCGAACCCTAACCCTAGCTAAGGCTCTCTCCCCAAGAGGACCCAATGCCAACGTCTGACAACACCACGCGCCTGGGGTCCGGAAGAGGTGCAGGCTGACTCGGCATGGAACCTGGAAGCTCACCATGTCGTTTCCCAGGCCCGGCTGCAGCTGCCGAGAGGATTCCGGAGGCCTCCTCGACCAGGGGCCCAATCACGTGTGTGGCCTTGGCAGCGAAAGACAGATCCTGACCGGCAGCCTCCCTTGTGCCCTCAACTCAGCCCTTCGGGGAGACCACTGGCCAACTGTGGATTGGGCGCCTGGAGCCTCCTGGGACCTAACCCTAACCCTAACCATAACCCGAACCGGGACCCTCCACCGCAACCTAAGCCTGCCTCGAACCCTAACCCTGCAATGGAGCCGCCTTCTGGCATGGGCCCTCACTTCAGCCCTCGAGGGAGATCACGAGACTGGAGTCGATTCAGCCCTGGCGACGTCCCTGGACCAAACCCTAAGCCTAGCTAAGGCTCCCTCCCCATGGGGACCCCATGCCAAAGTCTGACAAGACCACGTGCCAGGGGTCCAGAAGCGGTGCAGGCTGACTCGGCATGGAAGCTGCAAGGTCACCATGTCGTTTCCCAGGCCCGGCTGCAGCTGTCCAAGAGGATTTCTGAGGTCTCCCCGACCAGGGGCCCATCGACGTGTGTGCCCTTGGCAGCCAAAAATGGATCCTGACTGGCACCCTCCCATGGGCCCTCAATTCAGCCCTTCGGGGAGCCCACTGCCATGCTGTGGGATCGTCGCCAGGAGCCTCCTGGGACTTAACCCCAACCCTAAACCTAAGTCGATCAGGCACCCTCCACCGAAACCTAAGCCTACCTTGAACCCTAAAAGTACACTTGAGTCGCCTCATCGCCTGGGCCCTCACTTCACACCTCGAGGGAGATCATGAGACCAGAGTTTTCGGCCCTGGCGAATTCCCTGGTCCGAAACCTAACCCTAGCTATGGCTCTCTACCCATGCGGTCCCAATAGCAAAGTCTGACAACACTACGTGCCTGGGGTCCAAAAGCAGTGCAGGCTCACTCAGCATGGAACCTGGAAGCTGACCATGTCGTTTCCCAGGCCCGGCTGCAGCTGCCCGAGAGGAATCCAGAGCCTCCCCGACCAGGGTCCCATCGAAGTGTGTGGCCTTGGCAGCCAAAGACTGATCCTGATCGGCACCCTCACTTGTGCCCTCAACTCAGCCCTTCGGGGAGACCACTGACCTGCTGTGGGTTTGGCGACTGGAGCTTCCTGGGACCAAACACTAACCCTAAACCTACGTTGAACTGGGACTCTCCACTGAAACCTAACCCAGCCTCGAACCCTAACCCTACACTTGAGCTGCCCCATCACATGGGCTTTCACTTCAGCCCTCAAAGGACATGAAGAGAACGGAGTCGCTTCGGTCCTGGCGACGTCCCTGGACCGAACCATAACCCTAGCTAAGGCTCTCTCCCCATGGGGACCCAATACCAAAGTCTGACAACACCACGCGGCTGGGGTCCACAAGCAGTGCCAGCTCACTCCGCATGGGACCTGGAAGCTCACCATGTCGTTTCCCAGGCCCGGCTGCAGCTGCCCGAGAGGATTCAGGAGGCCTCCTCGACCAGGGGCCCATGGACGTGTGTGGCCTTGGCAGCCAAAGACTGATCCTGACCGGCACCCTCCCTTGTGCCCTCAATCAGCCATTGAGGTAGACCAATGCCCTGCTGCGGGTTTGGCACCTGGAGCCTCCTGACCTAATCCTAACCATAAACATTCCCCCAAATCAGGGCACTCCACTGAAATCTAAGGGGGCCTCGAACCCTAACCTCATACTTGAGCTGCCCGTCGCATGGGCCCTCACTTCAGCCCTCGAAGGATATGAAGAGAATGGAGTTGCTTCGACCCTGGCGACATCCCTGGACCGAACCCTAAACCAACCTAAGGCACTCTCCCCAGGGGGACCCAATAAGAAAATCTGACAACACCACGTGCCTGGGGTGCACAAACGGTGCAGGCTCACTCGGTTGGAACTTGGAATCTGACCATGTCGTTTCCCAAGCCCGGCTGCAGCTACCCGAGAGGATTCCTGAGGCCACCCGACCACGGGCCCATCGATGTGTGTGGTCTTGGCAGTCAAAGACTGATCCTGACTGTCACACACTCTTCTGCCCTCATTTCTGCCCATCAGGGAGACCACTGCCCTTCTGTGAGTGCAGCGCCTGGAACCTCCTGGGACTTACCATAACGCAAAACCTACCACGAACAGGGACCCTGAACCAAAACCTAAGCCAGCCTCGAACCCTAACCGTATGCTTGACCCACACCGTCGCATGAGCCCTCACTTCCGCCCACAAGCTACATCACGAGACCGGAGTCGCTTCGGCCCTGGCGACGTCCCTGGATGGAACCCTAACCCAAGCTAAGGCAATCTCCCCATGGGGACCCAATACCAAAGTCTGACAACACCGCACGCCTGGGGTCCACAAGCGATGCCGGCTCAACGGCATGGAACCTGGAAGCTCACCTTGTCGTTTCCCAGGCCCGGCTGCAGCTGCCCGATTGGATTCCTGAGGCCTCCCCGACCAGGGGCCCATCGACGTGTGTGGCCTTGGCAGCTGAAGACTGATCCTTACCGGCACCCTCCCTTGCGCCCTCAAATCAGCCCTTAGGAGAGACAACTGCCCTGTTGTGGTTTTGGCGCCTGGAGCTTCCTGGGATCTAACCCTAACCATAACCCTACCACAAACAAGGACCCTGACCGAAAACTAAGGGGGCCTCTCACCCTAAGCCTACATTTGAGCCGCCCCGTCACATGGGCTCTCGCTTCAGCTGTCGAGGGAGATCAGGAGACCGGAGTCGCTTCGGCCCTGGCTACATCCCTGGATCGAACCCTAGACCTAGCTAAGGCACTCTCCCCATGGGGACCCAATACCAAAGTCTGACAACACCACGCGCCTGGGGTCCACAGGTGGTGCAGGCTCACACAGCATGGAACCTCGAAGCTCACCATATCATTTCCCAAGCCCGGCTGCAGCTGCCCGAGTTGATACTGAGGCTTCCCCGACCAGGGGCCCAACGACGTGTGTGGCCTTGGCTGCCAAAGACTCTTCCTGACCGGCACCCTCCCTTGTGCCCTCAACTCAGTCATTCAGGGAGACCACTGCCCTGCCATGGGTTCGGCACCTGGAGCCTCCTGGACCTAACCCTAACCATAAACATTCCCCCAAACTAGGACACTCCACCGAAACCTAAGGGGGCCTCGAACCCTAACCCTACACTTGAGTTGCCCGTCGCATGGGCTCTCACTTCAGCCCTCTAGGGAGATCACGAGACCGGAGTCGCTTCGGCCCTGGCGACGTCCCTGGTTCGAACCTTAACCCTACCTAAGGCACTCTCCCCAGGGGGACCCAATACCAAAATCTGACAACACCACACGCCTGGGGCCCACAATCGGTTCAGACTCACTCGGCATGCAACTTGGAAGCTGACCATGTCGTTTCCCATGCTTGGATGCAGCTGCCCGAGAGGATTCCTGAGGTCTGCCCGACCTCGGGCCCATGAACGTGTGGTCCTTGTCAGCCAAAGATGGATCCTGACTGTCACACACCCTTGTGCCCTCATTTCAGCCCATCAGGGAGACCACTGCCCTGCTGTGAGTTCGGCGCCTGGAGCCTCCTGTGACCTACCCTAATCCTAACCCTACCCCGAACTGGCACCCTACACCAAAACCTAAGCCGGCCTCGAACCCTAACCGTACACTTGAGCCGCCCCGTTGCATGGGCTCTCACTTCTGCCCTCGAGGGAGATCACAAGAACGGACTCGCTTCGGCCCTGGCGAAGGGCCTGGACCTCAACCTAACCCTAGCTAAGGCTCTCTCCCCATGGGGACCTAATACCAAACTCTGACAACACCACGCACCTGGGGTCCAGTAGCAGTGCAGGCTCACTTGGCATGGAACCTGGCATCTCACTATGTCGTTTCCTAGGCCTGATTTCAGCTGCCCGAGAGGATTCCTGAGGCGTCTTCGACCAGGGGCCCATTGACTTGTGTGGCCTTGGCAGCCCAAGATTGATCCTACCAGCACCCTCTGTTGTGACCTCACTCAGCCCTTTGGGCATAGCACTGCCCTGTTGTGGCTTCAGCGTCTGGGGGCCCCTGGGACCGAACACTAACCCTAACCCAATTTTGAACCGGACCCCTCAACCGAAACCTAAGCTGGCCTCAACCCTAATCCTGCAGGTGAGCTGCTCCTTCGCATGGGCCCTCATTTCAGCCCTCGAGGGAGATCATGAGACCAGAGTCGCATCGGCCCTGGCGACGCCCCTGGACAGAACCTTAACCCTAGCTAAGGCTTTCTCCCCATGGGGACCCAATACCAAAGTCTGACAACACCACGCGGCTGGGGTCCACAAGCGGTGCAGGCTCACTCGGCAAGGAACCTGGCAGCTTGCCATGTCGTTTCCCAGGTCCGGCTGCAGCTGCCCGAGAAGATTCCTGAGGCCTCCCCAACCAGGGTCCCATCGACTTGTGTGGCCTTGGCAGCCAAAGACTGATCCTTACCGGCACCCTCCCTTGTGCCCTCAACTCAGCCCTTCAGGGAGACCACTGCCCTGCTGTGGGTTCGGCGCCTGTAGCCTCCTGGGACGTAACGCAATCCCCAACCCTACTCTGAAACGGACCGTACCGGACTGTGGGTAAGAATGCAAACTGGTGCAGCCACTCTGGAAAACATCATGGAGATTTCTCTATAGAATAAAAAAAAAAAAAAAACGAAAATAGAAGTACCTTACAATCCAGCAATTTCTCTACAAGGTATTTCCACAAAGAATACAAAATCTTCAAAGGGATAAATGCACCGTGATGTTACAGCAGCATTTTCTACAACAGTCAAATTATGGAAATTTCCCAAGCATCCATCAACTGATGAATAAATTGAGATGTGGTATATGGAAAGTAATATTCAGCCGTAAAAACATGACGTCTTGTCATTTGCCATGAGCTGGATGGAGCGAGAGAATGTTATCCGGGGTGAAATAAGCCTTTCAGACAAAGACAAATACCAGATGATTTCACTAACACATGGAAATAAAAGAAAACAAAGCGGGGGGAGGGGGGAGGAAACAGTGACAAACAGACTTTTATCTAGGAAACAAACTGAGGGCTTCCAGAGCAAGGTGGAGAATGGGTGAAACAGCTGCTGGGGATTAAGAAGTGCACCTGGGATGAGCACCGGGTGATGTGTGGAAGGGTTGTTCTCTATTGTACACCTGAAAGTAATACTACACTGTATCTTTACTCACCGGAATTTAATTTAAGTTTAACGTACATTAATGACTGGTACCTACCAGGTTTTCTGTAGTTCGCAGTCACTTCACTAAATTGGAAAAATAACCGTGAAACTTTTTTAAAAAGCATTGTTGATGTAGGGGAAAGTTTGTGCCCTTACCTCGGTCTCTGGTTCCAGCAGACCTCGGAAAGTGGGTCCCAGCTCATTCTTCTAGGAGTTCCCAAGAAGAGCATTTCATGTATTCATGTCCTAAAGGAATGCAGCTCCCGTTCTTCTGAATTTCTGTCAGGGTTTCTTCCCAGAAACAAGCCTGAATCTGGAACAAACTATCGACTTCTTCGAAGAGGTGATGTCGTGGGACCCTGCAATCCACGAGACCTTTAGTAAAATACGTCTTGTTCAAAAACTGTCCGGGAAGGGGAGGAATGAAACACTGGAACAGCCCAGAAAATGCAAGTGCCTGTGCAGCTCAGCAACCAGCTTGCCCAGGGAAGCCACCCAGCGCCCACACCTCACCACTCAGTACAAAAAGGCAAATTCTCTCTGGCGACTCAGGAGATGCCAAGTTTCTACAAAGCTCCCAAGGTCTCCCCTGGGGCGGGCGGCACAACCTGCTGGAAATGCAGCTCTGCTCTCTGTTCTGAGGCAGCGGCAGAGGCCCTGAGTCCTCTGAGAGCATTCAAAGCCCTTCCTGCTCTCAGGTGCCCTGGGTCAGTAAAGCTGATGTTGCGCCCTCTGCTGGCCATCACTGCCTGGGCAGAGGAATCCGCCCCTCCAGGTCTGTGGTGCTCGAGCTCTCTCTGCTGACCATTATGGGCATTCTTGCAATGTGGAAGGCCCTGGTCGCTCAGCTGAGACACTGAAGGTGCTCAGTACAACTAAACCTGTTCTCCACAGTGGGAAAGGTTTTAATGACAGGGCCTGGGACACAAAGAAATCTTTTCCTTCTCCTTTCTTGTGAGTGAAGAATGAAACCAAATTTATTAATGTAATGACATCATTTGTATTGTTTTAAGCAATATTCACAGAAAAATAGACCGCCAATTTACACTTGCTGAGCAAGAGATAATTGTGTTTACCACCAAAATACTTAGGTTAGATAAAGAATGAACACCTTTGAGAGAGATACCAGCGTCAGCTATGGAATGAATGAGTCCTAGGGATACAAGGGACAGCCTATGTAATGGAGTCAACCCTGTAATAATACTGCTGCATGCTTTCACAAGATAGCTACACTTGTGCTTAAATACAATATAATTTATAGACATATGGAATGACTATAATATATGCCTAAAACTCATACATCAAATGTGTGAACAATATTTCAATTAAAAATAGACATCCTTTACACTATCTTTAATTTCTCCTTCTTTGCCAATAAACTATAATTCCTGGGGCGCTTGGGTGGCTTAGTTGGTTAAGCGTCCGACTTTGATGCAAGTCGTGATCTTGCAGTCCATGAGTTTGAGCCCCGTGTCAGGCTCTGTCCTGAGAGCTCAGAGCCTCGAGCCTGCCTCAGATTCAGTATCTCCCACTCTCTCCCCCCTCCCGAGCTCAGGCTCTCTCAAAAAAAAAAAAGAAAAAGAAAAAAGAAACATTAAAAATGAAAAATAATTCCTAATTTGTAATTTGTGAAATTCCATTTATACCAGATTCTCTAACATCACCATCTTGATGTGGAGGGCTTATCTGAAAAGTCAATAATAATATCTTTGACGACACATGTCACAAGGTCAGAATGAAACTTACAGGGAGCTACGAATCAGTTGTGAATTTACAGTATGTATCCTTGGCTAATATTTCCAATGAAATGTGCTTTAGGGACACGGATGGATGAAATAATGTCCACCAGTCATATAGGTAATTATCTTATAGGACCATTATGCCTTCAATTACTAATTGCCATCTCTTCAGAATTAAAGGAAAGCTGGGACAAGTAAATGTCTTTGAATTTGATGTAAGAGAAGACCAGAGTGTTTTAAAGTGTTCACTTACCTTCTGGAATCCTCAGATAGTTGTGTGGAAAGGAGGATAGCAACCCACGATTGGGATGCAAACCACTAGTCCCAGAGGGAGGATATGGACTTTATTGTTAATTTTTTTTTTTTATCAATATCAGCATTCCACCTCTGCCAGGTACAGACTTCAAGACCTGGGGGCAACATGATGCCTGATGCCTGGGTTCAGAACTTGAGGAAGGCCAGCTGGTGGGGGAGAGGGGAAATCCAACAGGGCCTGGGGCAGTGAGGGTGATGTCCCCAGGACACCTCCCCACTAGGCAGGCTTGGAGTTTACCTGCCAAAGAGCAGCACAATCTCTTGCCTGAGTCACTCCCATTGACTGAAGTCAAAGTTACACTCAGTGTCTGCAGTTACTCCTAGTGACGGCAGTCATCATTCCCAGTGACTGAAGTCGTCACACCCAGTGCCTGAAGTCTCCACTGCCAGTGCCTGAAGTCGGCACCCCCAGTGCTGAAGGAACTGCAAGGGAAATACAGAGAGACAGGAGAAACAGAATCCCAAGCAGCCTCCAGGCTCTGTAGTCTCAGCACAGAAACTCCAGGGGAAGGTCAGAGAGAGAGGGAGACACAAAATCCCATGCAGCCTCCAGGCTCTGTGCTGTCATCACAGAGACCCCCAGGGAAGGACAGAGAGAGAGAGAGAGAGAGACAGAATCCCAAGCAGCCCCTCCAGGCTCTGTGCCAGGAGCACCGTGCCTCCAGGCTCTGTGCCGCAGGCACCGGGCCTCCAGGCACTGTGTTGTGAACACCGGGCTTCCAGGCGTGGTGCCGCAAGCACCGGGCCTCCAGGCTCTGCGCCACGAGCACCAGGCCTCCAGAATCTGTTCCGCGAGCACAGAGCCTCCAGGTGCTGAGCCACTCACCATGGATGATGGCAATCCCTGTGCCTGAAATGCACAGGCACACTCTGAGGGGGCACCCCATCCCTGAAGGTATTCTCTGTGTCTCCTTGACTTCCCTGTGCGTGATGGGGTGCTTTTTTGAAAGACACATGTACTCACCTTGCCTGAATGGCACAGGAACTCCCCGTGCCTGAAGCTGCACACCATGCCTGAAAAACTCCCCATGCCTGAAGGCAAGCCCCATGCCTCATGGTGCTCCCCTTGACTCAAGGGCACAGGCACTCCATGAAGACTTGCCACATGCCTGACTTCGCACCCCTTGCCTGAGGGCGCACTGTGCCTGATGGCGAGCACAGTGCCTGATGGCGCGCCCGGTACCTGAAGAGCACAAAGGCTCCCCATGCCTGAAGTCGCGCCCTGTGCATGAAGCCGCTCCCTGTACTTGAAGGTGCTCCCAGTGCCTAAAGACAAGCCCCATAGTTGAAGGTGCGCCCCGTGGCTCAAAACACTCCGTGTGCCTGAAGCCGCTCCCTGTACCTGAAGGCATGCCTCTTGTATGAAACAGCTCCATGTGCCTGTAATCAATCCCCTTGTCTGAAGGCAAGCCCTGCGCCTGAAGGCAAGCCCTGTTCCTGAAGGCAAGCCCCATGCCTGAAGGCTTGCCCATGTCTGAATTCTCACCCTGTGCCTGAAGGCTAGCCCCCTGTCTGAAGGGCACAGGCATACCCAGTGCTTGAGGGCACGCCCAGTGACTGAAGTCAGTCACCCCCAATGACTGAAGTCATGCCCAGTGAATAAAGTCATTCCCAAAGTCACTCTAAGTGATGGAAGCCTCTCCCAAAGTCACTCCCAGTGACAGAAGTCATGCCCTATGTCACTCCCAGTGAGGGAAGTCCCTCCCGAAGTCACTCCCCATGATGGATGTCACTCCCAATGTCACAAGTCACACCAGTTACAGAAGTCCCTCTCGAAGACACTCCCAGTGACCCAGTGACTGAAGTCACTCCTGATGTCACTCACAGTGACTCAAGTCAAAGTCACTCCCATTGATTGATGTCACACTCACACACAGTGACTGAATCCAAAGTCACACACAGTGTCTGCAGTTACTCTTGGGACTGCAGTTATCACTCCCAGTGACTGAAGTCGTCACACCCAGTGCCTCAAGTCTTAACTGCAGGAGCCTGAAGTCGGCACACCCAGTGTCGGAAGGACCTGCAGGGGAAGGACAGAGAGACAGAGACACAGAATCCCAAGCAGCCTCCAGGATCTGTGGTCTCAGCTCAGAAACTCCCGGGGAGGGTACAAGGGAGAGGGAGACACAGAACCACAAGGAGCCCCTCCAGGGCTGAAGTCATGCCCAGTGAATGAAGTCCAGGCTGTGTGCTGTGAGCCCAGAGCCTCCATGCCCTGTGTTGCGAGCCCAGAGCCTCCAGGCCCTGGGCTGCAAGCCCAAGGCCTCCAGGCCCAGGGATGCGAGCCCAGGTCCTCCAGGCCCTGGGCTGCGAGCCCAGGGCCTCCAGGCGCTGGGCTGTGAGCCCAGGGCCTCCAGGTCCTGAGTCACTTACAATGCCTGATGGCACTCCCTGTGCCTGAAATGCAGGTCTGAGGGATGCGAGACACAGAATCCCAAGCAGCCATAGTGAGCCCAGGGCCTCCTGGCGCTGGGTGGCGAGCCCAGGGCCTCCAGGCACTGGGCGGCGAGCCAGGGACCTCCAGGTCCTGAGTCACTTACCATGGCTTACAGCACTCCCCGTGCCTGAAATGCACAGGCACACGCTGAGGATGCATGCCATGCCTGAGGGTAGTCTCTCTGTCTCCTTGAGTTGCCTGTGCACAACGGGGCACCCCTTGTTGAAAGACACATGTACTCCCCTTTCCTGAATGGCACAGGAGATCCCCATCCTGAAGCTGCACCCCATGCCTGAAAAAGCTCCAAGTGCCTGATGGCAAGCCCCATGCCTCAAGGATCTTCCCTTGACTCAAGGGCACAAGCACTCCCTGAAGACTTGCCCCATGCCTGACTGCGCACCCCTTGCCTGAGGGCGCCCTGTGCCTGATGGCGAGCACAGTGCCTGATGGCGCGCCCCGTACCTGAAGAGCACAGAGGCTACCCTTGCCTGAAGTCTCTCCCTGTGCATGAAGCCTCTCCCTGTACCTGAATGTGCTCCCAGTGCCTGAAGACAAGCCCAATGGATGAAGGTGCGCCCCGTGCCTCAAAACGCTCCTTGTGCCTGAAGCCACTCCCTGTACCTGAGAGAAAGGAGTCACAGAATCCCAGCCTCCAGACCCTGTGGTCTCAGCTCAGAAACTCCCGGGGAAGGTCCGAGGGATGGGAGACACAGAATCCCATGCAGCCCCTCCAGGGTCTCTTCTGATGATGAGGAATGGATTCAGGAGACCAGTAAGGAGACCCTGCATTAATTCAGCTGTTGTGCCCTTGTGCACCTTACCAGCTGCCACCAATAGCACCAATCCAGGTGGCCTCCAAGGGGGCAAATGGCGCAATTTTTGTGGCGAGTCACATGGTGTCCCATAAAGCTCCCCTTGATGCCATATTGAGGCATGGGGAGGGCAGAAGTCCATAGTCTGAGATAGGTTCCTTCGACATCACCCAGGAGAGTTGGGTGTAAGCATACGGCTCCTTATACATCAGCCAATGCAATCTACATCAGGGACCCTGAACCCTGTGAGCCCCTTTTTCCTTCCAGCTTAGGGAAGCAGCCAGCCCTCCAGCAGCTTTTGGGTCATGGTTGGGCCACCAACAGTAAATGTCTGGCTGTCCACATGCTGCCAGCATTGCTTTAGCAAATGTCAATATGAGCAGCTGCTGTATGGGGGATTCTCCTCCATTTTGATCAGGGCCTGGGACAAAACATGACGAGAGAGAGAGAGAGAGAGCAGGAGTTCCCTGTGGTCCTGGACAGGGCTGCATGCACAGAGCAGATAGCCTGAAGCCTGGGGAGAGGTGGACAAAGAGACAGGTAAGGAGAGAGAAACTGGATGAGTGATAGGGGAATTGGGGAAGTCCTAGAGAGTGAAAGGAAGAAACACAGAGAGGTGTGGTTAGAGAGAAACAGAGACAAAGAGGAAGTACAAGGAGAAAAGTGGAGACCTGGTCCAGGTATGTGGATGGGATGAGATGGGCCAGGGGAGAGGGGATGTATGATGTGGCTCTGAGGGCTGGGGCAGAAAGAGCTGGTATCATGGGCATCATAGTTTCATGACTCTAAGACTCCAACATCCCTGGGGCCAAATTCTGCAGTGGCCATTGCAATTGAAAAGATGGGTATCCGTCATTTCTCCTGGAATTGTGGGGCTCATGGAGAAGGATGTCTTCAGGGAGAGTGTGCTGCTCTTTGGCAGTTAAACTCCAGAGCCCGCCCTGTGGGGAGGTGTCCCTGGGTCATCTCCCTCACTGACCCCAGGCCCTGTTGGATTTCCCCCCTCCCCCCACCAGTTGGTGTTCCTCATGGTCTGAACCCAGGCATGAGGCATTGTGTTGCCCCCAGGTTCTGCAGTCTGGACCTGGCAGAGGTGGACTGTTGATTTAAAAAAAAAAAAAACATATTTGATAATAAGGTCCATATTCTCCCTCTGGAATGAGCGGTGTGCATCTTAACCGTGGGTTGCTATCCTCCTGTCCACAACCAATCTGAGGATTCCAGAAGGTAGGTAAACCCTTTAAAACACCATAGTCTTCTCTTACATCATTTAAAGACAATTTGTTTTCCAAGCTTTCTTTTAATGTTGAAGAGATGGCAATTACTAATTGAGGGCATAATGGTCCTGTAGGAAATTGACCTACATGACTGATGGGCATTATTTCATCCATCCATTTCCCTAAAGCACATTTCATTGGAAATATAAGCCACGGATACATGTCGTAAATTCATAACAGGTGTGTAGCTCCCTGTAAGTTGCATTCTGACCTTGTCACATATGTGTCATCAGATATTATTAGTGACTTTTCAGATAAGCTCTAAACATCAAGATGGTCATGTTAGAGAATCTGGTATAAATAGAATTTCACAGATTCTAAATTAGGAATGATTTTTCATTTTTAATGTCTCTTTTTTTTTCCTTTTATGAGAGAACCCGAGCTGGGGATGGGGGAGAGAGTGGGAGATACTGAATCTGAAGCAGGCTCCAGGCTCTGAGTTGTCAGGTAGAGCCTGACACGGGGCTCAAACTGATGGACTGCAAGATCATGACCTGAGTGGAAGTCGGACGCTTAACCAAGTAAGCCATCCAAGCGCTCAGGAATGATAGTTTATTGGCAAAGAAAGAGAAATTAAAGATAGCATAAAGGATGTCGACTTTTAATTGAAATATTCTTCACACATTTGTTGTATTAGTTTTAGGCATACATTGCAGTCCTTCCATTTGTCTATAAGTTATGTTGTACTTTAGCACAAGTGTATCTATCATGTGAAAGCATGCAACAGTATTATTACAGGATTGACTCTCTTCCATTGGCTGACCCTTGTATCCGTAGGACGCATACATTCCATAGCTGGAAGCCGGAATCTCTCTCTCAAAGGTGTCCATTCTTTATCAAACCTAAACACTTAGGTGGTAAACACAATTACCTCTTGTTCAGCATGTATAAATTGGCAGTCTATTTTTCTGGGAACATTGCTTAAAGCATTACAAATGATGTCATTACGTTAATAAATTTGGTTTAATTCTTCACTCACAAGAAAGGAGAAGAAAAAGATTTCTTTGTGCCCTAGGCCCTGTCACTAATATCCTTCCCAGTGTAGAGAACAGGCTTAGTTTCCCAGAGCACCTTCGGTCTCTCAGCTGAGCCACCAGGGTCTTCAACATTGCAGGAATTCCCATGGTGGCCAGCAGAGAGAGCTCGAGCACCACAGACCCGGAGGCGCTGGTTCCTCTACATAGGCAGTGATGGCCAGCAGAGGGCTCACCATCGGCTTTTCTGACCCAGGGCACCTCAGAGCAGGAAGGGCTTCTATTTATTCCAGAGAACGCAGGGCCTCTGCTGCTGCCTCAGGACAGAGAGCAGAGCTGCCTTTCCAGCGCGTTCTGCGGCCCACCCCAGGGGAGACCTCGGGAGCTTTGCAGCAACTTGGCATCTCCTGAGTCCCACAGAGTATCTGCCTTGTTGTACTGAGTGCTGAGGAGGGGGCGCTGGGTGGCTTCCCTGGGCAAGCTGGTTGCTGAGCTGCACAGGCCTTTGCATTTTCTGGGCTGTTCCCGTGTTTCATTCCTCCCCTTCCCGGACAGTATTTGAGCAAGACGTATTTTACTAAAGGTCTCGTGGATTGCGGGGTCCCACGACATCACCTCATCGATGCAGTCGATGGTTTGTTCCAGATTCAGGCTCGTTTCCGGGAAGAAACCCTGACAGAAGTTCAGAAGAACGGGAGCTGCATTCCGTTAGGACGTGAATACATGAAATGCTCATCTCAGGACCTTCTAGAAGAATGAGCTGGGACCCAGTTTCTGAGTCCTGCTGGAACCAGAGACCGAGGTAAGGGCACAAACTGCCCCCACATCATACATGCTTTTTTAAAAATTTCATGGTTATTTTTCCAACCTAGTGAAGTGATTGAAAACTACAGAAAACCTGGTAGGTAGGTGTCATTAACCTTATGTTATCTTTTAATTTAAATTCCAGTGAGTGAAGACACAGTGTAATATTAGTTTCAGGTGTCCAATATAGAGCAACCCTTCCACACGTCACCCGGAGCTCATCCCAGGTGCATTCTTAATCCCCAGCAGCTGTTTCACCCATTCCCTCACCTCACTGTGGAAGCCCTCAGTTTGTTTCCTAGTTAAGAGTCTGTTTGTCACTGTGTCCTTCACCCACCCCCTTTGTTTTGTTTTATTTCCATGTGTTAGTGAAATCATCTGGTATTTGTCTTTCTCTGACAGGCTTATTTTCACCCAGCATAACATACTGTCACTCCTCCACCTCGTGGCAAATGACAAGATTTCATGTTTTTATGGCTAAATAATATTACATTCCATATACTACATCTCAACTTATTCATCACTTGATGGATGCTTGGGAAGTTTCCGTAATTTGGCTGTTGTAGAAAATGCTGCTGTAAACATCATGGTGCATGTATTCCTTTTAGGGATTATTTTTGTATTCTTTGTGTAAATACCTCGTAGTGAAACTGCTGGATCTTAAGGTAGTTCCATTTCCATTTTTTTTGATGAATCTCCATGAAGTTTTCCAGTGTGGCTGCACCAGTTTGCATTCCTACCCACAGTGCAAGAGGGTTTCTCTTTCCTCACATCCTTGGTAACACCTGCTGTTTCATCATTCATTTATTTCAGTCATTCTGACAGATGTGATGTGTTATCTCATTGTACTTTTGAATTGTATTTTCCTGAAGATCAGTATTGTTGAGCATCTTTTCATATGTTTCTTGGCCATGTGTATGTCTTCCTTGGGAAAATGTCCATTCGTGTCTTCTGCCCATTTGTAATCGGATTTCTCCTTTTTTGGGTGTTGTATGACTTTATATATTTTGGACAGTAAACCTTTATCAGATGTCGTTTACAAATATTATTCTGTAGATGTTTTAGTTTTGTTGATTATTTCCTTTGTGACAGAAGCTTTTTATTTTTAGGAAGTCCCATTATTTTTGGTTGTGTTTCCCTTAACTCAGGAGATATATCTGCAAAGATGTTTGTACAGCCAATGTCAAATAAGATACTGCCTGTGTTAATTATCCTCTGGGATTTTTATGGTTTCAGGTTTCACACATAGGTCTTTATCCATGTTGGATTTATCTTTGTGTATGTTGTAAGGTGGTCCGTTGTTGGTCTTCTTTTGTTTTGCAGGTTGCTGTCTAGTTTTTCCAAAACCATATGTTGAGGAGATTTTTTTTTAAGTTTATGTATTTATTTTTGAGAGACAAAGAGAATGCAGAAGAGGGGCAGAAAGAAATGGGGATTGAGAATCCCACACATGCTCTGCACTGCCCTGAGATCATGACCTGAGCTGAATCCACAATCACACGCTTTGCAGCCACCCATGTGTCCTAAGACTATCTTTTTTTTTTTCATTGGATATACTTTCCTGCTTTGTTGAGAATTAATTGACCATATAGGTTTGAGTTCACTTCTGTGTTTTCCGTTCTATTGATCTCTGCGTTTGTGTGTAGTTGTTGTTGTTGTTGTTGTTGTTGTTGTTGTTGTTGTTCTTGTTTTTTGCCAGGACCATACTGTTCTGTTCAGTACAGCTTTTTAATATAACCTGAAGTCTGGAATTGTGATGCCTCCAGCTTTAGTTTTCTTCTTCAATTTTGTTTTTGCTGTTTGGAGTCTTTGTCGTTCCATACAAATCTTGGGATTATTTGTTGTAGTTCTGTGACACATGTTTTTGTTAGTGTGATAGGGATTTCATTACATATGTAGATTGTTTTGAGGAGTGTAGACATTTTAACAGTATTTTTGCTTCCCATCCATGAGGGTGAAATATATTTCCTTTTCTTTGTGTCCTCTTCCATTTCTTTCATCAGTGTTTCATAGCCTTTAGAGTACAGGTTTTCACCTCTTTGGTTAGGTTCATTCTAGGTATCTTGGGGTATTTGGTGCAATTGTCAATGGGATTGATCCCTTACTTTCTCTTTCTGTTAATTCATTACTCGTCTATAGAAATGCAATAGATTTATGTACATTGATTTCTGTATATTGTGATTTGTGGAATTCATATATAAATCCTAGCAATTTTCATTGGAGTCTTTCATGGTTTTTATAGAGAGCATCATGTCAGTTCCAAACAGCGAAAGTTCTACTTCTTCCTTGACAATTTGGATGCCTCATTTCTTTTTTTGTCTGATTGCTGTGGCTAGGACTTCCTGTACTATGTGGAATAATAGTGGTGACAGGGGTCATCCTTGTCTTGTCCCTGACCTTGGAGGAAACACTTTCAATTTTTCCCCATTGAGTATGAGCTGAGCTGTGGGTTTTTCCTAGATGACCTTATATGCGTAGGTAGGTTTAGTCCAAATCTACTTTGCTGAGAGTTTTTATCATGAATGGATGTGACATTTTGTCAAATGGTTTTCCTGCATCTGCGAAAAGCATCATACTGTTCTTATCCTTTCTTCTATTACTGTGGTGCATCAT
Source organism: Panthera leo (assembly GCF_018350215.1). NCBI lineage: Eukaryota > Metazoa > Chordata > Mammalia > Carnivora > Felidae > Panthera > Panthera leo. Next base: position 41,567,781 of record NC_056694.1, on the reverse strand, counting down.
GTTGATTGATATGTGAATGTGGAACCACCCTTGCAGCCCGGGAATATATCCTAGTTGATTATGGTAAATGATTCTATTAATGTATTGTTGACTTTAATTTGAAGGTATTTTAATGAGAATTTGTGCATACATACTCTCAGGCTATTGGTCTGCAGTTTTATTTTAAATTTTTTTAAACATTTTTTTAAATGTTTATTTCTTTCCTTAGAAAGCGTACATAAAAGTGAGGGAGGGGCAGAGAGACAGGGAAAGAGAGAATCCTGGTCATGCTCCACACTGTCAATGCACGGTCCAATGTGGGACTCGAACCCATGCACCGCAAGATAATGTCCTAATCCAAAATTAAGAGTTGGACAGTAAACCGCCTGAGCCACACAGGCGCCCCGGCAGTTTTCGGTTTTAGTGGAGGCTTTTTCTGGTTTTGGTATCAGGGTAATGATGGCCTCATGAGATGAATTTAGAAGTTTTCCTTCTTTTTTATTTTTTGTAGTAATTCGAGGAGAATACATATTACCTCTTCCTTAAATGGTTGATAGATTTCATCAGTGAAGCCCTCTGGCCCTGAACTCTTGTGTTGGGGGAGATTTTTTTTTTCTTACTGATTTGATTTCTTTCTGTTTTCAGATTTTATGTATTCCTGTTTCAGTTTTGGTAGTTTTTGTGTTTCTAGGAATTTGTCCATTTTTCTCAGAGTGTCCAATTTGTTGCATATAGTTGTTCATAATATTATCTTCTAACTGTATTTTTGTAGTGTTGACTGTTGTTTCTCCTTTCTTATTTGTGATTTTATTTATTTGAGTCCTTTCTCTCTTCTTTGTGAAAATTCTGCCTAGGAGGATTTCATGTTGATTACTGTTTTCAAGGAACCAGCCCCTGGTTTCACTGATTTGGTCTAGTGTCTTTTTGGTTTGTATATCCCTTATTTCTGCCTTAATCTCTATTACTTCCTTCCTTCTGCTGTTCTTCTCATTCCTTTAGTTGTAAGTTAGGAGGGTTTGAGATTTTTCTTGCTCTTTAAGGTAGGCTTGTATTGCTATATACTTCCATCTTAGATTGCTTTTGCCGCATTCTAAAAGTTTTTACAAGTGTATTTTCATTTTCATTAGTTTCAGTGTATTTTCTCATTGATTTCCTGTTTAACCCATTCATTTCGTAGTATGTTATTTAACCTCCCTTTATTGGTGACCTTTCCCCCTTTGTGTGTGTGTGTGTGTGTGTGTGTGTGTGTGTGTGTGTGGTGTGTGTGTGTGTATGAGTGTGGTTAACTTCAAGTTTCCTAGCTTTGTGGTCAGAAAAGATGCTTGGTCTGTCTCTGTCTTTGGGTACCTGTTGAGGCCTTATTTGTGACCTAGAATGTGATCATTTCTGGAGAATGCCCCATGTGTACTTGAAAAGAATGTGTACTCTGCCATTTTAGTATGGAGTGTTCTGAATATATCTGTTGAACGCATCTGGTCCAGTGTGTCATTCAAAGCCATTGTTTCTTTGTTGATTTTCTGTTTACAGTTTCTGTCCATTGATGTGACTGATGTGTTAAAGTCCTCTATTATCGTTATATTATTATAAATTCCTTTATGGTTTTGTTAATTTATATTGGTGATTGCATATTGGGTGCATCAAAATTTACAATCATTGGATCTTTTTGTTTGGTTGTCCCCTTTAGTATGAGATAGTGTCTATCTTCATCTCTTGTTACAGCTTTATTTATTTTTTAATATAAGTCTTAGTTGACATATAGTGCATTCTCTGTTTCGGGAGTAGAATCCAGTGATTCATCCCTTACATACAACACCCAGTACTCACGACAACAAGTTTTTCCTTAATACTCGTCCACCATCTAGCCCAGCGCTGACACATCTCCCTCTATCAACCCTCACTTTTTTTCTCTACGGTTAAGAGACTCATGTGGTTTTTTACCACTCTTCTCTTTTCCTGCCCCCTTCCCATGTTTTCATCTGTTTTGTTTCTTAAATTACACATGAGTGAAATCATATGTGTCTTTCACTGATTGGCATATTTCATTTAGCATAATACATTCTAGGTCCATCCACATCGTGGCAAGTGGCAGGATTTCATTCTTTTTGAAGCTGAGTTACATTTCATTGTATATACGTATGTATATATGTATGTATATATGAGCATACAAGTGAGTACATATGCGTATACATGCACACACACACACACACACACACACACACACACCACAAGTTCTTTATACCTTCATCAGTTGATGGATACTTGGGCATTCTCCATAGTATGGCTACTGTTGATAATGCTGCTATAAATATTGGGTGTATGCAATTTTACTACTAGGTATTGACCCAAAGGGTACCAAACTACACTCTCAGTTTTATTTTGCCTAATATAAGTATTGCTACTGGCTTTCTTTTACATTATTGTCATGATAAATGTTTTTTTCATTCCCTCCTTTAAAAGGCAGGTGACATGCGTCCAAATAAGGCTTTGTAGGCAGCATCTAGATAGACCTTGTTTTTTTGTTTGTTTGTTTCTTTATTTATTTATTTTTTTTTTTTTGTCCATTCTGACACCCTATCCTTGTCTTTTGATTGGAGCATGTAGTCGGTTTACATTCAGAGTAATTATTGATAGGTATATATTTAATGACATTCTACTAGTTGTTTTGCCATTGTTTCTTGATGTTTTCTCTGATCCTTTCTTGTCTGTAACACTTTTGGTCTTTCATTTCCACTCCAAGAGTCTGATTTAAATATTCTTTTCTTTTGACTGGTAGTACATTTCTTTACTTATTTTTATACTTCTTCTTTGTTAAAATTTAAGCCCAAGTTAGTTACCTTATAGTGGAATACAGTTTCAGGATTAGAATTTAGTGATCCATCAATTACAAAATATATCCAGTACTCATCCCAAGTGCCCGCCCCCCGAGTGCCCATCACCTATTTAGCCCATACCCCTGTTCAGAAACCTTTCTGGAGTCCTGAGCTTCTTCCCTCTATTTAACAGTCTCTTATCATTTGACTCCCTCTCTGTTTGTATCTTATTTTTGCTTTCCTTTCACTATGTTCATCAGTGTATTAAATTCCACAGATGAGAGAAATCATATGATGTGTGTCTTTCTCTGACATATTATGGTTAGCATTATAAAGTCTGGTTCCATCCACCTTGTTGCAAATAGCAAGATTCCACTCTTTTTGATTGCCGAGTAATATTCCACTGTATGAATATACCACATCTTCTTTATCCATTCATCTCTCAATGGTCATTTGGGCTCTTTGCATAATTTAGCTATTGTTGATAATGCTGCTATAAACATTGGAGTGCATGTGCCTCTTCAAGTCTGCGTTAGTGTATCCTTTGGATAAATACCTATTAGTGCAATTGCTGGGTCGTAGTGTAGTTATTTTGTTGTTTTTTGTAATGAATCTCCATACTAATTTCCAGAATGGCTACACCACTTTGCATTCCCACCAGCATTGCAAAAGCGTTCCCTTTTTCTGCATCCTTTCCAACATCTGTCGTTTCTTGAGATGTTAATTTTAGCCATTCTGATAGGTGTGAGGGGATATCTCATTGTGGTTTTGATTTGTATTTCACTTAAGACGAATGAGGTTGAGCATCTTTTCATGTATGACCAATCTGGATGTCATCTTTGTTAAAGTGTCTCTTCATGTCTTTTGCCCATTTCTTCACTGGATTATTTGGTTTTTGGGTGTTGAGTGTGATATGTTCTTTATAGATTTTGGATAGTAACCCTTTATCTGATATGTCACCTGAAAATATCTTCTCCCATTCCATTCAGTTTCCTTTTAGTTTTGTTGATTGTGTCCTCTCCTGTGCAGAAGCTTTTTATCTTGAGATCTCAATAGTTCCTTTTTGTTTTTATTGCCCTTGTTTCTGGAGACTTGACAAGAAAGATGTTGCTGCAGTCAGGATCAAAGAGGTAGGTTGCCTTTTCTCTCCTCTAGGATTTTGATGGTCTCCTGTCTTACACTTAGATCTTTCATCCATTTTGAGGTGTGTGTGTGAGAGAGAGAGAGAGTCAGAGAGAGAGAGAGACAGAGAGAGACCCCGAGGTTTAAGAACATTGTCCAGGTTCATTCTTCTCACTGTCCATTTTTCCCAGTACCATGTGCTGAAGAGACTCTTTTTTTTTTCCTTTGGATATTCTTTCCTGTTTTGTCAAAGCTTAGTCAGCCATAATTTTGAGGGTCGATTTCTGGGCTCCCTATTCTGTTCCTTTGATCTATGTGTCTGTTTTTGTGCCCGTCCCATACTGTCTTGATGATTGCGGCTTTCTGATGCACCATAAAGTCTAGAATTGTAATGTCTCCAGGTTTGTTTTTTTCTTTTTCAACATTACTTTGGCTCTTTGGGGTCTTTTCTGGTTCCATACAAATTTTAGGATCGTTTGCTCTAGCTCTGGAAGAAAGCTGGTGTTATTTTGATAGGAATTACATTGAATTTGTCCATTGCTTTGGGTAGTATTGTTAAATATTTTAACAATATTTGTTCTTCTAATCCATGAGCATGGGATGTTTTTCCATTTCTTTGTGTCTTCTTCAAGTTCTTTCATAGATGTTGTATGGTTTGTTCTTTTAATTTTTTTAATGTTTATTTATTTTTAAGAGAGTGAGCGAGTGAGCAAGAGCCCGTGAGCAGGGGAGAGGCAGAGAGAGGGATGCACAGAATCTGAAGCAGGCTCCAGGCTCCAAGCTGTCAGCACAGAGCCCATCACAGGACTCAAACCCACAAACGCGGGATCATGTCCTGAACTGAGGTCGGCACTTAAACGACTGAGTCACCCAGGCACACCTCTATTGTTTTAATGTACTGATCTTTTACCTCTTTGGTTAGATTTATCCCTGGGTATTTTATGCATTTCAGTGCAGTTGTAAATGAGATCAATTCCTTAATTTTCTTTCTGTTGATTCATTATAGGTGTATAGAAATGCAATCAACTTCTGTATGTTGGTTTTATATTCTGAGACTTTCCTGAATTCCTGTATCAGTCCTAGAAGTTTTTTGGTGGAGTCGTTTGGATTTTCCATGGAGAGTATCATATCTGTGAGGAGGGAAAGTATGACCCCTCCTTGCCAACTTGGACACCTTGTATTTCTTTTTGTTGTCTGATTGCTGAGGCTAGGACTTCCAACAGAATGGTGAATAACAGTGCTGAGAATGGACATCCCTGTCGTGTTCCTGACCTTAGGGGGAAAGCTCTCAGTTTTTCCCCATTGAAGATGTTATTAGCTGTGGGACTTTCGTATCTGGACATTCTCACATTGAGGCCAGATCCTTCTATCCCTCCTTTCATGAGGTTTTTTTTTTTTTTTTTTTTCATCAAGAAAGGATGCTGCTGCATTTTGTCAAACGTTTATTCTGCATCTATTGAGAGGATCATGTGGTTGTTATCCTTTCTTTTATCAATGTGACATATCACATCAGTTGATTTGCAGATATTGAATCAGTTGTGCATCCCAGGAATAAAATCCACCTCATTGTGCTGAATAATTCTTTTTATGTGTTGTTGGATCCAGTTTGCCACTTTTTGTTGAGATTTTTTGCATCCATGGTCATCAGGGAAATTGGTCTGTAGTTTTCCTTTTTAGTGGGGTCTTTGTCCAGTTTGGACTCAAGGCCATGCTGACCTCATAGAATGAGTTTGGAAGTGTTCCCTCCATTTTTCTCTGCCCATGACCTTATCTTGTTCTTTCATTTGGGATGCCTTCCTCTTGTCTTGGAATTTTGGTTGAGTATTTGCCATCTCTGTGTTATCAAAGCTCATTGTGTTACCTGCCTGTGAGTTGAATGGTTTTATGAAGAGGAGGTCATCCAATGTCCAGGGCCGGGCACATCATGGAGTGTTTGTGGTGTGTGTTGCATGCACTGTTTTGTGTTCTGGCTGCACTATCCTTCAGGTCAGTTGTATGGGAAAGGTAGGGTCCTTGGCCAGAATGTGGTGAGTCTTATCTAGGTCTTCTCTGATCTGCTTGCTAAATCAGACTTGAAATGACTGCTACTAGAAGTGAAGCCCTGCACAACAACTCTTTGGTCAAGAGAGGTGGTATGGTCATGGGCTTCACCTGGTCTTCTGGGGCAGGGGCCAGCTCCATTGGGACTGAGGCAACCCTGAATGACCTAGAAGGCCAGTCTTGCCAGAGCACAGGAAGGTGGGGAGGGTGTAAGCAGCTTAGGCAGCCAGTGTGGGAACTGCCTTGTTTCCAGCAGACAGCTCTGTGTTTATGTTGGGGGGCAGGGGGCAGGGGGAAGAGCAGGGAAATAACCCCACCCAGCTCCGCTGTCCTAGCTCTTTGTCCCCTCATTGTGAACACTGCTTCTCAGGGATGTTCTCCACGATGAGTGTATAATCTCCCCACTGTGTGCTCCAGGCTTTGTACAGATCACTATTTCCATGCCATCTGCCTGCAAGTTGTTTGATGCCTTCTCTTCAGGAGTAGGCCAGTGTCCTCAGGGCTATATCCCAGCCAAGGCTTCTAACCTTTGAAACTCCACAGTCTCGGGGTACCTGGATGGCTTGGTTAAGTGTCTGACTCTTGATCCTGTATCCAATCATGACCTCTTGGTCGTGGGATTCTCTTTCCCTCTTGTCCTGCCCCTCCCTTGCATGTGCTCTCTTTCTCTCTCTCTCTCTCTCAAAATTAATAAACTTAAAAAAATTAGTGGCATGGAATACCTTATTAAGGGAAGACTGCCTCTCTGAGGGGAATGGCAAGGATCTATGAGCTATATTTCCAGCACTGGCTAGGAAATTCTTTGCTGACTGGTTAAAGGTTACATTCCTACAGGAATGAAATTAGGTTTAGTGACATGTGGCCTTAACGTAAGTAACTCCGTGATGGGCCTGTGATTTTTCTTAACATTCCAAAGCCAAATTTTATGTATACATTTTTTATTAAATGTATAGCCCTAAATAATATTTTAGCCATCTACTGCCAGCCCGGTGATCATATCCTGTGAAACTGTAACTATCTCCTAATCATAGAGGAAGATAAACTCTGTGGCTCTGAGATCTTTGTGGCTCTAAGTTACTTTGATCTGTGTTACTAAGATCATTGTGAGTCTAGGTTACTCTTGGCCTTTCGATGTCTTTCACCCAGGGACCCCCAGTGAGGTTACTGAGCCATCATTTAGGCACAGAAACACACTTTCCAAGTCCCCTCTCCCTAAAGCATTGTCTTTCCCTGTGGTACTTCCGGGACTTACCCTTTGGCAAGTCACATATCCTCATGCAAACCTGTCAAAGTGGACCACAAAAAGCTGCTTGCTTGTGACTGCCACTTCATGGTCACATCTTATCGTTCTGAAACCCCTTGAATTCCCTATTGTTCTTCCAGTCTTTGGATATCTCTTTGATTTGGAAACATTTGATTCTCTTGTATTCCTGATAAAAAAAAATATGTGTGAAAATATTAAACCAAGGATTCTTTACAATCAGTGAGCCAGTCACAATGATTCATCTGGCTGTGTGTACATTTTTAGTTTTCACAATGTTCAGACATGAAAGTGAAGTATATCCTGTAATATCTGAGTATCATTCATTATCTAGGATAACCACGTTTATGGAAAGCCATTCAATGACATGCTCGTTCAAGGTCAGAAAAACACTTAATTTACATACCACATAATACAGTGGTATACACGTGCGTTATTATCCTAAAATATGTAAAGTATATGTTTCTATGAAGTGTTTATCATGCATTCAGTTTTCTCTACCATGAATGCTATTATTTAAATTAAACAATAGTAAGAACAACAAGAATAGGTACATGTCCATCACTAGTAACTAATATTAGAACTAGTCATATAACATCATGTGTTGCAAACATAAAACCATGATTACTAATAATCTTGTCATTCGTGATGGGTTTCTAGTTACCAGAAAAATTGGGAAGATATTATTGAGTCTCTACATACAACAGACTGTTTTCTGACTATTGATATTATATGAGTTGATACATGATCACAATCAATATCCTGTGAGATATGGTAGTATTAACTAAAGTTTATATTTGTATTCAGATTTCTTCGGGTTTAACTTCTGTCCCAGACTCATCCCAGCTGGCACATTACAGTCATCCTGTCTCCTTAGGCTCCACATGGCCATGACAATTTTTAGATTTTTCCATATTTTACATAATCTGCAAAGTTTTGAGTGTACGTGTGTAGAATGTATTTTGTAAAATGATCCTTGATTTGGATATGTCTAATGTTTGTTCAAATGCTTAGGCCAGAGTTACCATGTTTTGGAGCAGAAGATCCAGAGGCATAACGCCATCCATAATTACCACTTCACATAAAGGTTGTTCACTCTGAAGATTGGGGTCTTTTGTGGTTCCATACACATTTTAGGACTGTTCTAGTTCTGTGAAAAATGTTGTTGGTATTTTGATGGAAATTGCATTAATTGTGTCAATTGCTTTGCTAAGTATAGACATTTTCACTATATTTGTACTTCCGACCCATGAGTATGGAATGTCCTTCCATTTCTTTGTGTCATCTTGAATTTCATCACTGTTTTATACTTTTCAGAGTATAGGTTACTCACAACTTTGGTTAGATTTATTCATAGATATCTTATTATTTGGTGTACAAGTGTAAATAGGACTGTTTTCTTAATTTCTATTTCTACTGCTTCAGTATTGTGTTCTACAAATACAACAGATTTCTGTACAGTGATTTGTATCCTGTGACAATGCTGAATTCATTCTAGCAGTTCTAGCAGTTATTGGGTGGACTCTTTAGGGTTTTCTATATATAGTGTCATGTAATCTGCAAAGTGTTAAAGTTTCACTTCCTCCACATTTGGAGTTGTTTTTATTTTAGTTTAGTTTAGTTTAGACTAGTTTAGTTTAGTTTAGTTTAGTTTAGTTTAGTTTGTCTGCTGGCTGTAGCTAGGACTTCCAGTAATTTATTAAAAGTGGTAAGAGTAAACATCCTTGTCTTCTTCCTGACCTTACAGGAAAACCTCTCAGATTTTCCCCATTAAGGTTGATTATAACTGCAGGGTTTTCATAGATAACCATTATTACATTGATGTATGTTTCCTGTAAATCTAGTTTAGGGGGTTATAATCCTGAGTGGATGTTGTACTTTGTCAAATGCTCCTTTATGCATGTCTTGAAATGACAGTATGGTTCTTTTCTTTTAAAGTTTATTGATCTTGAGAGAGACAGAGCGTAAGCAGGAGAGGGGCAGAGAGAGAGGGAGACACAGAATTTGAAGGAGGCTCTTGGCTCTGAGCTTTCAGCACAGAGTCTGACATGGGACTCGAACTCACGAATTATGAAGTCATGACCTGAGCTGATGTCAGACTGTTAAAGGATTTAGCCACCAATGTGCCCTGTTCATATGGTCCTTATCCTTTCTCCTGTTGATGTATTGTGTCACATTGGTTGATATGCAAATATTGAACCACCTTTGCAGCTTGGGAATAAATCCCACTGAATTGTGGGATGCATTTACACTTGTTATATCTTCTTTTTGGATTGTACCCTTTACTGTTATACAGTGTCCTCCTCTGTCTCTTGTTATGTACTTTTTTTAAGTGTATTTTTGTCTGATACAAGTATTGCTACTCCAGGTTTCATTTGACATTAATGTGTGCAATGTTTCTCTATCCTCTCACTATCATTCTTGAGGTGTAAAGTGGGCCACTTATAGGCATATAAATCTGTTTTGTTTTTTCATCCATTCTTACACCGTACGTCTCTAGATTGGAGCATTCACTCCATTTACCTTCAAAGTAATGATTGATACGTACGTACGTATTGCCATTTTATTGCCTGTTTTGTTGTGTTTTCTAATGATTTTCTCTGATCCTTTCTTGCCTTTCTTTCATGTTTTGCTTATTTTCTTTAGTGATATATTTTGATTTCCTTATCTCTATTCTTAGCATATTTATGATTGGTTTTAGTATATGGTTACTGTTATGTGTTTATATAACCTCTTCTGCATTTAGCAGTTTGTATTAAGTTGATGGTCATTTAACTTCGCACCCATTATTTTCTCCTCCCTAGGTTTTTGGTAGATGTTATTACAATTCGAATTCATTTCTCTGAGATCCTTAACTGATTTTTTTGCAGACATATTCATTTTTTACTTGATTTGTGTCTTCTACCTCTAGACTGTCACTGTTGGTCTCTCCTTTCCACTCAAATAATCCCTCTTAATATTTCTTGCAGGAAGGGTTTAGTGGTACAAACTCCTTTAGTTTTCGTTTGGGAAAGTCTGTGTCTCCTTCCATTTTTAAGGATAGCCTTGCTGGATAGACTATTGTTGGCTGCTGATTTTTCCATTCAGCACTTTGAATATGTGATGTCACTAGCTTCTGGCTTGCCAAGTTTCTGTTCAGAAATAGGGTAGCTCGCTTTGTGGGTCTTCCCTTCTAAGTTAAGGTCTTTTGTCTTGCTGCTTTTAAGAGTTTTTCTTTAATGTCACTGTAATTTGCAAGTTTGGTTATATTATGTTTGTGTGTTGGCTTGATTTTGTTGATGTTGATGGGAGTTCTTTAGTCTCCTGGATGTGGATATTTGTTTCCCTCCCCCAATTAGGGACGTTTTCAGCTATTATTTCCTCAAATAAATTTTCAGCCCCAAAATCTCTTCTTTCTGGGAGTCCTACAATATGAATATTATTATCTTTCTTGTAGTCACTAGTTCCCTTAGTCTCATCTCACGTTGCAGAATTCTGTGCTCTCTCTTTTGTTCAGTGTGATTAATTTCCATCACTCAGTCTTCGAGGTCACTAGTTTGTTCGGCTGCTTCTTCCATCCCTCTGTTCATTCCAGCAAGCTTGTTTCCCCTTTATTGTGTCCTCAATGTGTACTGTGTTATTTCTTATCTCTATGTCAGGGGTCTCACTCTTCTACTCATATCACAACTCCAGTGAGTATCCTTGTGATCATTGCTTTAAATTCAGTATCAGGTATGTCATTTATATCTCTTTGGCTTAGATCTCTCACTGTGACTTTGACTAGGTCTTTCATTGTGGGTAAACATCTCTGTGTGTCCATTTTGTCTGTCTCTCGGGCTCTATTTCTCTGTGTTAAGAAAGTCAGCTGTGCCTCTTGATCTTGAAATTAATGACGGTATGAAAAAGAGGTCCTGGAGTCCTCAATAGTGCACGTATCCATTTATAGGACCTGGACCTTCAGGAGGATATCGCATGGGTATTGCTCATTCCATGCTGTTGTGTCTGTGTTACTTTTCCTTTTAGTATAGATGTCCGCACTGATTGCGTGCCTGTTGTGGGCTGTGCTTACACTCAGTAGTGTCAGTGGGGCTCAGGCAAGCCAACTGTGAGGTAGTATGCCCGCTGAGTAACTTGGGACCAGTGCAGGAGTGTTAGCAAAATTGCACAGGGCTACTAGTCCTATGCCAGATTTCCCAATGTCCTTTGTTGTGTGGGGGCTGTGGACCAGCGGTGGAAGCTAGGGGCTTGAGGATATGCACAGAGCATGTCTGTGCCTGGGGATATGTGGCTGGGTGTGACAGATGAGGTTGCCTAGATATGCAGAGCTGGGTGAGGTGCAGATGTGCACAGCGTGCTGTGGCAGCTATGCATGCAGCTTGTTGGATAGGGTGCCCTTGTGGTTTTAAGAATGTTTGCCCTGAGACCAGCAGACTTGGTGTGGTGAGTCCTCCTGTGAACCCTTGGAACTGGCATGCTGCTAACGGGTTAGTTAGCAAGTGTCTGTGCAGCCTCGCCCTCTGGTGGGTGCTTCTATGCTTATTCTGGGAGGCTGGGGGATAAGAATGGTGTCTGTGAGCTCCCTCATTGTTGGAGAAGTCCCCCAACACACTCAGTAATCAGCATGAATGCATCTGTCTCCTGTTGCCTCTGCATTGTGTAAAATGCCATGTTTACATTGCCTCTCTACACAGGCAGGTACCTGGCTATCACTCATCCTCCTATATCACCCAGTGCTGGGCCAGCTGACCTCCAAACCTCCAGGATCTAAACTCAAGGGAATTCAGCCCCTCTGGGTTTCAATGCCAAATGTTATGGAGATTGGTCTTCACTGTGTGAGCTCCATGGTGTGAGGGCTCACATTCTCTGCCCATTCTGCAGGCAGCCAGACTCTACCTTTCTGGCCTTCGTAACCTTTCTAATGCAGGTTCTCTCTATTTAGGTGTGGAGTTTCTTCTGCCAGTCTTTGGATTGCTCTCTGTTTCATGGACTTGGATGTGGATATTATGCAGTTGAACACATGGGACAAGGTGAGCTCAGGATCCGCTTACTCTGCTATTATTAATTTTTTAAATGTCTTATTATTTTGGATTTTTGAGACATGGGCAGGCAGATTCATATCACCAATGCACTTCAGGATTTGAAAGGAACTTTGAAACATTTGCTTCTAGTATTTTACGTTTTGAAACTCTCTTTAATGAGGTATAATTTACATATAACAAAGCCTCAAGTTAAAGGGTATAATTTGATGAGACATGAGGGTACAGGACCATGCGTAGAGCACCATGAAATCACATATTTTCTCCCTAAACCTTTCATCACAATCCCTTTGTGTCTAACACTAATGTTGCTTTTGAAGTAAGGACTAATTTTTTTTTTTACTTTTTCAGATATTTCCCAGGTGTCTGAAAGCCTGCATTGAGCTGAGCCTTAAGAGAGAAGTTTGGAATTCAGTTTTGAGAGTAGACAGCCAGTCCAAGAAAGCTTTGTAATTGGCTCTTAGATTTAAGTTGTGAGAGATTGTGGATGCCTTGAGTGTGCCTGGATCTAGATGTCAGCCTTGTTCTGAGAACAGGTGAGCTAAATACCTAACCTGAGTTTGAGCAAACTGTAGTTTTTCTTTGGAGACTTTATGGGCATTTTAAAACCAAAAGTTTTCCCAGGAGGGTGCTGTCTTCATGTGAAGAGGCATGAGCAGGGGAGCAGAGAAGCAAATCATCTACACATTGTAACAAAGTAGAGCCTGAAGAATGCTTTCCATCATCCAAATCAGCCTTTAAGGTTTTTGGGAAACATGAAGCACTATGTGAAACCCAGGGATGTTGCAGTCCAGATGTATTGTCATTCCCTGCATGTCAAGGTAAAAAGATACTGGCTATCCTTATCAACTAGAATGCTAAAAACTACACCACATGGGTCGTGTAGAGTGAAAACGTTGCTTTCAGGAAGAGTGGATGTTGGTAGAGTGTGAGGTTTGGGAAGAAGGGGATGTCGAGGGATTACAGTGCTATTGATTTCTCGGAAGTCCTAGACAAAATACTATCCACAGCAGTTGGGTTTTCTCACAGGTATAATAGAGGTGTTATATGGACTACTGCAGAGGATCATGAGACCATGAGCCTTGTTACATTCTATTATGATGTTGATGCCTTGAAGGTCTTCTGAATTTAAAATATATTAATACTATGGAGAAGTTTTGCAAGATCAACTTGAATCTTCACGGGAGGTACACTGTGGATTCTGCCAATATCAGTTGAAGATTTTTCCCATCAAGAGGATGGTAGCTGATCCAATAGGAATAAATGATCAGTACCTCCAGACTCAGCTATAGGACCAGCACAGACACAGCACAGAAAAGGTGCCAAAGGATCATTTGTTTCCTCTTTTTGCTATTTTGGTTACTGTTGTCAAATTATAGGTCGAGGATCTCAAGTTGAGTATCTGCACATTATTTTAGAAAATCCTTCAAAGGATCCTCTTGTAGAATAGAGATTCCTGGTCTCCTGAGGGAGGCATTCAATCACTACTATCTTAAAGTTATATCTATATTGTTAAAGAGAGGGTAAATGGTCAAAATTTCCTTATGTAAGAGTTGTAAGTTAGGTGCCAACCTTCTGGCCCTTAAAGGCACTGAGAAACGCAAGTTCTTGCAGACTTGCCCTCTGAGGCTCTTCTCAGGAAAAGCCACCTGTTAGACCCTCATGCCCTCCTTATCCAGGATTGTCAGAGATGAAATATCTTCCCCTCGAAAGGAAGGCACATTCAATGTATCTATTGACTAAAATGCTTCAAGGTGAATTTGGTCCCATGAAGGGTCCATTTTCATTGCAATATTCTAAGCAAATAAAAAGACCTGAGCAAACTTGCAGACAACCGTGAGCAATATATGCAAGTGTTCCAAAACCTAACCCAGGGTGCTGGGGAAACAAAAAGACACAGGCAATCCCTAACAAAGGGGAATCTAACACCCTTTTAGTGTTTTTCCTAATACATTCCGGTTACTGTAACTGTATGTGGGGGTTACTCTCTCATTCATTTCCTGGGTCAATGATTATGGTGGTTAGAGCTAATGGTCTCTTGTTGGTCTCCCTCAGAATGGAGGCTTTCAGGAATATTCCCAAGCCACTGCCAAAACTCCTTTTAATCAGTGGAAGTTCTCTGTCTTCTCTGTCCTGACATGGACTGTCTAATTCCACTTGTTGGTGGAAAAAAACCTGGCATCTGCTTAACTGTTCAAGTTGACAGACTTTAGGACCAGGAGACCTCTCTCTGCCGTCTAGGCTTTTATCTGCCTTTGGGTTTTAGGCAGAATCTGGCCTCTTCTGCCTTCTCCCACTTCCTGTTTCTGCACCACCTTGGGTGAGTCCTGCATAACTGGCTCCTATACCATCCTCAATGCCTCAGGCACCATTGGTTTCCCCTCCCACCCTCTAATGTCAGGGAGTGAAGAGAATTCCCTTGGGCCACCCACTTCAGATCTCCCAACCAGTGTCCCAGGTAAAAACTGACAATAGGGAACACATTGAGTGTCTTTTTAATGGATGCAAGAGAAATTTATTAGGTATGTAAACGAATTTAAGTTTTTTGGCTTAATTAAAAGTAGAATTGTCAGCATTAAATAAAAAACTTTATTCTATCTAGATTTACTGAAGTTCAAATGAGCTCATGTTATCTATGTTGCAATTTGTTAGCAAAATGATGGTAACATAAAATGATGGTTAATTCTTTCTCAAAGTTTTCATGGGTAATTGTGAAGATAGCTTTGAAAGTCTTTGGTAACCTGAAACGTATAAGTTTTGCTAGGATGATAAATTGAAATTGAATTCATTGGACATCTAGGTCTTTTTCAAACAAGACAAAGTGCTAAAGCTTTGATTGATAAACATAGGTTTGTGCTTTTGACTTGTTATTGCACAGAAACAAAGGATATTTGGGTCTTTCGGAAAACATGCTTTTGCTTAATTGATAAATTTGCCATCTGCAGAATTCTGCTGTAACAGTTTGTACTTGGTTACTACTTAGTTTTCACTGGAGACTAAGGTTTCTAAGAGTTAAAATTCTGCTTAATGTAATGAGGATGGATAAAGATAAGAAAGTTATTATGAAGAAAAGTAGGAGATATGTAAGAAAGATATAAGGAATGGAATACATGTTTGTTGATGGTAAAAGAAAGTAATTTTGTCCCAAATGAGACAGGTTGTTTGGAGAAAAAGGGCTTAAGTCGCAATCTGAAAGCAAAAAAAAGTTGTAGAAGGTTTGTGAAGGTAAATCTTTGGAAATAAATTTCATATGTGCTCAGGATGGACTAGGGTTCAAATAAATGGATTTTAAAATACAGTGGTATAAGATTAAAATTCTTCCCTAGTCTCTGTTACAAAAGCAAAGGTCTCTTGGATTGTCGGTATGCTTTTGAGAAAAAAGAAAAGAAAAAAGGTAAGCAAAGTTTTCCCCCTACTTTTGTCTGTCCCAAAAGGTGTAAAAATGTGATTTTAACCAAAAGAGCAGGACAGCATGCCCGTTTGATCACCATAATATATACAGGGCGTGTTCTAGAATACATAGGAGCCGATTTGCTACACTTAGCCCAGTGTCTGCCAATTGGTAGCAACCTAGATACTCTAAATTGCTGGAACATATATCTGTGGGCACTGCTGAAAAAGGCAAGGAAATAGACCTGTACTTTGGCCCTTTTAGTCCTCTTGGCAGCCTATTTTATCCTAAAAAATATGGTTTTCGCAAGCCTGTTAAAATATATTTGTAAAGTCGATTACTCTTGGGCCAAAATAATATTAGTGCATCCTTCTACAACCAAGGAATTATTTCTTGGTCGTAGTCAATACCCCCAAAGTCCTGAGGTGGAAAAGAGAGGGATAGGAGAAATCAGGGAAGACAAGGTCAATTCTGGGAGGTAGGGTCAAGTCTGGATAAGAGTGACTGCTCCCAGCATCTCATGAGACTGACAAAGCTTTTGGCTGCCAGTCAAATAGCCAGACAAAATGCAGGGCCAGGAGATAAGGCTTCTTCTCCTGTCCAACTATCAGGGTCAGGACAGGAGGCTTCTCCTGGCCAGCTATGGAAAATTAAGTTAAGGGATGCCTCTTCCTCCTTTCCCTATAGATGGGCATTTCCCCAACCAAAGCCAATCCTCCTGTGGGATGCATTCTGAAAAGTTGAGATGATTTTGATCCATAATTTTTGAAAGAAAAAGATAAAAACAACCCATTAATTATCATGGAGTTGAAGATCCTATAGGGAACTTTCAGTTTCCTTGGGACCCAGGTAATTACATCTCAAGATCCTACCTGGGACTATGACCATCCCATTAAGAAATGGTATTGCCACCACTTCCAAGCTTGTGCTTTAGAGACATTAAGGAGGTCTAAGGTTAAGCCCTTAAATTGTGTTAAAGTAGCCACTATTTTACAAACACAAAATGGAGCCCGATGGCCTTCCTAGAGAGGTTGAGGAGGCTCTCTTTAAATATATGGCTATTTCCCCTGACACCCCTGAAGCTGAGATGATTTAAAACGACAAATTTGTCACTCAATTGCCCCCAGATAGTCAGAAGAAGCTGAAAAACTTGGCTATTGGCCTGGAAGGGATCCTGGAGTTGGTCTTTGAGCTGCCAATTGGGTACATTACAACCGAGATGAAAACAAATCAAAACAGGGGCGCCTAGGTGGCACAGTCTGTTGAGTGTCCGACTTTGGCTCAGGTCATGATCTCGCGGTCCATGAGTTCAAGCCCCACGCCGGGCTCTGTGGCGATAGCTCAGAGCCTGGAGCCTGTTTCATATTCTGTGTCTCCCTCTCTCTCTGACCCTCCCTCATTCATGCTTTTTCTCTCTCTGTCTCAAAAATAAATAAACGTTCAAAAAATTAAAAAAAAAAACAACAAATCAAAACAAAACAACAGGAAAGGAGACTTAAGAAAAACCTGAGGCTTTAGTCTTGGCCTTACACACTATGTCAGAGGAAGATGGACACAAGAGGCAGGGCTTGAGCTGTGGCCTAAGCACAATGTTGTTGCCTCCTGTCTGTAGACAGAGAAGGTGGGGGAAGGGAAGAAGAGGACTCAGAAGCCCTGTTTTGTCTTTTCAATCTATGCTTGCGTCATTTAGGTTGTAAATTGTATTTGGAGAGATGTAATTTTTGATTCTTGATAGCATTTGGAAGCTTCAAAATACCTATTGAAATAGGCTTCTCATTCAGTTTTGTCAAATTTAGAACCATAATTGTTCAATTTAGCTTTGTGAAAATTAAGTTTGAGGTGACCAAAAGTTCCCCATCATGGTCATTGAAGTTCTAAATTATTTCTGGTTCAGTCAGTCTATTCATTTATAAACGTGCGTACAGAGAGGGGCCATAGTTTTTAAACATAAAACCATCCAGAGTCCCAGTAGGCAGGATGCCCTCAAAGCATTTTGATGTCTGAGATCCCGTTTCTTAGAAATTTTTCAGGGATTGCCTGTTTCCAGAAGGAATCAGACCCAAGGCCAGCAGGTCCAGAGAGAACAGTCGGGCCCCAAACAGATCATAGACTGAAAGATAACACAGTTGCAACCAGCAGTGTTCCAATGGGAACAATCCAGTTGCAGAGGGAAACAGGAACAAAGGCCTTCACTATTCCGACTAGCACAGTTCGGACTGGAAAGGTGTGATTGTGAAAAGGACTCAGACTGAGGGCTAGCCCAGTTCCATTAGGAGCAGTCTCACTCAAAACAAGAATTAGACCAAAAGCTAGCACAGTGCCTTTAGACTGAAGTTCAGATGAGTACCCATCGAGATGATTTAAAAAAAAAATCGTAATAGATCGCAAATAAATCCTGGAAAACTGAGACAGGAAGTGTGGAGCTTGAAACCAGGATAAAACTTGTCCTTAAAACCCCAGGGTAGGCATGAAAGCAGCTCAGAAATGTCCATGGGTACTGCACCTATTTGCTACCCAGCTCTGGAGCAGTTGGGGTCTTCTCTGGAGCCCACTTCTGATCACCAAGAGTTGTCAGCCTTAAAAATACAAACCGCCAGTTATTTTACCAGAGGAAGATGTTTTTATTGAGGAATGAAACAGAATTGTAATCTGGGACATACAAGTTGTGGCAAAACCATAAGCAAGTACAGGAAACAAAGGAGGGGAATGCTCTTTTTAGGGAGAAAAGAGGTAAGTAGGAAAGGCTGATAAAAAGTCCACTGGAGTAAAATGGGGGTTTGAAATGCGGTGGCTTCTCATTGTCTGAGCTGTTGCAGAGATGGTGGTGGTGAGGAAAGAGTTTCTTCCCTGTGGCTGGAGTAGTAGATGAGTATCCACATGCAAGGTCAAGTCTTTGTAAGGTCAAGGCCTTCTCTTCCTGTTGTGTCTACAATTGATTTGCCATGGTAGGGTGGGAGAGCTGCCCCTACCAAAACATCCTGTGTCCATTTTGTCAGGTTTCCCATTTCTAATTTACACAATTTCACACATGTTTTTGATGAAATGTGAAAATTTTTTGAAGGTTTGAGAGAGCGAACGGCTAAGAAAGAATTCTTGAGATGTCTTTGGTGCAAAAATGTGATTTTTTTATAGCACAGGGACAGGATCCGTGGGCAGACAGAGCTTCATTGGGAATTTTTTATTTTATTTTTAAAGAGTGAGTACAAGTTGTGGGAAGTGAGCAGAGGCAGAGGGAGAGGGGAGAGAGGGGGATAGAGAGAACCCCAGGGAGACTCCATGCTCAGCCTCGAGCCTGAATGAGCTCTTCCTAATCTGGAAGAGCAAACATTAGAGAACAAATAATGTTTCAAACAAAAGTCATAAAAATCATATTTTTTTCACTTCATTTAGTGTCATGTTGCTAATCTTTTGTTCAGTTTGAATGTAGCTTTTTAGTTCTAGAAATTCTTGCCCATTTCACTTTTATGACTTTGAAGATAACAAAAAGCTGTATTTGTTTTTTTAAAGTTCTTTTTATGAATCTCCTTGAAGATGAAACTTATTTTGCAAATGACAAATGACTGTAATGCCCTTGACAAGAAAATTCAGTTATTTCTGTGACACAGAACACTTCAATAATCAGAATATCAAGTGATGACCTTATTATCAAAGCACATTAAAGTTTCCAGAATTTCATATATATATTGGAACACTTGCAGCATTTACCCAAGCAATACAACCTAAGGTTTATAATTATTTGTTTGAGAGTTCTTTCCAAGTAATTTAACATACCAAATAAAAAAGCCTAATTAGTCAAAAGGACTTCATTTACAATTCACATTATGAGGAAAATTGTTAAAACCCTCAGAGAGTTTTACATTTATTTATTTTTGAGAGAAAGAGAGAGAGAGCACAGGTGGGGGAGGGGAAGGGAGAGAAGGAGACAGAGAATCCAAAACAGGCTCCAGGCTCGGAGCTGTCAGTGCAGAGCCTGATGCGGGGCTCAAACTCACAAACCGTGAGATCATGAGCTGAGGTGAAGGTGCATGCTCAACCGACTGAGCCACTCAGGCATCCCAACCCTCAGAAAGTTCTAATGTACATGTCTAAATAGGATTATGGTTAAATATAAAACTTAAAACTTAATTATTTATTTAACCAACGTGGCAATAAGATTTTAAAAGGAAATATGTAGGGTTATATAGCTGTGAGTAAAACTTAGCTCCTTATATATTGAGAAGTTTTAACCTTTTTTAAGTAACCAAAGACCTGATAAAGACAAAACTTAGAAAGTTTGGTTATCTAGGGAGACAAAAGAGAAGAAAAAAACAACTTTGTTTACATTGTTTTCATCAAGAGCCGACCAACAATCCAAGAAACCTTTGTCTTTTTTAACAGAGAGAAAAGCAGAATTTCAATCTAATACCAGTGTACTTGTTAAAATCCATTTATTTCAATCTTGTCCCAACAGCACATAAAATTCATTTCCAAAGATTTCCCCTCATAAAACTTTTACAACCTTTTTTTAAACAAATTCAGAGATGCTTTCCTCATTTCCATAAAACTTAATTACATTTAGCAGAAGAATATTAACTCTTAAAAACCTAGGTCTCCAGTGAAAACTAAGTAGGGACCATTTGTGAACTGTTACATCATAATTTTTCTAGATCTGAAATTTTAAAACAGAGGTTTTTCCATAGTAGAATCTTTCAATAAAGCACAAAGCATATTTACCAAGAAACCCAAGTATCCTCAGGCTTGTGCAATAAGAAGCTGAAATCACAAATCTACCTTCCGTAAACATTGCTTTCTTATTTTATTTCATTTGGAAAATACTTAGATACCAATGAATTGAACCCAATTTATCACTTAAGTTAGCAAAACTATAAAGTTTCAGGTTACCAAAGCTCTTGATAGCTATCTTAACAATTACTCATGAAAACTTTGAGACAGATGACATTAACCATCATTTCAAGTCATCTTTTGTTAACAAATGGCCACAGAGATAACAGGAGCTTATTTGACCTTTAGAAAGTGTTGGTAAAGTTTCACATTTCATGCTGACAACTCCAAAGACATGTCTATCTTAATTAAACCAACAAACTTAATTTAGTTTAAATACTGAGTTTTTTCTACCTGTGCCCAATTAAAAGTCAACCAATTTGCTCCCCATTGTCAATTTGTACCTGGGACATTGGTAGGGAATCTGAAGTGAGCATTTAAAGTCCAAGGGGGTGCTCTTTGTTCTTTGACAGTGAAGGCAACAGGAGGAGCCAGTGGTGCCAGAGGCACCCAGGATGGTATAGGAACCAGTTAGGCAGGCAGTACCCAAGGTGGTGCAGTAACAGGAAAAGGGGGAGGGGAAGGCTGGGATGGGAGACCATCCTCCTGCTTCCAGGAAGGCTGGAGGCAAGTCAAAGCCCAGAAGGCAGAGAAAGAGCTTTTCTGGTCCTAAAGCTTGTCAGCTCAGACAGATGACCAGATGCAGATATTTTTTTTCCCACCAACAAGGGGAAACGGGCAGTCCATATCTGGCCAGAGAAGACAGGGAATTTTCCTAAAACAAAAGGAGTTTTGGCAGCTGCTTGAGAATATTCCTTAAACTCCCTGTCCCAAGGTAGACTCACCAGAGACACTTGGCTCCAATTATCATAGCCATTAACCTGGGAAGTGAAGGAAGGAGACGCTCCCACTTACAGCTAGAGGAACCTGAGTCTGTAAGGAGGAAGGAAGAATATCAGCATCCTCTTTGTTAGGGATGACCTGTGTTTCCTCCAGCAAGCTGGGTTTATTCAGAGGAGATTTGTTGAGACAATCAGCCAATATATCAGGAGGGAATTTATCAGCCTGGTTAGTGGCCAAACACATTCTGCAAGAGACCCTTAGAGCGGGGTCCTGATTTAGGGCCACTCAGGCTTGGACATAGGGTACCTCAGTCCATGTGCCCTATTTCCTGCAGAAGAGATCTAACAGAAAGTTATACTGAAGCTTAATATGCCATTAATGGGCCATTTTTCCTCATATCCTAAGGAATAATGAGGTCTTGCAATGTTACAGAAGACCAGTACTTTTGTAAGCCTTGCAATCCTAATTGGTTGCAGTGAGTTGAAAGGTAGGCCAAAGGGGAGTCCTTGGGAACCAATGAAGCAGGTAGAGAAGGTCCATTACCAAAAATCCACACCATACGCACCCCTGCTCCCAACCTCCCACCCCCCCAAATCCTGGGTGGACTCCCACACAGGATATGTCTTTGACACTAGGAAACTATGTATGACATACCATAGATTTCATTTGGGTTCACTCTTGGATTGTACATTCTGTTGGATTGGACAATTTTTGATGACATGTATCCACCATTATGCTATCATACCCACTAGTTTCACTGCCCTAAACGTCCTCTGTACTGCACCTATTCATCCCTCCACCTCCCTCTTTCCTAAGCCTTGACCGTCACTGACTTTTTTACTATCTCCATCATCATTCTTTTTCTAGAATGTCATATAGTTGGATTCATAGTGTATGTAGCGTTTTCAGAGTGGCTTCTTCCACCTAATAACATCTGTTTAGGTTTTCCTCCATGATTTTTCACAACGTGATACCTCATTTCTTTATAGCCCTGAATAATATTCCATTGTCCGGATGTACCTCGGTTTTCTTTCATTTTTTCTTATTTTTTTATGTTTTTTTTTATTTATTTATCAGAGAGCGAGAGATAGAGACAGAGACATAGCGTGAATGGGGGAGGGTCAGAGAGAGAGGGATACACAGAATCCGAAGCAGGCTCCAGTCTCTGAACTGTCAGCACAGAACCCGATGCGGGGCTCGAGCCCACAGACCACAAGATCATGACCTGAAATGAAGTCAGACACCTCAAGTTTCTGTGGCTCCACATCCACGACAGCATTTGGTGTCATCAGTGCCCTAGATTCTGGCATTCTAACAGGTGTAGTGGTATCTCACTGTTGTTTTAATTTGCATCTACCTTGTGACATATGAGGTAGAGCATGTTCTCATATTCTTATTTATTATGTGTATATCTTTCTGTTGAAGCATCTGTTAAAGTCATAGCCCATTTTTTCTCTCAGGTTGTTTTCTTACTGTTGAGTTTGAAGAGTACTTGGCATATTGTAGATAACAGTCCTTTACAGGTGTGTGTTTTACAAATATTTTCTACCAGTCTCTGGATTCTCTTTTTGTTTTTTGATGAGATTGACTTCTTATTTGGTTTTGCTCCTTAATTTTGTATTTGAAGCATTGGAATCCAAAACTTAATACTAGGGTTGAGAAAAGAAAGGGTTGAGAATACTAGGGTTAAGAATTTGCCCTGAAAACATCTTGTGTATTTTAGCTTACTTTATGTAATAACATTGAAGCTATAGTTGCAACTATGTGCTCATTCCTGGCATAAAGACATACTGAGTCAAGTGTTGATGCAGGAGAGCTTGTATGCAAATTTTCTGACAAAAATTATGTGTCATCCGTACTTTAATGTTTTGAAATCCATTCCTAATTGTACAATACTGTCATGAAAATGGTTCTTTTTAAAATTTTTCTTTGGAGAGACAGTGCACATGAGAAGGGGAGGAGGAGCAGAGAAGGAGAGAGAAAGAATCCCAAGCACGTTCCATGCTCAGTGTGGAGCCTAACGCAGGTCTCCATCCCATGACCCTGGGATCATGACGTGAGCCAAAATGAAGTCAGATGCTCAACCAACTGAGCCACTCAAGCAACCCAAAAATGGTTCTTGTTTAATGAACAATATTTAGAGGCTTCAGAAATGTTATCAAGTTATGGAATCTGCTCGTCTTCTTTTTTCTTAAAGGACTTGTCACATCATTCCTACTGTTCATTTTCTTTCCCTCAGATGTTTCTGATCGAACTCTATGACACCCTCCATTGTCACTTTATGAATGATTTCAATACTTTCCAGCATCAGTCCTCTTAGCATCCTGAAATCTCACACTCATAGACCATTGGCAGCAGAGGCCAGCATCAAGAATGTTACAAGGAGGGTGAGGAATAGCCACTTGAATGAATTAGAGAGGAATACATGAGAACATTACCCAAGGACAAAACTTTCTAGGGGAAAGAATTTAGTGTGTTTTCAGTTGTACAAGGTATAGTTGGATCCTGGGAGAAGCATTACTTGGTCATTGCATTTGTGTGGAGGTTACATGTGGGTTTAGGAAATGTGTGTGGTGCTGTGCTGATGCATGACAAAGCCATCACAGTGATCAGTGGTACATGCAACAGGTTCCATAGGATATATCATTGGGTCAGTGGCCAGTGCTGGTTCACTCAGCATCATCCTACCCATGGATTCTAATGAGGATCCGGATGATCCCTTCCCCATGGTTCAGTCTGAAGCAACTGACTGTTTAAGGGCTAAGGTGAAATTTTCTAATGCCCACACTACCAGGGCCACGATAGTTGCTGCTTTCATCCCTTCTGAGATGGACAAGGCCTCTCAGGACTTTTCTACTCACTTCTCAGGAGGAAGCCTGTTTGAGGGAGCAAGGGAAGATCTCATCAGCCCTTCTTTGCTGCATCACAGGTGGGATCAACACCTGACCCTTCTAAGTCCCTGCCTTCTTGTTCTCTACTATAAGGGGCTTTAAGAATGTTTAGTGGTCATTCTGGGAGGACATACCAAGTGGGAGACCTGGGGAGCCAACTAGGTGGCAGGAGGTGTCCTAAGCATCTTGATGTGGTAGGTGGTTCCATAGATGAATGCACATGTAAAAATTTCGTTGAGCTGTGTCACAATATGTGTGCAAATTAAATTGTGTATTTTATAAACTCAAATAGTATTTTGAAAACAATTTTGATAAGAAGGAAGAGTACTTAAAAGCAAGTGCATCTAGCAGTGATGGTTGTAGAACCTTATGAATATACTAAAATCCACCATGATAAATTTCATGGTGAGGAAATACCTTTTTCTCTAGTTTTCTAAAAAGAACTAACTGAAGTACAAAATATCTACATAAAAGTGCTCAATGAATTATCCCATGGTATGTCAATATGTCAATTAAAATATCCAACCTGGAGTGATTCTGTGATCATTACAAGTTGTTCAGCTTCTCTGGAGCTTCAGATTATTCATCCTCCACTCAGAGTGTTGTCTTACTGTGACAGAGAAGGAATGGATGTTGGGTGACAGTTATCATCTTGGCTATAAGTGGCCTGGAAGGTCTAGACCAAGCCCACCTCTCAGTGACCCCTGACATCCAACCCCCAACACTCAGTAGTGTGTGCATGACCCTTCTGAGAGTTTCTCTGGTGCGAGCTGCCCCCCTTCCAGGCATCCCATCTCACCTGGTAAAGTCCCATTTATCCTTCAGATGTCAGGGCAAGAAGGACTTTTTTAGGGAAGGTATCATTTTTCTTCTAAAATTGGTAATTTCCTTCTAAATGTATCTTCATGGCCTTATCTGGTCCTTCCCTTAATAGCACATATTTTCGTTTGTGGCTATTTTCTTACTACATGGTTATTAGGCTAATTTTTTTCCTCTGCTGTATCTGATTCCCATGAGGCTGAGCCATGTGTTCTGGTTCACAACGATGTACTTTGCTTAGAAGAGAATAGGATTTCTGTTAGTACGCATGGAATGAATGAATGAATGAATGAATGAATCAGAAGCTTGGATACAGACAAGGATGAGGGGAACCTTTGAATGTTCCTTCAGTTGTTCCTTAGCACACGGGAAAACTAGGTCTTGGATCTCAAGTTCAGAGTATCTCCACATTATTTTAGAAAATCCTTCAAAGTATAAGAAAGGTTGACTCTGTTCATACCTCTGTGTTACCTGCCTACACGTTGGAGTGAGGCATATTTTTTTAAGTGTATTTGTTTATTTTGAGAGTGCATGGAGAGGGAGGGGCACAGAGAGAGGAAGAGAGAGAGAATCCCTAGCAAACTCCACACTTCGCATACAGCCTTATGTGGGGCTTGATCCTATGAACGTTAAGATCATGACCTGAGCTGAAATCAACTGTCGGACGTTTAATGGACTGAGCCACCAAGGCGCCCCTAGAGTGAGACATTTTCATTAACCTGAAAGCTCATAAGCTGAGGTAGTAATACAATAGCAATAGAACATGTACGAGGCAGTCTTCAACTTCAGATCAGAAAATCTTATTGACTTTGTTGCAATTACAGTCCATGTGCCCAAAAACATGCAGCCTAAACATGAGAATGAAACAGGTGATAATTCCACTCTGAGCCCAAACGCTAGCTGGTGACATGGGACAAATTACTTCACCATTTGAGTCTGTGTTACCTTAGAGAACCTGGGAAATTAACTGTGTACTTTCTAATCCTTTATGAAGTGTAAGAGTCATGATGTGTGGAAATGAATCTGCACCACACTTGCATACTGTAACAGCTTAATCTGTGGTAACCTTCTTATCATTTTGAGAATGTAACTTACTGACAGCATGGACCCTGCTGTTTTTCTCTATGGTGTCCCCAAGACCATGAATCATGTCTGACACATAGCAGGTAGTTAACATTTGTTGAATGAATATTTGGCAGTCTTGGAGAGAAGACAGAAGGAGGAATGGGTCATAATTGTAAAATAAAGTGATTTTTCTAGGAAAAAGTTTACATTATCCTACAGCACCCCATTTCCATGTATATTTAGACAATAGAGAGTTTTTTCTTCTTTTTCCTAAAACATGCTCATATAATGAGGAATAGGATGCAGAACTTTCCTGAAGGTTTCAGATGAAGCCCCAGAGCTCAGGGAGGACTAAACATGTGTCCTCTTCCCTGACCAGAGGCAGTGAGGTAAGAAACTTTAGGGAGCATGTGACTATCATGTTTCTTTTTTTTAAATGCTTATTTATTTTTGAGAGGGCACAGATAGTCAGAGTGTGAGAGGAGAAGAGGCAGAAAGAGAGGGAGACACAGAATTTAAAGCAGGCTCCGGGCTCTGAGCTGTCAACACAGAATGCAATGCAGGGCTCAAACTCACAACCTGCTAGATCATGACCAGATCTGAAGTCGGATGCTTCACCCACTCAGCCACCCAGGTGCCCAGTAACTGTCATATTTACTACATGGAGTGTCCATTCTTCATATATGGGGCCCAAGACAGAGGCAGGACACAGGTATCTGGGCTCCCTGAGATAGTTATCCTACATACAAAAGTAAGATGTGACATTCCAAAATATGACACTTGATGGCCTGGGTCACCCAACCCTGCCAGCTGCTCAGAAACCGAGAAGGAGTCATTGATCCTCCAGGTGCTGAATCGGGCCAGTGAGGTGGAGAATGCCCTGATGGAATATCTGGCCGTAGCTTAATCAGCTCTGTTGAGCAGCTGGACCCAATTCAAAGGGAGGTAGGGACGAGGACACAGAGGGCATCATGGCTATGTCTGGGCTCCTGGAAGGCAGGTGCAGGAAAAAGATTTTCCGGGCCATATCTCCCCAGCCTCCCACCTAGGGTGGAGGGAGGGCAAAGTGCATGTGCATGTGCATTTACACTGTGTGGTCACCAGAGGGTATTGTGGCCCTAACTGTGTGTGACAGAAAATGATGCTTGTGAATGTTGCTTCTGCTGCTGCTGCTGCCAATCTCCTACTAAATGAACCCTTACTATGTGCAAGCTCATTTCCTCCTCACAACTCCCTAATTCATTAAGGATTCTGGTACAATTTTTTTAATATCAAAGAAACATTAAGAGATTAAATAACTTGCCCAATCACAAAGCCCTTAAGTGGTGGAGGTGGAATGGTTATCTGAGAGGTCTGACTTCAGAGCATGCATTCATTGATTCAACATGTGTGTTCTGAGTACTCACTATGTACAAGGCCCTGTGTCGTGTAGGTTTATGGTTGTAGGGTTATGGTTAGAGTTGGTATGAAGTTTAAGTCGAGGGGCATGTTTAGGATCACGGTTAGTGTTAGGGGTAGGACCCAGGAGGTTCCAGGCAGTGAGACCCTAGCAGAGAAGTTGTCTCCACTGAGGGCTGAGTAGAGGCTGCATGGGAGTCTTCAGTTCAAACTTAGTTTTTTCATGCCAGGATCGCCTCCCATGTGTGTCACTCTTCAGTTGGGCCTCAGCAACCTTGTGGAACTCCATGCCGGCAATGGAATTGACATGATGATGTTCCGATTCAAATCTGAACAATACTGTAGGGATCGGGCCCTATGTGCGTGGTGTTCTCAGAGATAGGAACCGGATACCCATTGGGAGGGAGCCATAGATAGGGTGAGGGTTTGGCCCAGGGATATAAGAAAGGCCGAAACGACACCAGTCCTGTTGTCTCCATGGAGGGCTGAATGAGGGCCCATGAATTCGTGCGGGTCAGGTGTAGTGTTAGCGTTAGAGCTGGAGTTGAGGTTGAGGTTGATGTGTATGTTTCTGGTCACTATTAGGGTTGGGATTACTTCCCAGGTGGCTTCAGTTGCTGATCCACAGAAGTGCAGTGGTCTCCCCGGAGGGCTCAGCGGAGGGCACATGGGAGGGTGTCAATCATGCTTAGTCTTTGTGTGCCAGGGTGAGCCATCTTTGTGGGCCACTCCTTGGTTGAGCCTCAGAAACCCCCTTCTGCAACCGCATCTGAGTTTGGGGTATTACATGGGTGATATTCCACCTTCCATGCTGAGTAATCTTGCTCACCTTCTGGGACCCATGTGTGTGGTATCCTCAGACTTAACAAATGGGTCTTCATTGGCAGAGAGCCTTAGTTAGACTAAGGGTTCATTCCAGGGCCGAAATCAGGGCTGAAGCTACACCAGTCCCGTTATTTCCATGGTGGGCTGAATGAGGGCCCATGTACGTGTGAGGGTTAGGTGTAGAGTTAGCGTTAGATTTGGGGTGAGGTTTAGGTTGAGGACTATGATGTGGGTCACAGATAGGGTTAAGGGTAGGTCCAAGGAGCCCCCAGATGCTGAACCCCTAACAGTGCAGTGATCTCCATGGAGGGCTGAGTGGAGGCTGCATGGGAGCCTTCAGTTCAGACTTAGTCTTTTTGTGCCAGGGCCAAACTCCCTTGTGTGCAACTCTTTAGTTGGGCCTTAGCAACCTCCTTGTGCACCTCCATCCTGGCAGTGGAAATGACATCATGATGTTCCAATTCCATCCTGAACAGTAGTGCAGGTGTTTGTGCCCTATGTGTGTGGTGCTCTCAGAGTTAGGAAGTGGATTCACATTGGAGAGAGACATAGCTAGGGTGGGGGTTCGATCCAGGGATATACGCATGGCCGAAGAGACACCAGTTCCATTATCTCCATGTAAGGCTGAATGAGGACCCATGCATGGTGCAGGCTAGGTGTAGGGTAAAAGTTAGAGGTGGTTTGAGGCTGAGGTTGATGTGTATGTTTCTGGTCACTATTAGGGTTGAGCTTATATCCCAGGTGGCTCCAGGCATTGAAGCACCAGCAGTGCATGGTCTCCCCCAAGGGCTCAGGAGGGCACATAGGAGGGTGTCTCTCATGCTTTGTCTTTGAGTGCCAGGACGACCCTCCTTTGTGGGCCACTCTTTTCTTTGCTGTCAGCAAACCCCTTCTGCAACTCCATTTGTACATTTGATATTACATGGTGATATTCCACATTCCATGCCCAGTAGTTCATCTCCTCTTCTGGACCCCATGTGTATGGTATCTTCAGAGTTAAGAAATGGGCCATCATTGGGAGAGAGCCTTAGTTAGAGTCAGTGTTCTTTCCAGGGCGAAAAGCAGGGCAGAATCTCACCAGTCACATTACTTTCATGGTGGGATAAATGATGACACATGAGTGGGTGAGGGTCAGGTGTAGGGTTAGCATTAGAGTTGGGGTAAGGTTTACGTTGAGGAATACAGTGAGGGTCAAGATTAGGGGTAGGGGTAGGTCTAAGAAGGCCCCAGATTCTGAACCCCAAGCAGTGCAGTGGTGTCCCTGGAAGGCTGAGTTGAGGATGCATGTTAGTGTGCCGGGAAGTCTTAGTCTTGGGACCTAGGGCCTGCCTCAGCTGTGGGCTACTCTTTGGTTGGGCCTCAGCAACCCCCTTGTGCAGCTCCCTCTGGGCTTTTGAAATTACCTGGTGATGTTCCACGTCCCTTGGCAAGTACAACTGCACCGTCTCTGGATCCCATATGCGTGCTAATATCAGACTTAGGAATTTGGTCGTC
Source organism: Panthera leo (assembly GCF_018350215.1). Lineage (NCBI taxonomy): Eukaryota > Metazoa > Chordata > Mammalia > Carnivora > Felidae > Panthera > Panthera leo. Next base: position 41,538,067 of record NC_056694.1, on the reverse strand, counting down.
ATTGGGAGAGACCCTTAGCAGGTTTAGGGTTCAACCCAGTGATGTAGAGAGGGCTGAAGCTACACAAGTCCCGTGATCACCCTGGAGGGCTGATGTGAGGTATTATGCGTGAATGCAATTCAGGAGTAGGGTCATGGTTAGACATGGTGTGATGTTTTGGTTGAGGGGTATGGTGAGGGTCATGGTTAGTGTTAGGGTTAGGACCCAGGAGGTTCCAGGTAGTGAAACCCTAGTAGTGCAGTAGTCTCCATGGAGGGCTGAGTGGAGGCTGCATGGGAGCCTTCAGTTCAGACGTATTCTTTGTGGGCCAGGACCAGCCTCCCGTGTCTGCCACTCTTCAGTGGGACCTCACCAACCTCCTCGGGCAGCTCCATCCTGGCAGTGGAAATGACATGATGATCCTCCAATATCGTACTGAATAATACTGCATGGGTTTGTGCCCTATGTGTGTGGTGTTCTCAGAATGCGAAACTGGATTCCCATTGGGAGGGAGCCATAGCTAGGGTGAGGGTTCGGGCAAGGGACATAAGTGGGGCTGAAGCCACACCAGTCCTGTTATCTCTGTGGAGGGCTCAATCAGGGGCCATGTACAGCTGTGGGTCAGGTGTAGGGTTAGCGTTAGAGTTGGAGTGAGGTTGAGGTGTATCTTTCTGTTTACTATTAGGGTTCGGCTTATGTCCCAGGTGGCTCCAGGCGCTGAACCACAAGCAGTGCAGTGTTCTCCCCAGAAGTCTCAGTGAATGGCCATGGGAGAGTTTCAGTCATGCTTAGTCTTTGAGTTCCAAGGCGAGTCTCCTCTGTGGGCCACTCTTTGGTTGAGCCTCAAAAACTGCTTCTGCAACTACATCTGGGCTTTGGATATTACATAGTGATATTCCATGTTCTTTGTCAAATAATCCTGCTCCTCTTCTGGACCCCATGTGTGTGGTATCCTCGATGGGTCACCATCGAGAGAGAGCCTTAGTTAGAGTAAGGGTTACGTCCAGGGCTGTAAGCAGGGTCCAAACTACACCAGTCTCGTTAAGTCCATGGAGGGCTGAATTAGAGCCCATGCATGGGTGAGGGTCAGGTATAGAGTTAGAGTTGGGGTGAGGTTTAGGTTAAGGACTATGATGAGGGTCACGGATAGTGTTATGGAGAGTTCCAAGGAGGCCCCAGATGCTTAACCCCTAGCAGTGCAGTTGTCTCCACAGAGGGTTGGGTGGAGACTGCATGGGATCCTTCAGTTCAGACTTAGTCTTTGCGTGCCAGGACCAAACTCCTATGTGTGCAACTTTTTATTTGGGTCTCAGAAACCTCCTTGTGCAGCTCCATCCTGGCAGTGGAAATGACATGATGATGCGCAAATTCCATACCGAATAATACTGCAGGGAATTTGGGCCCTGTGTACGTGGTGTTCTCAGATTTACGAACTGGATCCCCATTGGGAGAGAGCCATAGCTAGGGTGAGGGTTTGGACAAGGGACATAAGCAGGGCTGAAGCAACACCAGTCCCTTTATGTCCATGGAGGGTTGAATGAGGGCCCATGCAAGGGTTCCTGTCAAGTGTATGGTTAGCTTTAGAGTTGGGGTGAGGTTGAGGTTTATGTGAATGGCTCTGGTGACTTTAAGGGTTGGGGTTACATCCAAGGTAGCTCCTGGTGCTGAACACTCAGCAGTGCAGTGGTCTCTCCAGAGGGCTCAGTGGAGTGCACATGGGAGGGTGTCGGTCATGCTTAGTCTTTGAGTGCCATGGCGAGCCTCCATTGTGGGCCACTCTTTGGTTGAGCCTCAGCAACTGCTTCTGCAACTACATCTGGGATTTGCATATTACATGGTGATAATCCGTGTCTGATATCCATTAATCCTGCTCCTCTTCTGGACGCCCCATGTGTGTGGTGTCCTCATACTGAAGAATTGCGTGACCATTGGGAGAGAGCTTTATCTAGAGTTAGGGTTCAATCAAGGTGCATGAGCTGGACTGAAGTGACAGCTGTCCTGTGATCTCCATGGAGTGGTGCAATGAGGGCCCATGCGAGGATGTGGGTCAATTATATGATTATGTTTAGAGTAGGGGTGATTTTTATGTTGAGGGGTACGTTTAAGGTCACGGATAGGGTTAGGTCCAGAAGGCTCCAGCATGGATGTGGTCTCCCAGAAGGGCTGAGTGAAAGCCCCATGGATCGTGCTGGTCAGGATTTGTCTGGGAAGGCAAGGGCAAGCCTCTGGTTTGGGCCACTCTTCAGTTGGACCTCAGCAACCCCCTTGTGCAGCTCCATGAGGGAATTGGGAATGATATGATTACGCTTCACATTCCATGCTGAGTAATCCTGCACTGCTTTGGGCCCCAGCTGTGTGGTCTTCTCAGAGTTAGGAATTGGATCTCCATCGTGAGTGTACCATAGCTAGGGATGAGGGTTTGAACCAGGGACATATGTAGGGCCAAAGCGACACTAGTCCCATTATCTCCATTTAGGTCTAAATGAGGGACCATGCACAGGGTGTGCATCATGTGTAGGGTTAACGTTAGACTTAGAGTGAGTTGAGGATGATGTGTAAGGTTCTGGTAAGTATTAGGGTTGGGTTTACGTCCCAGGTGGTCTCATGCACTGAGCCATCAGCAGTGCAGTGGTCCTCCCAGAGGGCTCAGTAGAGGGCACATGGGAGAGTATGGGTCGTGCTTAGAGTTTGCGTGCCAGGGCGAGCCTCCTTTGTGGACCACTCTTTGGTTTAGCCTCAGCAACCCCTTCTGCAATGACATCTGGGCTTTGGATATTACATGGTGATATAATCCTGCTGAGTAATCCTGCTCCTCTTCTGGCCCCCATGTGTGTGGTATCCTCAAACTTAAAAATTGGGTCATCATCGGAGAGAGCCTTAGGTGGAGATATGGCTCGGTATAGTGACATAAGCAGGGCTGAAACTATATCAGTTGTGTTATCTCCATGCAGGCCTGAATTAAGGCCCATGCGCGGATCGTGTCAGGTATAGGTTTAGCATTAGAGTTAGGGTGAAGTTTAGGTTGAGGATTATGGCATGGGTCATGCTTAGGGTTAGGGTTAGGTTCCAGGAGGCCCTAGGTGCTGAAACCCAAGCAGTGCAGCAGTCTCCCTAGAGGGCTCAGTGGAGGGCGCATGGGAGGGCGCCATTCAGGCTTAATCTTTAGGGGCTAGTGCCAGCCTCGGATATAGGCCACATTTTGGTTGGGCCTCACAACCCCCTTGTGCAGCTCCCTCTGGGCTTTGGAAATTACCTGGTCATTTTCCACGTCCCATGCCGAGGAATCCGGCTCTTCTGAACCCCACGTGTGTGGTCTCTCAGATTTCAGAATTGGATCACTATCGGCAGTGAGCCATAACTAGGTTGAGGGTTCATGCCAGGAACATTGATAGGGCCAAGGTGACACTAGTCCCCTGTTTGCCCTTCAGGGCTGAAATGGAGGCCCATGCATGAATGCTAGTCAGGTGTAGGGTTATTTTTAGAATTGGGGTGAGGTTAGGTTGAGGAGGATGGTGAGGATCACAGTTAAGGTTAGGGGTAGGGCCAAGGAGGCCCCAGATTCTGAAACGCAGGCAGTGCAGTGGTCTGTACGGACAGCTGTGTGGAAGCTGCATGGTAGTCTTCAGTTCAGACTTATCCTTTGTGTGTCAGGGCCAGCCTCCCATGTGTACCACTCTACAGTTGGGCCTCAGCAACCTCCTTTTGCAGCTCCATTCTGGCAGTAGAAATGACAATGATAATGCTCCAATACCATCCTGAATAATACTGTAGGGGTTTGGGGCCTATGTTCATGGTTTTCTCAGAGTTAGGAACTGGATCCACATTGGGAGAGAGACTTAGTTAGAGTTAGGGTTTGGTCCAGGGCCATAAGCATGGCTGAAGCTACACCAGTCCCGTTGTCTCCATGGGGGCTGAATGAGGGCCCATGCAAGGGTGCGGTTCAGGTGTAGGGTTAGCATTAGTGTTGGGGTGAGGTTGAGGTTGAGGAGGACAACAAGGATCTTGGTTGTGTTTAGAGTTATGTTCCAGGATTCCCCAGATGCTGAACCCCTAGCTGTGCAGTGATCTCCCTGAAGGGCAGAGTGGAGGGTGCATGGGAGGGTGCCGTTCAACTTAGTCTTTGGTTGGCAGGGCCAGCCTCAGTTGTGGGCCACTCTTCAGTTGGGCCTCAGCAACCCCCTGTGCACCTCCCTCTGGACTTTAGAAATTACCTGGTGATGTTCCACTTTCCGTGGAAAGTAACACTGCACCGCTTCTGGGCCCACGTGTGTGTGGTCATATCAGACTTATGAATTTGGTCCTCATCAGGCGAGAGTCTTAGCTAGTGTTAGGGTTTGGCCTAGAGACATAGATAGGGCTGAAAGGATAGGAGTCCCATGATCACCCAGGAAGGCTGAAGTGAGGGCCAATGCACTAATGCATGAAGGTTTAGGATTATGGTTAGAGTTGGTGTGAACTTTAGGTTGAGGGGTGTGGTGAGGGTCATCATTACTGTTAGGGTTAGGTCCCAGGGGGTTCCAGGAGGTAAACTCCTAGCAGTGCAGTGGTCTCCACGGAGGGCTGAGTGGAAGCTGCATGGGCCTAAAGTTCAGACTTAGTCTTTGCGTGCCAGGGCAGCATCCTATGTGTGACACTCTTCAGTTGGGCCTCAGCAACCTTCTTGTGCAGCTCCTTCCCAGCAGTGCAAATGAAATGCTGATATTCCAATTCCATCTTGAAGAATACTGAAGGGGTTTGGGCCCTATGTGCATGGTGTTCTCAGAGTTAGGAACTGTATCCCCATTGGGGGAGAGCCATAGCTAGGGTCAGGATTTGGACCAGGGACATAAGCAGGGCCGAAGCGACACCAGTCCCATTATCTACATGGAGGGCTGAATGAGCACCCATGCAGGGGTGCAGGTCAGGTGTAGTGTTACCTTTAGGGTTGGGGTGAGGTTGAGGATGATGTGTATGGCTCCGGTAAATATAATGGTTAGGTTTTGTCCCAAGTGGCTCCAGGTGCTGAAGCACCAGCAGTGCAGTGGTCTTCCCGGAGGGCTCATTGGTGAGCATGTGGGAATGTGTGGGTCATGCTTAGTCTTTGAGACCCAGGGCGAGACTCCTTTGTGGGCCACACTTTGGTTGAGCCTCAGGAGCTGCTTCTGAGACAACATCCGGGCATTGGATATTTCATGGTGATATTCCATATTCCATGCCGAGTAATCCGCCCCTTCTTCTGGACCCCATGTGTGAGGTATGCTTAGACTTAAGAATCGGGTCACCATCTGGAGAGAGCTTTAGGTAGAGTTGGGTTTCAGACAAGGGCCATAAGCAGGGCTGAAGCTACCCCATTCCACTTACCTCTATGGGGTGAAAAATGATGCCCAGTGTGCAGGTGAGGGTCAGTTGTAGGGTTAGAGTTAGTGTTGGAATGATTTGAGGTTCAGGGTATGGTGAGGGTCACGGTTAGTGTTAGGGTTAGGGCCCAAGAAATTCCAGGCGGTGAACCCCTAGCATCACAGTGATCTCCACGGAAGGCTGAGTGGTGGCTGCATGGGAGCCTTCAGTTCAGACTTACTCTTTGTGTTTCAAGGCCAGCCTCCGTGTGTGCCACACTTCATTTGGGTCTCAGTAACCTCCTGGGGCAGCTCCATCCCGGCAGTGGAAACGAAATGATGATGTTCCAATTCCATACTAAATAATACTGCAGGGGTTTTGTCCTATATGTGTGGTGTTTCAGAATTAGGACCTGGATACCCACTGGGAGAGAACCACGGATAGGGTGAGGTTCTGTTCAGGGACATAAGCAGGGCTGAAGAGACACCGGTCCCGTTATCTCCATGAGGGCCTGTATGAGGGCCAATGAGTTGGTGAGGGTCAGGTGTAGGGGTAGCATTAGCGTTGAGGTGAGGTAGAGGTTGAGGAGTACGGGGAGAGCCAGGTTGTGGTTAGGGCTAGGTTCCAGGAGGCCCAAGGTGCTGAATCCAAGGCAGTGCAGTTGTTTCCCTGGGGGACTCAGAGGAGGGCGCATGGGAGGGTGCCGGTCATGCTGAGACTTTGAGTGCCAAGACCAGCCTCTTGTTAGCGTTAGACTTGGGGTGAGGTTCCGATTGAGGAGTATGGTTTGGGTCATGATTAGGGTGAGGGATAGCTCCAATGAGTCCCCAGGTGATGAAACCCATGCAGTTCAGTGGTCTCCTGGGAGGGCTCAGTGGAGGGCGCATGGGAAGGTGCTGGTCAGGCTTAGTCTTTGGTTACCAGTGCCAGCCTTGCATGTGGGCCACTCTTCATTTGGGCCTCAGCAAGCACTTTTGCACCTCCCTCTGGTATTTGGACATGACGTGGTGGTGCTCCACGTTCCATGTGGCGTAATCCTGCACCGCTTCTGGGCCCCATGTGCGTGATATTCTCTGAGTTAGGAATTGGATCCCCATCTGGATAGAGAAACAGCTAGGGTTACAGTTTGATCCAGGGACATAAACAAAGCTGAAGCAACAACATTCCATTTATCTCCACTGAGTCTGAGTGAGGGCCATGCGTGGTAGCAGGTCAGGGGTAGGGTTAGTGTTAGAGTTGGGGTGAGGTTTAGGTTGAGGAAAACGGCTAGGGTCATGGTGAGGGTTAGGGGTAGGTTCCAGAAGGTGCATAAGTACAGAAACCTAAGTAGTGCAGAGGTCTCCTAGAGGGCTGAGTGGAGGGTGCAAGGGATGGTGCCATTCCTTCTTAGTCTTAGGGTGTCAAGGCCATCCTTGGGTGTAGGACACTCCTTAGTTGGGCCTCAGCAGCGCCTTTGTGAAGCTCCCTCTGGGCTTTGGAAATGACGTGGTGATGTTCCAGGTTCCACGCCGAGTAATCCTGCACCGCTTCTCTACACCATGTGCGTGCTGTTGTCTGTTATTGGAATTGGGTCCCCATGAGGAAGGAGACATAGCTAGGGTTAGGATTCAGTGCCAGAACATCACCAGGTCAAGGGACTCCAGTCTCATGAATTTCATGGAGGGCTGAAGTGAGAACCCTTGTCTGGTATAGAGTTAGTGTGAGAGATAGGGTTAGGTTTAGGTTGAAGGTTATAGTTAGGGTTACGGTTAGGTTTAGAGTTAGGTCCCAGGAGTCTCCAGGCGCTGGACCCACAGCAGTGCACTTGTCTCCCCAAAGGGCTGAGCAGAGTGCACAATGGAGGCTGCCAGTCCGGAATTGTCTTTTGTTTCCAAGTCCAGATAAATGTTTCAGGCACTCTTCGGGTAGGCCTGTTGAATCCTCGAGTGCAGTAGCAGCCAGGCTTTTGAAATGACATGATGATGTTCCACATTCCACACCGACTATTCCTGCACTGCTTCTCGACACCATGTGCGTGCTGATGTCAGACTTTGAATTGGGTCCCATGGGGATGGAGCCTTATCCAGGGTTAGGGTGTGGTGCAGGGAAGTCACCAGTGCCGAAACAACTCCAGTCTCATGATTTCCCTTGAGGGCTGACCTGAGATACCATGCGAAGGTGCGGCTCAAGTGTAGGGTTAGGGTTAGAAACAGGGTTACGATTAGATTGAGGGTTATGTATAGGGGTATGGTTAGGGTTCACATCGGTCCCTAGGCTCCAAGCACTGAATCCACAACAGTGCAGTTGCCTCCCGGAATGACTGAGTGGAGTGCACAATGGAGGCTGCTTGTCAGGATTAGTCTTTCGGTTCCAAGGATAGACAACTGTATCCGGTCTGGTGTAGATATGTGTGTGCAGTGTGAGAGATAGGGTTAGGTTGAGGTTGAGGGTTAGCGTACAGTTCTGGTTAGCATTAGGATTAGGTCCCAGGAGGCTCCAGGCACTGAACCCACAGCAGAGCAATTGTCTTCCCAAAGGGCTGAGTGGAGTATACAAGGGAGGGTGCTGGTCAGGATTATTCTTTGGGTTCCAAGGCCAGACAACTGTATGGGTCACCCATCGGTTAGGCGTCAGGAATCCTCTTGTGCAGCTGCAGCCACACTTGGAAATACATGGTGTTTTCTACTTTCCATGCCGAGTGTTCATGAACTGTTTATGGTCCCCATGTGTATGCTGTTGTCAGTCTTTCGATATGGATTCCCGTGGGGGTGGGCCTTAGGTTTATAGTTTTATGGTTAGCGGGTAGAGTTAGAGCATTAAGGTTAGGGTTTTAGGGTTAGAGTTAGAGGGTTAGTGTTAGACGTTAAGTTTAAGGTTAGGGTTAGTTCAGGTTATGTTTACGTTAATGGTTAGTTAGAGTTAGGGGTAGGGTTAGGGGAAGGGTAGAGGCAGGATTTAGCATTAGGGTTATGGTTATGGTTAGGTGTTAGCTTTAGTTGGTGGGATTTCATTTAGTGATAGGGTTAGGAGTTGGGCAAAGAGTAGGTCATGCTTGCACCCCCACTTTGAGAGGGAAGGTGTTCATGCGTGGACACCACCCTCCATCTTTGAGGGATTGTGTTCATGCTATCACCCCAGTCTCTCTGCATTGCAAGTTGTTCTCCCCTGGCCCCATTCCAGCTTTGCTCTGGAGTGTTTCACACTGTCATCCCGCCCTGTCTCAGTATGGTAGGGTTTCACATATCCCCCATTCCTTTTTTGGTGCATGGGTTGTGTTCACATATGTGACCCTCCACACCCTCTGCGTGCGATGGTATCACCCATGAGCCTCACCACTCCTTAGATTGGGATTACTGATGCCAGTATTAAATCTGATACTGATGTCAGTATTAAATCTTGAATATCTCTTTTCACTTTTACAGCTGAAAAAGCAGGCGTTTCATAAGGTAAGGTTTATGGTTAGCATTAATATTAGATGTCAGTGTAAGGTTTAGGTCATGGTCGCAATCCCCCTTGGTGTAGGAGGGGTTCTCGAATGTGTCCCATCTGCTCCCCTTTATCCGCGATGTAGCAGTGATATTCCTTTTATTTCAGATGTTTTCTTTGGCACCTGGGTGTCTCATTTGGTTAATCGTCCCACTTCGTCTTGGGTCATGGTCTCTCGGTCTGGTTTTGAGACCTGGGTGGATTCTGTGCTGATGGTTCTGAATCTGGAGCCTGCTTCAGATACCGTCTGTCTCTCTCCCTCTCTGCCTATGCCCCACTTGTGTTCCTTGTCTCTTTCAAAAATTAATGTACCTAAAATCATTTTCAATCTGATATTTCCTGGATGGAACTTTTCACTTTCATTCCTGAAGAAGCAGGGTGTCTGTCTCGTCCATTGTTCTTTTGTTATCTTTGGCATAGCTGACGACATATAGGACATTTCCCCAACCAGCATCGGGGGTGCGCAACATTTCTTCTACTAGCCGGACACCTCTTGTCCACTGTAACACTGCATTCCTCTAGCGCATCCCACATGCTCCCGGCTACTGGACTGTAACTATGGATGGTAGCACTGTCCCATAATCTTTTGATGGTGTTTGAGGAGGTTCTTCATTCACATCTTTGGTTACCTGAGTGTCTTCTGACATCTTCTCTCATGTTTCCACTAGGCCACTGCTACGACGCCCAACAGGGAACCCTAAGCAGAGAGGGATTCAGGAGCAGACCAGCTACCACTTTTCTCCCACAAATGGTCGCCTTGGAACTCTTTATGGAAGAGGAGAAAACACCCACCACCACCGTTTCATAACCCTGCACCAAATGTGGAGACAACAACCACCCACCCCCTAAATGAAACTCCAACAGGGTACATGTATGGAACCTAAGGTGTTGGTCATGTATTTTGGATCAATAAGTGAGGTTGTACTTTTGACTGGTAAGTGTACATCTAAATCCCTCGGAGAGGATATTATCTGAGGTCACCCCAACTTAAATTGTTGGCCCATGGGGAGATGTGTTGTCCCTATTGATTGTATTGATGTTGTCTCTGCAGGCCAGTGAATTAAAGCTCCATAGGGTCTTGTCCTATTCCCGCCTCTTCATGGGAAGTTCCATTTCACTGATTGGAAGAGACAATACAACCCTCGTGTGGCCATTCATATGAGTCACTATTTAGGGAACAAATGATTATGCTACCTTTGCATGGTCATTTCACGAATGTCCCTGGGCAGGCAGGGCCTCTAAAACTACAAATGCTACAGGTTATTTTATTGGTAAACAGGTGGGGTTTGTGTTCACTGAGTTCTTTTTATTTCTTTTCATTTTTCCTTGATTGTCTATCTGTGTTGGGTCAACAATTGGTTTGATATTGACTTTACAGTTAGGTTATTTTTATCTTATGTTTATCCATGGTTATCTGCTCTGATAGATGCTTATCCAAGGACAAATATTTCTTGTTGCACATACTAGCCTTATTGCTTCTATTGTGAAATTAACCTGGTCATAACTTAGGGGTTGGTTGTCTTTTTTTTGTATTCAGATCTTAAGATCATATACAAGTGCCTGAGCCATACTATGAACGCTCATCGCCACAGACCTAACAACCGCCTACAGTACGCGAATCATATCTTTTGCCCTTCTAGGTCAGCCTGATACACGTACTTGGTGATGCAGGGGTGTAATGCTCAAATCCCTTATCGGTCTTGGACGGGTGTCATGCTAGCACTCCCCCATCGGCAAGGGAGTAGTGATACCACCACTAAATCTAACATTTCTTGAATAGTTTTCATCACAGTCAGAGCTGAAGAAGCAGTCTTATGTTACAGTTAGGGTTAGGGTTAGGATTAGAGTTAGAGTTAGGGGTTAGGATAAAGGTTAGGTCACACTTACACCCCCCCCTTAGGTGTGGGAGGGAGGCACTCATGCACCTTGCCACTCCTCAGCATGGGAGGGTGTCATCCATGTGCCAGCACCCCTTGGCGAGGGAGTAGTGATGCCACTATTAAATCTGATGTTTCATGAATGGGTCTTTTCACTTTCATGGCTGAAGAAGCAGCGTCTCTTATGATGAGGGTTAGAGTTTGGATTACCCTGAGGGATAGGGTAAGAGTTAGGTCATGCTTGCACCCCCCCGTTTGGCAAGGGAGGAAGGTCACACCTGACCCCCACCACCCTTGGTGCCAAAGGGTGTTCAGGCATGCACCCTGCCTCCCCTCCACAAAGGAGTAGTGATGCCACTATTTAATCTGTTGTTTTATGAATGGCTCTTTTCACTTTCACAGCTGAAGAAGCAGGCATTTCTTAAGGTAAGGGTTATGGTTAGGATTGCCGTTCATGGTTCGGGTAAGGGATAGACCATGCCTGCACCCTCCCTTGGAGTGGGAGGGCGTTCACACATGCTCCACGCCCCTTCTCATCTAGAGAGGGTGTTCACCAATAGGACTCAGCCCCCTTCCGCGGGGGAGCGTGTTGATGTATGCGCCTGCACCCCTCTCGTGTGCGAGGGTGTTCACGCATGGGCACCACAACCCTAGGCGAGGGAGGGCATTTGCCCCTGCTCCCTGCCCTCTTTGGCTCAGGAGGGTGTTCACGCATGCGCACAGTCCCCCGTTGGCTTGGGAGGGTGTTCAGTTATGTGCACGCACAGGCCTCTAGGTGCGGGAGGGGTTCACGCATGTGCCCTGCCCCCCTGAGGAGCTGGAGAGGGTCACTTGTGCACAGCACCACTAGTCAGTAAGGGAGTAGTGATGCCACTATTAAATCTCATTTTTCATGGACGGCTGTTTTCACTTTCACAGCTGAAGAAGCATACATCTCTTAAGGTCAAGGGTAGGGTTAGCATTACAGTTAGGGGTTAAGATAACTGTTAGTTCAATCTTGCTCTCCCCCCTCAGCATGGGAATGTTTCACGCATTACCCTGCTATCCTGAGCAAAGGAGAGTGTTCACCCTTTCACCCCACCCCCTGAGAGTGGTAAAATATTGAAGCATGTGCTCCACTCCACCTCTGCTGCGTAGGTCGCCACTTTGGGACAGATTGTTCATACATGTGTACCACCACCTCTCGGTGTGGGAGGGTGTTCACTCATGGCACACCCCACCTATGCATGGGAGATGGTTCATGCATATGTCTTGCCCACCTCAGCATGGGAGGGTTTTTACACATGTGCACAGCCCCACCTTGGTGTGGGAGAGGTCACCCATGCAGAGCGCCACCCATCAATGAGGGAATAGTGATGCCACTATTAAATGTGATGTTTCATGAATGGTTCTTTTCACTTTCACAGTTGAACTAGCAGACAACCCTTAAGGTAAGGGTTAGGGTTAGCATTACTACTAACGGTTAGGGTAAGGGTTAGGTCATGCTTCCACACCCCTCGTCACCAGAGTATATTCACGCAATAGCACAGCCCTTCAGTGCAGGAGAATATTAATGCATGTGCCCCACCCCTTTCAGCATGGTAGGGTGTTCACACATGTGCCCCATCCCCTTCCACTTGGTAGTGCGTTCACGTATTCGCACATTTGCACATCCCTCCTAAGGTGAGTGAGGGTGTTGACACATGTGCCCTGTCTCCCTCCACATGGGAGGTGGTTCACAAATGCTCCTCACCTCTTGGCGAGGGAGGGTGTCACCCATTAACAGTGCCACCCCTCGGAGAGGGAGTAGTGTTGTCACTATTAAATGTGACTTTTCATCAATGATTCTTTTCCTTTCACAGCTGAAGAAGCACACATCACTTAAGGTAAGGGTTAGGGTTAGCATTACATCTAGGGTTTAGGGTAAGGGTTAGGTCATGCTTACTCCCCCTCTCTGCACAAGAGGTGTTTCACTCATGTTCCCTGCCCCACTTGGCACATGTTCACGGATGCGCACAGCCCTCCCTCGGGGTAGAAGGATGTTCTCACGCACAACCCCCCTTTGCAACGGAGGGCGTTTGAGCATGCATCCTGCCCCACTAGCGCGGGAGTTTGTTCTCATGTGTGTAAGGCCCCCTCCCTCCTGGCGTAAGGGCATTCACCCATGTGCACCATCCCCCATTTGGCATGAGAAGGTGTTGACCTATGTGACTTGATACATCACCATGGGAGAATATTCACGCATCTGCCCCACCCTCTTCTGCCCGGGAGGGGAGGTTGTGTTCATGCATGGGCACAGCCCACAGTCATTAAGGGACGGTATTCATGCATGCTCACAACAACCTCTCCATGAGGGAGGGTGTTCACACATGCGCCATGCATCCCTCAGCAAGGGAATGGTTTAAGCATGCGCCCCATACACACTTTGGCACGGAGGGTGTTGACCTATGCACCTCGTCCCCTCAGCACAGGAGGTTGTTCATAGATGTGACCAGCCCCTGTCGTGGCGGAAGTGTGTTCACGTTTGTAAACAACCCCGGCTAGGGGAGGGATGCTATTCGCACGTGGGCCCCACCCCATACCATGGGGAGCTGTTCACACATGTGCACAGCTCTCCCTACTGGCGGAAGTGTGTTCACACATGCACAAAAGTCCTGCTCAAAGATATAGGGCGTTTCCACATTAGCACAACCCCCATCAGCGAGGGAGGGCATTCATGCATGCTCCTTACCCGCTACTGCAGTAGGCTCTACAGGCATGTGCACAGCACCCCCCCTTACCGGTGGGTGTTCACGCATGTGCACAGCCCCCCTTAATGAGGGAAGGCATTTGAACATGCTTCCCCCTCCCTTGAGCAAAGAAGGGTGTTCAGACATGCGCACAACCACCACCTCAGCCAGGGAGGTCGTTGGCGCATGCGCCCTGCCCCACTTAGCACAGGAGGTTGTTCAGGCTTCCGCCTGGCCCCCTGTCAGCATGTGAGTCGGTCACCCATGCACAGTGCCACCCCTCAGGGAGGAAGTACTGATGTCACTATTGAATGTGATGTTTCATGAATGGTTCTTTTCACTTTCACAGCTGAAGAAAACGTATCTCTTAAGGTTATGTTTAGGGTTAACATTACCATCAGTGGTAGGGTAAGGGTTTGATCAAGCTTCCTCCCCCTGGGCATGGATTTCCAAGCATTAGCTTGTCCCCCTTTGGCATGGGAGCGTGTTCACCCATGAGCCCAACCCCACTTTGGCACAGCAGGGTTTTGACATATGCGTCCCACCCCCTTATTGCGGGAGGCTATTCACGCACGTGCACTGCCACACATAGGGACAAAAGGGTACTCACACATGTGCACAAACACTCTCATTGTGGAATGGGGTTCACGCATGCGCCCAGCCCTCTCCACGGGGAGAAGGTTCTCATACGCACCATGCCCCCTTGACATGGCAGGGTGTTCACGCATACGAACAAGCCCCTCTCTATGAGGAAGTGGTGCTTTCGTGCATGTGCCATGCAACTCTGTGGCCAGGGAGGCCGTTGACATATGCTCCCCGCTCCCCTTGCCAGAATGGTGATCACGCATATGCAAAGCCCCCCCTCCTGTCCGAAGGGGGTTCATATATGCCCACAACCCCCTCTCTGTGAGGTAGACCATTTGTACAGGCACACAACCCTCCCTCAGCAAGGGAGAGCATTCACGCTTGGCCCAACTCACCTCGTCAGGAAGGGTGTTCACACATGCACAGAAGCCTCCTCAGTGATGGAGGGTGTTCAAACATGTGCCCCACCCCACTTGACACCAGAGGTGGTTCAGAATTCTGCCTTGTCCCTGGTTGGTGTATGAGATGGCCACGCATGCACAGTGCCATCCTTCAGGGAGAGAGTAGTGATGTCACTATTAAACGTGATGTTTCACGAATGGTTCTTTCACTTTCACAGCTGAAGAAACGTTCATCTCTTAAGGTAAGGGTTAGGGTTGGCACTGACATAAGGGGAGGGTAAGTCTTAGGTCATACTTCCTCCACCCTGGGTATGGAAGGTTTTCAAGCATTAGCGCTCCCCCGCCTTTGGACAGACAGGGGTTGAAACATGCACCCTACCACATCAAGGGTGGGGGGTCACCATTGCGCCATTGTCTCTGGAATGGAGGGGTGTCACTCATGTGCTCTCCCCCACCTCAGCATGGAGGGGATCATGCATGTGTCCCTTCTGCATCCCTTCATCGGCAATGTAGCATTCATGTTCCTTTTAGGTCACACGTATTTGCACTGCCTCAGCCATTCATTGGATTAAGTGTCCCACTTTCGTTCAGGTCATGGTCTCACGGTTTGTGGGTTTGAACCCTGGCTTCACTTCTGTGCTGATGGCTCTGACCATGGAGCCTGCTTCAAATACTGTGTCTCACTCTCTGTCTGCCCCTTCCCCATGTGTGTTCTGTATCTCTCTCACTCTCTCTCTCTCTCTCTCTCTCTCTCTCTCTCTCTCCAAAAACATGAAGCTAAAAACATTTGAAAGCAGATCCATCGTTCTACTTGTCTTCTTGCCCTATTCCCGCCTCTTCATGGGAAGGTCCATTTCACCGATTGGAAGAGACAGTAAAACCCTCGTGTGGCCATTCATATGAGTCACTATTTAGGGAACAAGTGATTATGCTACTTTGCATGGTCAGGATACTATGGTCATTTCACGAATGTCTCTGGGCAGGCAGGGCTTCTAAAACTAGAAATGCTAGAGGTGACTTTACTGGTAAACAGATGGGGTTTGTGTTTGCTGAGTTCCTTTTACTTCTTTTCATCTTTCCTTAATGGCCTATCTGTGTTGCATCAACAATTGGTTTGATATTGACTTTACAGTTAGGTTATTTTTATCTTATGGTTAACTATCCATGGTTATCCGCCCTCATAGAGCTTAGGCAAGTACAAATATTTCTTGTTGCACATACTACCAATATTGTTTCTATTATGAAATACACCCAGTGTTAACTTAGGAGTTGGTTGTCTATTTTTGATACTCAGATCTTAAGATCATATACCAGTGCCTGAGATCTACTACGAATGCTCATGGCCGTATCTCTAACAGCTGCCTACAGTGTGTGAATCATATATTTTGACCTTCAAGGACAGCCTTGATACCCCTACATCGGCAATACAGGGGTCTGATATTTGCAGCCCATCTGTGCCCCTTCATTGGCCTTGTATATATGTCACGCCTGTGTCCCTTCCTGGGCGATGTAGGGGAGAGCCACCTGTGCCCCTTCATGGTTTATGTAGGGTTGTGGCGCCAGCACCCCTTCATGGCCACTACAGTGTTTGTACTGTCATGGTTTCTGGGACCCACCTGGGGTCTCCGGACATATCCCCATGGATAACAGGGAGCTTCTGTAGTCATGTTCCTCTGCATTACACCTCCCCACAAGTCTCTCCTCTCCGGATAAATATTACAGGATCAGGAACCACTTTTCTTTGCAGTTTCTTCTTGGTGGAAACATCTTGTCTTTGCTTAGCATGGCTGCTTTGGCCTCTCCACCATCTCCTGGAGGTTCTCTTACCTTTGCACTGCTCTTCACTCACTGCTTTTGGATGTGCTGTCTGCCTCTGTTGCAGTCCTGTACCAGTGGTAATTTGTACCACGAGTGGCCACAGGAAACCGGTTAGAACTGGAATTCTGGGACTGGACTGATCTTCCAGTAGAAGACATACAAGTAGCTTCCTTGATGGCAGAAGTGGATACTGGACATTGGTGGTAAGAGGTGATTTCACATTTGCTCACATTACCACTAGTGCTGGTGTGGAGTGATGGAGGACAGCACACTGGAGGATCACGGGTGGAGTTGTCACTGTGGCCATGGGGGGCAGTTACAGAGCCTGTCCGGGGTCAGTTTTGGGTGTCTGGTGTATACGCAGGAAATAGGAGAGGTTGAAAGCAAGGGAAAAACACCAGAAAATGTATGACTTCATGAGGTGAGTATCTTGTGTTTGTTGCCAAGAGAAGCAACTCCCCTGTCTGAGGAAAATAGTCCTATCCCACCCCAGGACCCCTAGAGAAAAGGTTTCAATGGCTTCATCTAAGACAATACTGTCATGACCGAGAACAGTGATCTTCACGCTCCACATCTACCATCTGTGTTTACTTCCTGGAAAATAGAGGGATTCCAGTGTACTCCAAACGGAGGTGTGGGATCAGGTCCACGCATGATCAGGTGTCCATGCAGGGGAGTTGCAGGATATTACCATTTCACACTGGTAGTAGATGGGGGACAAGTATGGGAGTGGGTTTGAAGAGTATTACACCAAAGAGGGTGACATAAGATAGGCCAGACATGGATACACGGTTCTTCCTGCAGGAAATGTAATTTAATATGTTGCCTGGAGAACGGGGAATAGTCATAATAATGACTCAATGGCTGCCTGCAGTCAACTAAGTTGAAATGCCAGAACTTCCCCGACTTTCTCAGGGAAGGAAGACTCCAAAGTCCAAGGGAGATGGGAATGGGGGCCTGTTGTGCGCACACCTGCTCTTTTACCACAATCTTGATGGCTTATGAGAACAAAATCATGTTCTCTCAGAGTTCTGGAGGCCAGGAACCCGAAATCCCTTTACTGAGACTAAGGTGTCACCAGGGCTCTACTCCCGGTGGAGACTCAAGGGTTCCAGGGGACAGTGTACCCCTTCTGTCTAGTAGCTCCTGGTGGCCACCAACCTCCCTTGGCTTGTGACCACATCACCCCAGTCTGTTTTCATGGACACAGTGCCTCCTATTTGTCAAGTCTCCCTTCGCCTAAGAATGCTCGTCATTCCATCTAGGGCTCACTTAGGCAACCCAGGACTCAAGATCCTTAACTAGATCCCATCGATGGGAGTTAGATTCCAGCTATTAGGACTTGCTTTCTTTGAGTGCCATTGAACAGCCTAGTACAACGTGTCCTTCCATAGGGAGACAGCCAAACCATGCTATCCCCGTGTGGTGGGCGCACACCTGTGAGCAGTGCCAGGGCACGCACTGCTGACAGACACTGCAGCAGGACCGAATCTCTGGAGAATTATGCCCAAAGTGGAAAAGCGAATCCTAAAAAGATCACATGCTTTTCAATTCAATTTGTATAATCCTCTCGATGTGACAAAATCATAAAAATGGTTAGCAGATCAGGGATTGCCAGGCATCACAGTTGATGGGTGCAGGAAGGAGGTGGGAATGTCTGCTGTAAGAGGACAACTTGGGAGTCCCTATGGAGGGCTTGATGCTCTGTTTCTTGTGTGCATCAGTATTGAAATGTTGGCCATGATCCCATTCTACAGGCAGAGAGAACGTAGGGCATCTTTATCGTGTTTCCCAATCACACACATTCCCAACAACCTCACAGCCGCCCACCTTGCTACATCTATCCCCATGGCTCTGGCTGGTGTCCCGTTGACACATTTGGGTCGTATTCCTAAGGGAGGAATCCATGTCTTGCTAACATGCTTCCCATACCGCTTCTCTCTCTTCTGCACACCACGAGTTTTCTCAGGACCCGGCCATCCTGTGCACCTCCAGCTATTTCTCCCAGCCCATGGGGAGCAATCACTTCCCATCCAGCACCACCTGTTTGGTCTTCCTATGCCTAGCATTGCACGTGCCTGTGCCTGCAGACCTTCCCTTGTCTCTGTCAGCTGAGTCTGAATGGGCTTCCTCTCCCACTCGTCCCTAGTTCTCATCTCTTTAATGAATGACATACATCGCTAAAGCTCACAGTGAAGTCTCAACCCCCAGTATGTGGATGACGTGGCACCATTTTACAGACTCACTTGATTACTCCCTTTCTTTAAAAATTACTTCCGTCCTCCTCCCACCATCCGGGCCGCTGCTCACCAGTGTCTGTGTTGGTTGGTACTCATCTTTTTCCCACACCCTCCCCCATCTGCTTTCAGTCCACCCTTACTCTGGTGTCATTGCAGCCAGCCTCAGGCTTCTATCTACCAGCAGCTGGGGCCTCCAAGTCTTTATGCCCTGCCCCCAGCTCTTCATGTCTCCAGACTACTGACTCCAATGTATACCACAAAGGTGCTACCCTCCCCAGACTCTGCTTCCTCCCTGAAGGCTTCTCCTATTCCCCTCCCCTTGTTTACTAGGCTGCGGCCACACCTGCCCCCTCCCTGCCCCCTGAGCATGTCAGGCACATATTCCTGCTTCAGGTCTTTGCACTCACTTTTCCTCTCTCTGTCAGGAATGTTCTCCCACAGACCAACATGGCATACTCCATCATTTCTGTCATATCTTTGCTCTGACATCACCTGCACAGTGGAGTCTCTGCTAGCTCTCTATCTAAAACCGAAAGCTGCTCCTTCTCCAACCTGAACACCCAGTATCCCTTCCTAGCTTTCTTTTCTTCCCGGCCCTTGGCACCATCTGTTTTTCTTTCTTGCTTGCTGGATGTCGCCTACTGCAGTCCCTGCCAGAATGTCGGCTCCATGGGGTGCAAAGACCAAACTAGCTTGTTTAGGGCTGTTTCCGTAGGGCCCTAGATCAGTGTCTAACTCCTTCAAAGGCTCAAACACCATTTGCTGAGCAAGTAATATTGGGATTTCATATTACTTTGCTGGGTCCACGATCACAAAGTACCACACTGGGTGGCTTAAGCAACAGAAATTGATTTATTTATTTTTTCACACTTTATTTTTCTTAACGTTTATTTATTTTTGAGACAGAGCATGAATGGGGGAGGGTCAGAGAGAGAGATGGAGACACAGAATCTGAAACAGGCTCCAGGCTCTGAGCTGTCATCACAGAGCCCGACACGGGGTTTGAACTCATGAACCGCGAGATCATGAGCCAAAGTCGGATGCTTAACCGACTGAGCGACCCAGGTGCCCCCAATTTTCTCACACTTTAGATCAAGGTGTGGCCAGGGTGGGTGTCCTGTGTTCATGACTGGTGGACGACCTCCTTCCCACTGTCTTCACGTGGTCTTCCTTCTATGTGTGTAGGTGCCCACTCTCTTCCTATAGGACACCAGTTATCAGATTAGGGTCCCTCCCAGCAATTGAGCTCATTTGACCTCCACTTTACCTTTCAAGATATGGTATCCAAGTACAGTCCCATGGGTAGTTAGGACTTCAATATATGGACTTAGGGGGCAAAAGCATTCCATAACAGTTTTCTGTCTGTTGTACCTAGTCACTACCTACATGTTTTTTTTTTCTCTATGCCCTTTTTCCCATTATTTGCTCACACAGTGCTAATCCCAGTTTGCCCTTAGCCTAAGTTATAACTCTGTTTATTTATTTGTATAGGCTTGCATCTTCCCTCTACCTCTATACTCCAAGTTCCTGGCTGGCACTGGAATTACATCCTTAGCATGGGCATCACAACATCTAGGTGAGGTAAGTATGATTATTTTCATTTTGAAAATCCACAATCTGAAGCTCAAGAAAGAGTACGTCATGTTTCTGAGATCACAGTACTGGTAAGTGATGTCCTTTGGATAACTATGTTCTCATGGGCTCCAAAGCCCACTTTCTTTCATCTACCACACTGTCCCCAAGATGAACGGGGAAAGGCCATACTTCAGCCTGGTATATTATAAGCAACGGTACATGTAAAGCTGCTGTCACATTCCAGGAAATGGGATTAAGTTTAGTATCTGAGTAATTATACCCTCAGGTTGAATTACAATATCACATCCTTTTATTTTTTACTGCTGCAATATCTGTTATCCTTATTGATTATATAAATGCATTCGGCCCTTTGCAAAATTTAGCCAGCAAGAATACTGAGTTTGTTTCCTTTGTAACAGGTCTGAATTATACAATGAATTCATAATGTCAAGATAATAGCTGTTATTTTTTCCTACAATATAGAGGAAAAGGTCATTGCCTTTGTTGTAAGAGTTTACCATGTGTTCTTGGTAACATGACTGAGCTGTATTGGTGAAAACCGTGGTAGACTTTGAAAGTCAGTTATTTATATTTAAGAGAGTATTGTTCTTTCTTTGGGTGCAGCTGGTTGTTGGAAATAGAACTTAGGATTTTTCTGCATAGATTGTCTATTTCAGAATGAGCTTTGTTTTAAAAAGTATATTTGCCTTCATGCGAGTTGTACAATTATTCTTTGGGTTGCTAATACTCCATTGTGTATGTATATATACATACATATATATACCACATCTTTTTATCCATTCATCCATCAATGGACATTTGGGCTTTTTCCATACTTTAGCTGTTGTTGATAGTGCTGCTATAAACTTTGGGGTTCACTTGTCCCTTCGAAATAGCATATATGCATCTCTTGGATCAATACCTAGTAGTGCTACTGCTGGGTTAGGGTAGTCCTCTTTTTCATTTTGTGAGGAACCTACCTACTGTTTTCCAGAGTGGCTTCACCATTTTGCATTCCCGCCAGCAGTGCAAGAGTTCCTCTTTCACTGCTCCCCCGCCAACATCTGTTGTTGCCTGAGTTGTTAATGTTAGCCATTCTCACAGGAGTGAGGTGTGATCTCATTGTGGTTTTGATTTGTATTTCCCTGATAATGAGTGATGTTGAGCATTTTTTCATGTCTCATTTGGCCATCTGGATGTCATCCTTGGAGAAGTGTTTTCTCATGTCTTTGCCCATTTCTTCACTGGATTACTTGTTTTTTGGGTGTTGAGTTCGATATGTTCTTTATAGATTTTGAATACTAATCCTTTATCTCATATGTCGTTTGCAAATATTTTCTCCCTTTCTGTTAGTTGCCTTTTAGTTATGCCGATTGCTTCCTTCTCTGTTCAGAAGCGTTTTATTTTAATGAGGACCTAATAGTTCATTTTTGCTTTTGTTTCACTTGCCTCCAGAGACTTGTTGACTAAGAAGTTGTGGAAGCAAACATCAAAGAGGTTTCTGTCAGCTTTCTCCTCAAGGGTTTTGACGGTTTCCTATGTTACATTTAGGTCTTTCATCCATTTGAGTATCTTTCATCCATTTTGAGTGTGAGAAAGTGGTCCATACTCATTCTTCTCATGTCGCTGTCCAGTTTTCTCAGCACTCTTGCTGAGGAAACTGTCTTTATTCCAGTGGATATTCTTTCCTTCCTTGTCAAAGATTAGTTGGCCACACGTCTGTGGGTCCATTTCTGTGTTCATATTCTCTTCCATTGATCTGAGTGTCTGTTCTTGTGCCAGGACCATACTGTCTTGGTGATTACAACTTTGTAATACAGCTTGAAGTCCAGGATTCTGATGCCTCCTACTTTGGTTTTCCTTTTCAAGATAGCTTTGGCTATTCAGGGTCTTTTCTGGTTCCATACATATTGTAGGATTCTTTGTTGTAGCTCTGTGAAGAATGCTGGTGTTATTTTGATAGGTATTGTGTTGAATATATACATTGTTCTGGGTACTATTGACATTTTAACAATAATTGTTCTTCCTATCCAGGAGCATGCAATATTTTTCCTTTTTGTGTGTTTGTCATTGGCAGTTTCTTTCATAAGCTTTCTGTAGTTTTCAGTGTATAGATTTTTCACCTCTTTGGTGAGATATATTCCTAGGTATTTTATGGTTTTTGGTGCAATTGTTAATGGGATAGATTCTCTGTTTTCTCTTTCTGTTGCTTCATTGTTAGTGCATAGGAATGCAACTGATTTCTGTGCATTGATGTTATATCCTGCCACTTTGCTGAATTCATGTATTATTTCTAGCAGTTTTTTGGTGCACTATTTTATATTTCCACATAGAATTTCATGCCATCTACGAAGAGTGAAAGATCGACACCCTCCTGAACCATTTGGATGCCTTTTATTTCTTTGTGTTGTCTGATTGCTGAGGCTAAGACTTCCCATATTATGTTGAATACCAGTGATGAGAGTGGACATCCTTGTCTTGTTCCTGACCTTAGTAGGGAAGCTCTCAGTTTTGCTCCATTGAGGATGATCTTAGAGTCGGGTCTTTCACATATGCCTTTTATGATCTCGAGGTATGATCCTTCTATCCCTACTTTCTTGAGGCTTTTTATAAAGAAAGGATGCTGTATTTTGTCAAATGATTTCTCTGCATCTATTGAGAGGATCATGTGGTTCTTGTCCTTTCCTTTATTGATGTGATAAGTCACATTGTTTTGCAGATATTGAACCAGCTTTAAATTCCAGGTATGAATCCCTTTTGGTCTTGGTGAATAACGTTTAAATGTATTGTAGGATCTGGTTGGTTCATATCTTGTGGGAGATTTTTGCGTCCATGTTCATCATGAAAATTTGTCTATACTTCTCTTTTTTAGTGGGTCCTTTTCTGGTTTTGGAATCAAGGTAATACTAGGTTCAGAGAAAATGTTGGGAAGTTTTCCTTCCATTTCTTTTTTGGGGACAGCTTCAAGAGCATAGGTGTTAACTCTTCCTTAAATGTTTGGTAGAATACCCCTGGAAAGCCATCTGGACCTGGGCTCTTGTTTTTTGGGATATGTTTGATTACTAATTCAATGTCTTTGCTGGTTATGGGTCTGTTCAAGTTTTCTATTTCTTCCTTTTTCAGTTTTGGTAGTTTATATATTTGTAGAAACTTGTCCGTTTCTTCCAGATTGCTGATTTTATTGGCATATATTTGCTGATAATATTCTCTTATCATTGTTCGTATTTCTGCTGTGTTGGTTGTGATCTCTCCTCTTTCATTCTTGATTTTATTTATTTGGGTCCTTTCCTTTTTCTTTTTGATCCAACTGGCTAGGAGTTTATCAATTTTATTAATTATTTCAAAGAAACAGCTTCTGGTTTCATTGATCTGTTCTACTGTTTGTTTGTTAGTTTGTTTTGTGTGGGGTTATATGTTGTTGTTTTTTCTGTGTGTGTTTTTGTTTTGTTTTCAGTTTTGATAGCAGTGATTTTTGATGTAATCTTTATCATTTCTTGCCTTCTGCTGGTTTTTGGGTTTTTTGTTGTTGTTGTTGTTGTTGTTCTTTTTCCAGCTCTTTAAGGTATAAGGTTAGGTTGTGTATCTGAGACCTTCTTACTTCTTTTCGAAGGCCTGGATTGCTATAAACTTCCTCTTATGACTACCTTTGCTGAATCCCAGAGGTTTTGGGGTGTGGTGTTATCCGTTTCATTGGCTTCCATGTACTTTTAAATTTTCTCTTTAACTTCTTGGTTCACCCATTCATTCCTTTTTTTTTAATTTTATTTTTTATTTTTTAAATTTTACATCCAAATTAGTTAGCATATACTGCAACAATGATTTCATGAGTAGATTCCTTAATGCCCCTTACCCATTGAGCCCAACCCCCTCCCACATCCCGTACAGTAACCCTCTGTCTGTTCTACATAGTTATGAGTTAATTCTGTTTTGACCCCTCACTGTTTTTATTTTATTTTTGTTTCCCTTCCCTTACGTTTATATGTTTTGTCTCTTAAAGTCCTCATGTGAGTGAAGACATATGGTTTCTGTCTTTCTCTGACTGACTAATTACACTTAACATAATACACTACAGTTCGATCCATATAGTTGCAAATGGCAAGATTTCAGTCTTTTTGATTGCCGAGTAACACACCTTTGTATATATGTACCACTTCTTCTTTATCCATTTATCCATTGATGGACATTTAGGCTCTTTCCATACTTTAGCTACTTTTGATAGTGCTGCTATACTCATGGGGGTGGTGCATGTGTCCCTTCGAATCACCACACCTGTATCCCTTGGATAAATGCCTAACAGTGCAATTGTTGGGTCATAGAGTAGTTCTGTTTTTAGTTTTTTGAGGAACCTCCATACTGTTTTTACAGAGTGGCTGCACCAGCTTGCATTCCACCATTCATTCTTTAGTAGTATGTTCTTTAGTCTCCAAGTATTTGTTTTCTTTCCAAATTTTTTCTTGTGGTTGATTTTGAGTTTCATAGCATTGTGGTCTGATAATACACATGGCATGATCTCGAACTTTTTGAACTTCTTGAGGGCTGATTTGTTTCCAGTATGATATCTATTCTGCAGACGTTCCATGTGCCCTGGAGAAGAATGTATATTCTGCTGCTTTAGGAAGAAATGTTCTGAATATCTGTTAAGTCCATCTGGTCCAGTGTCTCACTCAAATCCATTGTCTGTTGATTTTCTGTTTAAATGATCTTTCTGTTGTTATAATGGGGTGTTGAAGTCCCATACTATTATGGTTTTACCATCAATGATCTTCTTTATATTTGTGATTAATTGATTTATATTTTTGGGTGCTCTCACATTGGGATCATAAATGTTTACAATTGTTAAGTCTTGTTGGTGGATAGGCCCCCTCAATTATGATGCAACATCCTTCTTCATCTCTTGTATCAGTCTTTTTTTTAAAGTCTAGATTGTCTCATATGAGTATGGTTGCTCTGGCTTTCTTTGGCTACCATTAGCATGATAGATAGTTCTCCATACCCTTACTTTCAATCTGAAGGTGTCTTTAGGTCTCATGTGGGTATCTTGTAAACAGCATATAGATGGATCTTCTTTTTTTCCCCACTCTGTTACCCTATGTCTTTTGATTGGAGCATTTATTCCACTGACGTTTAGAGTGAGTACTCAAAGATATGAGATTTTTGTCATTATGTGTCTTGTAGAGTTGGATTTTGTGGTGGTGTTTTTTGTGCTATCCAGTATTTGGTACTTTTTATGTTTTTTTTTCTTTTTTACATCTTTTATTCCTCAGAGAGTCCCCCTGAAAATTCCTTGAGGACTTGTTTAGTGGTCGCGAACTCCTTTAAGTTTTGTTTTTCTGGGAAACTTTTAATCTGTCCTTCTATATTGAATGACAGATTTGCTGGATAAGGAATTCTTAGCTGCATAGTTTTCTGATTCAGCACACTGAGTATACCTTGCCACTCTTTTCTGCCCTGCCAAGTCTCTGTTAATAGGTGTGCTGCTAATCTGATCTGTCTTCCATTGTTTGTTGAGGACTTTTTTCCCTTGCTGCTTTCATGATTCTTTCCTTGCCTGAGTATTTTCTGACTTGGAATGTAATATTTCTTTTACTTGTGGGTTTTTCTTGAATCTAATGAGAGACTTCTGTGCTTCCTGGATTTTAATGTCTGTGCCTTTTCCCAGGTAAGAAAAATTATCTGCTATGATTTGCTAACTTAACACTTCTACCCCTTTTCTCTCTCTTTATCATTGGGACGCTGTGATTCTGTTGTTGTTCTTTTTAATGAGATAGGTTTAGGGGTAGGTTGATGGTTATGGTTAGGGTAAGGGTTGGGATTGGGGTTAGGCCCCAGAAGGTTTCAGGCACTGAAACCCCAACAGTGCACTTGCGTCCCTGAAGGGCTGAGTGGAGTACACAATGGAGGGTCCAGTCAGGATTAATCTTTGAGTACCAAGACCAGCCAACTCTAAGGGACACCTTTCGAGTAGGCCTCAGAAATACTTTCTTGTAGATGCAGTCGTGGTTTGGAAATGGCATGGTGATATTTCAGGTTCCATGCTGAGTATTTCTGCACCGATTTAGGAACCCGTGTGTGTGCTGTCGTCAGACTGTGAAATTGGGTTCCCATGGGGAGACAGCTGTAGCTAGGGTTAGATTTCGACCTGGGACATCACCATGGCTGAAATGACATGTGTCGTGAATTACATGGAGGGCTGAAGTGAGGGCATATGCGGGTCTGCTGTAGAGTTACTGTGACAGATAGGGTTAGGTGTAGGTTGAGGTTTATGGTAAGGGTTAAGGTTAGGGTTAGGGTTATGTCCGAGGAGGCTCCAGGCACTGACCCCACAGGAGAGCAATTTTCTGCCCGAAGGGCTGAGTGGAGTACACAGGGAGGGTGCGAGTTAGGAATAGGCGTGGGTTCCAAGACCAGACAAAATATGGTCAACCCTTCAGGGAGGCCTCAGGTATCATCTCGTGCAGCTGCAGGTACACTTTGGAAATGACATGGTGATGTTCCACCTTCCATGCCGAGTATTTCTGTACTGATACTCGAACCCATGTACTTGCTGTTGTCAGACATTGGAATTGGGTCCCGATTGGGAGAGAGCCTTAACATTGTTAAGGATTCGATCCAGGCACTTCACCAAGGCTGAAGCAACTCCAGTCTCATGACCTTCGTTTATACAATAGGGTTTGGTTGAGGAATAAGCTTAGAGTTAGGGTTAGGTTTATTTCCCAGGAGACTCAAGGGGCTAAAACCACAGCAGTGCAGTTGTCTCCCCAAAGACCTGAGTTGAAAGCAAAATGGAGGGTGCTGGTCAATATTAGTCTTTGGTTTCCAAGACCAGTCAGCTGTATGGGCCACTAGTTGGGTAGGCATCAGGAAAACTCTCAGGCAGCTGCAGCCAGGCCTTGGAAACAACATGCTAATGTACCAGGATCTAGTCCAATGATCCCTCATCTCTTCTGAGACAAGGCACGTGGTGTTGTCAGATTCTGGTATTGGATCCCCATTGGGAGAGAGTATTAGCTAGGTTTGAAGTTCAGTCCAGGGTCGTCCCAGGGGGAAAGCAAATCCAAACTCGTTATATCCCTCAAGAGTTGAAGTGAGGGCCCAAGCGACGGGGAGGGTCAAGTGTAGGATAATCTCTCAGAAAGGGTTAGGTTTCCACTGACCATTGTGGTTAGATTTACGGTTAGGGTAAGGACCCAGGAGGCTCCAAGTGCTGAAGCCAGAGCACTGCAGTTGTATCCCCGAAGGGCTGAGTGGAGGGCACAAAGGAGGGTGCCGGTCAGAATAGAATTTGGATTCAAAGGCCACAAATTCTATGGACCACAGGTCGGGAAGGACTCAGGAATTCTCTGGAGCAGCTGCAGCCGGGCCTGTGAAACGACATGGTGAACTTCCAGGTTCCAAGCAGAGTGACCCTGCAACGCTTCTGGACCTAAGGTGCGTGTTGTTCTCAGATGTTGGTATTCGCGCCCCATAGGGAGAGAGCCTTAGCTAGGGTTAAGGTTTGGGCCAGGGACTTCGCCATGGCCAAAGGGACTCCAGTTTCGTGATCTCCCTCGTGGGCTGACGTGAGGTCCCATAAGATAGTGCGGCTCAAGTGTAGGAGTACTGTTCCAGGCTGGCTTAGGTTTCAGTGGAGGATCCCGGTAAGGGGTAGGGTTAGATTTAGAATTAGGTCCAGGAGGCTCCAGGAGTTGAACCCACAGCAGTGCAGTGGACTCCTCGAAGGGCTAAGTTGAGGGCCCAAGGGAGGGTGCGGGTCAGGATCAGTGTTTGGCTTCAAAAGCCACACAACTCCCTGGGCCCCTGGTCGGGGAGGGCTCAGGAATTCTCTCAGCTGCAGCTGGGCCGTGAAACGACATAGGTGCTCCCAGGTTCCATGCTGAGTGACCCCGCAATGATTCTGAACCACAGGCACATGGTGTTGTCCGATTTTGGTTTGGGCCCCATGGGGAGAGAGACTTCGCTAGGGTTAGGGCTGTAACGGACGTCGCCAGGGCTGAAGCGACTGCAGTCTCATGATCTCCCTTGAGGGCTGAAGTGAGGACCCATGTGATGGTGCGGGTAAAGTGTAGAGTTAGGGATCGAAGCCGGCTTAGGTTTCGGTGGAGGGTTCTGGTTAGGGGAAGGGTTAGGGATAGGGTTAGGTCCCAGGGGGCTACAGGCGTCGAACCCACAGGGGTGCAGTGTTCTCCCCGAAGGGCTGAGTTGAAGACACAAGGGAAGGTGCCAGTCAGCATCAGTCTCTGGCTTCCAGGGCACACAACTCTTTGAGCCCCTGGTCAGGGAGGCCTCAGGAATCCCCTCGGGCAGCTGCAGCTGGAACTGGGAAATGACATAGTGAGCTTCCAGATTCCATGCCGAGTGCCCCGCACCGCTTCTGGACCCCAGGCACGTGGTGTTGTCAGACTTTGGTATTGGGTCCCAATCCGGGGGGGGCCTTAGCTATGGTTAGGGTTCGGTCCAGGGAATTGCCAGGGCCGAAGCGACTCCAGTCTCGTGATCTCCTTCGAGGGCTGAAGTGTGGGACCATGCGACTGGGCAGCTCAAGTGTAGGGTTAGGGTTCGATGCCAGTGTAGGTTTCGGTGGAGGGTTCCGGTTAGGGGTAGGGTTAGGGTTAGGGTTAGATCCCAGGAGGCTCCAGGCACCGAAACCAAAACAGTGAAGTGGTCTCCCCGAAAAGCTGAGATGAGGGCACAAGGGAGGGAGCAGGCCAGTATCAGTTTCTGGCTTCCAAGGCCCTGGAATCTATGGGCCCCTGGTCGGGGAGGCCACACAAGGTCGGGTGTGACCCTGTACCATTTCTGGACCCCAGGCGCGTGGTGTTGTCAGACTTTGGTATTTGGTCCCCATGGGGAGAGAGCCTTAGCTAGGGTTAGGGATCAGTCCAGGGACGTCGCCAGAGCCGAATCGCTCCAGTCTCGTGATCTCCATCGAGGGCTGAAGTGAGGTCCCATGTGACGGTGCGGCTCAAGTGTAGGTTTAGGGTTCGAGGCTGGCTTAGGTTTCAGTGGAGGTTTCCAATTAGGATTAGGTTTAGGTTTAAGTCCCATGAAGCTTCAGCCTCCAAAGCCACAGCAGTGCCATGGTCTGCCTGAAGGGCTCAGTTGAGGGCACAAGTGAGGGTGCCTGTCAGGATCAGTGTCTGGCTTCAAGGCCACAAAAATCTATGGGCCCCTGGTAGGGGAGGCCTCAGGAATCCTCTGGGGCATCTGCAGCCGAGCATGGGAAACGACATGGTGAGTTTTCAGTTCCATGCCTAGTGACCCTGCACCGCTTCTCAACCCCAGGCGCGTGGTGTTGTCAGACTTTGGCATTGGGTCCCCATCGGGAGAGAGCCTTAGCTAGAGTTAGGGTTCGGTCCAGTGATGTTGCTAGGGACGAAGCGACTCCAGTCTCGTTATCTACTTTGAGGCCTGAAGTGAGGGCCCATACGATGGTGTGGCTCAAGAGTACAATTAGGTTTCGAGTCCAGCATAGGTTTCAGTGGAGGGATCCGATTAGGGGTAGGGTTAGGGTTAGGATTAGGTCCCAGGAGACTCCAGTTGCCGAAATCACAGCAGTGCAGTGGTCTCCCCGAAGGGCTGAGTTTAGCGCACAAGGGAGGGTGCAGTTCAGCATGAGTCTCTGCCTTCCAAGGCCACACAACTCTATGCGCCCCTGGTCAAGGAGGCCTCAGGAATTCTCTCGGGCAATTTCAGCCGGTCCTGGGAAACGACATGCTGAGCTTTTTCAGGTTCCATGCCGAGTGACCCTGCACCGCTTCTGGACTCCAGGCGCGTGGTGTTGTCAGAGTTTGGTATTGTGTCCGCATGGGGAGATAACTTAGCTAGGGATATGGTTCCATCCAGGGACGTCGCCAGGGATGAAGCGACTCCAGTCTTGTGATCTCCCTCTAGGACTGAACTGAGGATCCATGCGATGGTGCATCTCAAGTGTAGAGTTAGAGTTCGAGGTCGGCTTAGGTGTCGGTGGAGGGTTATGGTTATGGTTAGGGTTAGGTCCCAGCAGTCTCCAGGCGCCCAACCCACAGCGGTTTAGTGGTCTCCCCGAAGGGATGAGTTGAGGGCACACTGGAGGGTGCCAGTCAGCATCAGTCTCTGGAATCCAAGGCCACCAAACTCTATGGGCCCCTGGTCGTGGAGGCGTCAGGAATCCTCTCGGGCATCTGCAGGCGGGCATGGGAAAGGACATGGTGAGCTTCTAGGTTCCATGCTGAGTGACCCTGCACCATTTCTGGTCCCCAGGCATGTGGTGTTGTCAGATATTGGTATTGGGTCCCCATTGGGAGAGAGACTTATCTAGGGTTAGGGTTCGGTCCAGGGGCATCTCCAGGGCTGAAGTGACTCTAGTCTTGTGATTCCCTCGAGGACTGAAGTGAGGACCCATGCGTCGGTGCAGCTCAAGTGTAGGGTTTATGTTCGAGGCTGGCTTAGGTTTCGGTGGAGGGTTGGTGTTAGTGGTAAGGTTAGTTTTAGGGTTAGGTCCCAGGAGGTTCCAGGCGCCTAACCTGCAGGGGTGCAGTGGTCTCCACGATGGGCTGAGTTAAGGGCACAAGGGAGGGTGCCCATCTGCATCAGTCTGCTTTCCATGGCCACACATCTCACTGAGCCCCTGGACGAGGATGACTCAGGAATCCTCTCAGGCAGCTGCATCTGGGCCTCTGAAACGAGCATCGAGGTGAGCATCGAGGTTCCATGCTGAGTGACCTTGCATCGCTACAGGACACCAGGTGTGTGGTGTTGTCAGACTCTGGTATTGGGTCCTCTTGGGGAGAGAGCCTTAGCTAGGGTTAGTGTTATGTCCAGGGACGTTGCCAGGGCTGAAGCCACTCCAGTCTCGTGATCTCCCTCGAGGGCTGAAGTGAGGGCCCATGCGATGGTGCGGCTCAAGTGTAGGGTTAGGGTTCGAGGACGGCTTAGGTTTCGGTGGAAGGTTATGGTTAGGGGTATTGTTAGGGTTAGGGTTAGGTCCTAGGAAACTCCAGGCGCCTTACCCACAGGGGTGCAGTGGTCTCCACGATGGGCTGAGTTGAGGATACAAGGGAGGGTGCCGGTCAGCATCAGTCTCTGGCTTCAGAGACCACACAGCTTTCTGGGCCCCTGGTCGGGGAGGCCTCAAGAGTCTTCTGGGGCAACAGCATCCGGGCCAGGGAAGTGACATGGTGAGCTACCAGGTTCCATGCCTAATGACCCAGCACTGCTTCTGGATCACACTCGCGTGGTGTTTCAGACTTTGGTATTGGGTCCCCATGGGGATACAGCCTTAGCTAGGGTTAGGGATCTCTCAAGGGATGTCGCCAGGGCCGAAGCGACTCCGGTCTTGTGATTTCCCTGGAGGGCTTAAGTGAGGGCCCATGCGATGGTGCGGTCATGTGTAGGGTTAGGGTTCGAGGCCAGCTTAGGTTTCGGTAGAGGGTTCCATTTAGGAGACTAGTTAAGTTCCAGGAGGCTACAGGCGCCAAACTGACAGCAGTGCAGTGGGCTCCCTGAAGGTCGGAGTTCAGGGCACAAGGGAGGGTGCCTGTCAGCATCAGTCTCTGGCTTCCACGGCCACATAAATCTCTTGGCCCATTGTCGGGGAGGCCTCAGGAATCATCTCGGACAGCTGCAACCGGGCCTGGAAATTACATAGTGAGCTTCAGGTTCCATGCCGAGTGACCTTGCACCGCTTCTGGACCCCAGGCACAAGGTGTTGTCACTTTGGTTTTGGGTTCCTATGGGCAGAAACCCCTAGGAAGGTTTAGAGCTCGGTCCAGGGAAGTCGCCAGGGCCGAAGCGACTCCTGTCTCGTGATCTCCCTCGAGGGCTGAAGTGAGGGCCCAGGTGACTCAAGTGTAGGATTAGGGTTCCAGGCCAGCTTAAGTTTTGGTGGAGGGTTCTGGTTCAGGGTGGGGTTAGAGTTATGTTTAGGTCCCAGGAGACTCAAGGCGCTGAAACCACAGCAGGGCAGAGGTCTCCCCAAGGGGCTTATTTGAGGGCACAAGGGAGGGTGCCGGTCAGGAACAGTCTTTGTCTATCAAGGCCACACAACTTGATGGGCCCCTGGGCGGGGAGTTCTCCTGAATCCTCTCGGGAAGCTGCAGGCGGGCCAGACAAATGACATGGTGAGTTTCCATATTCCATGCCGAATGAGCCTGTACCACTTCTAAACCCCAGGTGTATGGTGTTGTCAGACTTTGGTATTGGGTCCCCATGGGGAGAGAGCCTGAGCTAGGGTTACGTTTCGGTCAAGGGATGTCACCAGGGCCTAAGCGATTCCAGTCTCGGGTTCTCCCTCGAGATCTGAAGTGAGGGCCCATGCGACAGGGCGGCTCAAGTGTAGGGTTAGGGTTGGAGGCCGGCTTAGGTTTCTTTTGCAGCTCCGTTTCGGGGAAGGGTTAGGGTTAGTGTTAAGTCCCAGGAGGCTCCAGGCTCTGAACTCACAGCAGGGCAATGGTCTCCCCATAGGGCTGAGTTGTGGGCACAAGGGTGGGTGCCGGTCAGGATCAGTCTTTGGCTGCCAAGGCCACACAGGTCGATGGGCCCCTGGTCAGGGAGGCCTTGGGAATCCTCTCGCGTAGGTAGAGCCGGGACTGGGAAACAACATGGTGAGCTCCCAGGTTCCATGCTGAGTGAGGCTGCACTGCTTCTGGACCCCTGGCGCGTGGTGTTGTCAGAATATGGTATTGGGTCCCCATGGTGAGAGAGCATTAGGTAGGGTATGGGTTCGGTCCAGGGTCGTCGCCAAGCCCGAAGCGACTCCAGGCTCTCGATGTCCCTCAAGGGCTGAAATGAGGGCCCATGAGACAGGGCGGCTCAAGTGTAGGGTTAGGGATCGAGGCAGGCTTAGGTTTTGGAAGACAGTTTCAGTTCGGGGTAGGGTTAGGGTTAGGGTTAGGTCCCAGGAGGCTCCAGGAACTGAACTCACAGCAGAGCAGTGGTCTCCCTTAAGGGCTGAGTTGAGGGCACATGGGAGGGTGCCGGTCAGTATCAGTCTTTGTCTCCCAAGGCCAAACAACTCGATTGGCCCCTGGTCGGGATGGACTCAGGAAAACTCTCAGGCAGCTGCAGCCGGGCCTGGGAATTGACATGCTGAGCTTCCAGCTTCCATGCCGAATGAACTTGCACCGCTTCTGGATCCCAGGCAGTGGTGTTGTCAGACTTTGGTATTGGGTACCTATGGGGCAAGAGCCTTAGCTAGGGTTAGGGTTCGGTCCAAGGACGTCACCAAGCCTGAAGTGGCTCCAGGCTCTCGATCTCCCTCGAGGGCTGAAAGGAGGGCCCAGGCAATGGGGCAGCTCAAGTGTAGGGTTAGGGGTCAAGGCCGGCTTAGGTTTCAGTGGAGGCTCCATTTCAGGGCAGGGTTATGGTTAGGGTTAGGTCCCAGGAGTCTCCAGGCGCCGAACCCTCAGCAGGGCAATGGTCTCCCCGAAGGGCTGATTTGAGGGCACAAGGGAGGGTGCTGGTCAGAATCAGTCTTTGGCTGCCAAAGCCACACACGTCGATGGGCCCCTGATCGGGGAGGCCTCAGGAATCCTCTCGGGCAGATGCTCAGTCGGGCCTGGGAAACAAAATGGTGAGCTGCCAGGTTCCATGCTGAGTGAGCCTGCACTGCTTCTGGACACCAGGCGCGTGGTGTTGTCAGACTTTGGTAAATGGTCCCCATGGGGAGAGAGCCTTAGCTAGATTTAGGGATCGGTCCAGGGACGTTGCCAGGGCCGAAGCGACTCCAGTCTTGTGGTATCCCTCGAGGGCGGAAGTGAGGGCCGATGTGACGTGGTGGCTCAAGTGTGGGGTTAGGGTTCGAGGCCGGCTTAGGTTTCAGGGGTGGGGTCCAGTTTGGGGTAGGGATAGGGTTACAGCCCAGTAGGTTCCTTGTGCTGAACCCACAGCAGGGCAGTGGTTTCCCCGAAGGGCTCTGTTGAGGGCACAAGGGAGGGTGCTGGTCCGGATCAGTCGTTGGCTGCCAAGGCCACACAAGTCGATGGACCCCAGCTCGGTGAGGCCTCAGGAATTCTCTCGGGCAGATTCAGCCTGGCCTGGAAAACGACATCGTGAGCTACTAAGTTACATGCTGAGTGAGGCTGCACCGCTCCCTGACCCCAGGCGCGTGATGTTGTCACACTTATGTTGGGTCTCAGTGGGGAGAGAGTCTTAGCTAGGGTTAGGGTTCAGTCCAGGGATGTCACCAGGGCCAAAGCAACTCCTGTCTCATGATGTCCCTCGAGGGCTGAAGTGAGGGCCCATGTGACGGGGTGGCTCAAGTGTAGGGTTAGGTTCGAGGCCAGCTTAGATTTCGGTGGAGGGTTCTGGTTCAGGGTAGGGTTAGGGTTAGGGTTAGATCCCAGGAGGCTCCAGGTGATGAAACCAGAGAAGTGCAGTGTTCTTCCCGAATGGCAGAGTTGAGAGCACAAGGTAAAGTGCTGGTCAGGATCATTCTTTGACTGCCAAGGCCACACATGTCGATGGGCCCCTGGTTGGGGAGGCCTCAGGAATCCTCTCAGACAGCTGCAGTAAGACCTGGGAAACGACATTATGAGCTTCCAGGTTCCATGCCGTGTGAGCCTGCACTGCTTCAGGACCCCAGGCATGTGGTGTTGTCAGACTTTGGTGTTGGGTCCCCATGGGGAGAGATCCTTAGCTATGGTTAGGGTTCGGTCCAGGGACCTCGCCAGGGCCAAAACGACTCCAGTTTCGTGATCTCCCTCAAGGGCTGAAGTTAGGGCCCATGCAACGTGGCAGCTGAAATGTAGGGTTACCATTCGAGGCTGGCTCAGGTTTCAGTGGAGGCTTCCTATTCAGTGTAGGTTTAGGGTTAGGGGTAGTTCCCAGGAGTTCCAGGCGCCGAACCCACAGCAGGGCAGTGGTCTCCCCGAAGGGCTGATTTGAGGGCACACGTGAGGGTGCCAGTCAGGATCAGTCTTTGGCTGCCAAGGCCACACATGTCGATGGGCCCCTGGTCAGCAAGGCCTCAGGATTCCTCTCGGGCATCTGCAGTCGGGCCTGGTAAACGACATGGTGAGCTCCAGGTTCATGCGGAGTGAGCCTGCACTGCTTCTGGACCCCAGGCGCGTGGTGTTGTCAGACTTTGTTATTGGTTCTCCATGGGGAGACAGCCTTAGCTAGGGTTAGGGTTCGGTCCAGGGACGACGTCAAAGCTGAAGAGACTCTGGTCTCATGATCTCCATCCAGGGCTGAAGTGAGGGCCCATGCAATGTTGCGGCTCAACTGTAGGGTTAGGTTTCCAGGCTGTCTTAGGTTTCGGTAGAAGCGTCCGGTTCATGGTACGGTTAGGGTTTGGGTTAGGTCCCAGGAGGCTCCAGGCACCGAACCCACAGCAGGGCAGTGGTCTCCCCGAAGGGCTGAGTTGTCGGCACAGTGGAGGGTGCCTGTCAGCATCAGTCTTTGCCTGCCAATGCCACACACGTCGTTGGGCCCCTGTTGGGGAGGCCTCAGGAATCTTCTCGGGCAGCTGACCAGGGCCTGGGATAAGACATGGTGAACTTCCAGGTTCCATGCCGAGTCAGCCTGCACCACTTCTGGACCCCAGGTGCGTGGTGTTGTCAGACGTTGGAATTGGGTCCCCATGGGGAGAGAGCCTTAGCTAGGGTTAGGATTCTGTCCAGGGACGTTGCCAGGTCAGAAGTGACTCTGGTCTCGTGATCTCCCTCGAGGGCTGAAATGAGGGCCCATGCGATGAGGCTTCTCAAGTGTAGGGTTAGGGTTCGAGGCCATCTTACTTTTCGGTGGAAGTGTCCCGTTCGTGGTAGGGTTAGGGTTAGTGTTAGGTCCCAGGAGGCTCCAGGCACCGACCCCACAGTATGACAGTTGTCTCTCCAAAATGCTGAGATGAGGGCACAATGGAGGGTGCCGGTCAGCATCAGTCTTTGGCTGCCAAGTCCACACAGGTCGATGGGCCCCTGGTTGGGGAGGCCTTGGGAATCCTCTCAGGCAGCTGCAGCCGGGCATGGGAAATGACATGGTGAGCTGCCAGGTTCCATGCTGAGTGAGCCTGCACCTTTTCTGAACCCCAGGCTCGTGGTGTTGTCAGACTTTGCTATTGGGTCACCATGGGAGAGAGCCTTACGTAGGGTTAGGTTTTGGTCCAGGAATGTCACCAGGGCAGAAGCGACTCCGGTCTCGTGATCTCCCTCGAGGGCTGAAGTGAGGGCCCATGCGATGGCGCGGCTCAAGTGTAGAGTTAGGTTTCAAGGCCGGCTCAGGTTTTGTTGCAGGGGTCCGGTTTGGGGTAGGGTTCGGGTTAGGGTTAGGTCCCAGGAGGCTCCAGGCACTGAACCCACAGCAGGGCAGTGCTCTCCCTGAAGGGCTGAGTTGAGGGCACAAGGGAGGGTGCCCATCAGGATCAGTCTTTGGCTCCCCAGGTCACAGGTCGATGGGTCCCTCATCTGGGAGGCCTCAGGAATCCTCTCGGGCACCTTCTGTCGTGGCTGGGAAACAACAAAGTGAGCTTCCAGGTTCCATGTCGAGTGACCATGCCCCGCTTCTGGACCCCAGGCACGTGGTGTCAAATTTTGGTTTTGGGTCCCCATGGGAAGAGAGCCTAAGATAGGGTTAGGGATCAGTCCAGGATCGTGTCCAGGGAAGAAGCGATTCCAGTTTCATGATCTCCCTCAAGGGCTTAAGTGAGGGCTCATGCCTCGGTGCATTCAAGTGTAGGGGGACGTTTCAAGGGTGGCTTAGGTTTCGGTGGAGAGTTTCGTTTAGGAGTAGGGTTAGGGTTAGGGTCAGGTTCCAGGAGGCTCCAGTCGCTGAACCCACAGCAGTGCAGTGTTCTACCCAAAGGGCTGAGTTGATGGCACAAGGGAGTGTGCCAGTCAGCATCAGTCTCTGGCTTCCAAGGCCACACAACTCTTTGGGCCCCTGGTCGGGGAGGCCTCAGGAACCTCTCAGGCAGGTGGTGCCGGCCTAGGAATCAACATGGTGAGTTTCCAGGTTCCATGCCAAGTGAGCCTGCACCGCTTATGGACCCCAGGCACGTGGTGTTTTCAGACTTTGGGTTGGGACCCATGGGGAGAGAGTCTTAGCTAGGGTTATGATTCTGTCCAGGTACGTCGCCAGGGATGAAGCTACTCCAGTCTCGTGATCTCCCTCGAGGGCTGAAGTGAGGGCCCATGCGATGGTGCGGCTCAAGTGTAAGGTTAGGTTTCGAGGTCGGCTTAAGTTTCGGTGGAGGGTTGCGGTTAGGGTTAGGGTTAGGCTTAGGGTTAGGGTTAGGTCCCAGGAGGCTCCAGGCGCCGAACCCCCAGCAGTGCAGTGGTGTGCCTGAAGGGCTGAGTTGAGGGCACATTGAGGGTGCCGTTCAGGATCAGTGTCTGGCTTCCAAGGCCACACAACTCTATGGGCCTCTGGTAGGGGAGGCTTAAGAGTCCTCTCGGGCACCGGCTGCCGGGCATGGGAAACGACATGGTGACCTTCCAGATTCCATGCCGAGTGACCGTGCACCCCTTCTGGAACCCAGGCACGTGGTATTGTCAGACTTTGTTATTATGTCCCCATGGGGAGAGAGCTTTCCAAGGACGTCGCCAGGGCAGAAGCGACTCTAGTCTCGTGATCTTCCTCGAGGGCTGAAGTGAAGGCCCATGTGACGGTGCGGCTCAAGTCTAGGGTTTGGTTTCATGGTCAGCTTAGGTTTCAGTGGAGTGTTCCAGTTACGGGTAGGGATAGGGTTAGGGTTTGTTCCTAGGAGGATGTGGTGGTGACCCCTCAGCAGTGCAGTGTACTCCCCGGAGGTCTGTTTTTAGGCACATGGGAGGGTGCCATTCAGGATCATCTTTGGCTTCCAAGACCACAACCTCTCTGGTCCCCTGTTCTTGGAGGCCTCAGGAATCCTCTCAGGCAGCTGTAGCCAGGTTGGGAAACGACATGTTGAGGTTTCAGGTTCCATGCCGACTGAGCCTGCACTGCTTCTGGACCCCTGGCGCGTGGTGTTGTCAGACTGGGGTACTGGGTCTCCATGTTTAGCTAGGGTTAGTGACGTGGCCAGGACCACTCGATCCGAGACTCATGATCTCCCTCGAGGTCTGAAGTGAGGGTGTATGCGATGGTGGGGCTCAAGTATAGGGTTAGGGTTCGATGTTGGCTTAGACTTCGGTGGAGGATTCCAATTAGGGGTTGGGTTAGGATTAGGGTTAGGTCCCAGGAGGTTCCAGGCGCTGAACCCACATCAGTGTAGTGGTCTCCCCGAAGGTCTCAGTTGAGGGCACTAGGGAGGTGTCAGTCAAGATCACTCTCTGGCTTCCAATTTCACACAAATCTATGGCCCCATGGTAGGGTAAGCCTCAGGAATCCTTTCGGGCAGCTGCAGCCGGGCCTGGGAAGTGACATGGTGAGGTTCCAGGTTCCATTCCGAGTGACACTTTACCACTTCTGGACCCCAGTCACGTGGTGTTGTGAGAGGTTTATGGTTCGGTCCAGGGAAGTCGCCAGGGTCAAAGCGACATCAGTGTTTTGAATTCCATGTAAGGCTGAAATGTGGGCACATGCTCCGATGTGCATCTGTTGTAGTGTCACTATGATATATAGGGTTAGGTGTAGGGTGAGTATTCTGGTTAGGGTAACCATTTGGTTTAGGGTTAGGTCCCTGGATGCTCCAGGTAGTTACCCCAGAGCAGAGCAGGTGTCTTCCCAAAGGGCTGAGTGGAGTCACAAGTTTGTGTGCTGGTCAGGATTATTCTATGTGTTCCAAGGCTAGACAAATGTAATTGCCACCCTTAGAGTAGGCTTCAGGTATCCTCTCATGCCGCTGCCGTCACGCTTTGTAAATGACATGGTGATATTCCACGTTCCGTGTTGAGAATTTCTTCATCAATTCTGGAACCCATGTGCATGCTGTTATTAGAAAATATACAAATGTATATTTTCTGATGGAATGATATCTCCCTTGATGTCTTTGCGGTGTTAAAGTGCCCTTCTATGATTGTATGAGTATCAATTCTTTAGGTTTTCAGTGTTTTGTGTATTGGATGCTCTCAGGTTGAGCACATATATGTTTGCAATTGTTGTATCTTTCATTGGATTATACCTTTTATCATTATAGTGTCCTTCTTTCTCTCTTGTTAGTGTTTTATTTTTAAATCTATTTGTCTGATATAGGTATGGCTACTGCTGTTTTCTTTTGATAATTTACTTCTATAATTACTCTCTTATAGGTAGAGGATAGATAGGTCCTATATTTCATTCATTCTCTTACCCAGTGCCTTTTATTATGAGGAGAGAGAGCTCAGGGATGGGAGGGCGGGGTGGGAGGAATGGGGGAGATAGAGACAAAAAGAGAGAATGAGAGTGAGGATGAATCTTAAGCAAGTTCCATGCTGAGTGCAGAGCCCAATTGGGGCTCAATCCGATGACCCTGGCATCATAGCCTGATCCAAAATTAAGAGTTGAAATCTCAAGTGATTGAGCCATCCAGGGGCCCTATCTGTCACCCTGTGCCTTTGATTTGAGCATTTATTCTGTTTCCTTCAAAGTAATTGATAGACATATACTTGTCCTTTTATTACTTGATGATTGTTGTTTCTGAACCTTTTTGATCCTTTCTCCTCTTTCTCTTTTTTATGGTGTGCTGGGTTTCTTTAGTACCACAGTTGAAATTTCTTGTCTTTATAGTCTGCATATGTATTGGTGGTGTTTGATTTGTGGTTATTATTAGATTTGTACCTAACCACTTGTGCATATAGAAGTCTATATTTAGTTGATAGTTGTTTAAGTTTGAACCAGTTCTTTACTCCTCTCCTCCCCGTGTTGTAGATATGTAGTGTCATATTTCAAAACCTTTCATATCGCGAATACTTTGGCTGATGTTTTACAGATATACTCATTTTTATTGCCTTTGCGTTTCGCACTTTAATACTGTCACTTTAGGTGTTTCTTTTCCACTTAAAGAGTCCGCTTTAACATTTCTTGCAGGGGTGGTTTGTTGGTTGTGAACTCCCTATTTATTTGGGAACCTCTTGATCTCTCCTTCCATCTGAATGATAGTGTTGTGGATAGACTCTCTTTGGCTGCAGATGCTATCCATTCAGCACCTTTACCATACCGTGCTGCTCACTTACAGTTTCAAAGTTTCTTCTGAAAAATATCCAGTGATAACCTTATGGGGTTTCTCTTGTAGGTAATTGTCATCTTTTGTTTTCCTGCTGTTAAATTTTTTTCTTTATCACGGCATTTTGCATTTTAATTACTAGATGACTTGATGTGGATCTGCTTCTGTTGAATATTTTGGGGGTTCTTTGCCTCCTGCTTCTGGATCTGTTTCATTCCCCGCATTAAGGAAGTTTTCATCTATTGTGTCTTCAAATAAATTTTCTGGTTCCATTTCTCAGAGTTTGGAGAATGAGAAATAGGGCAGGAGAGACCTATTGAAGGTTCTCTGATGAGTCACTGGTTTTGCATGCATGGAGGATAGCTTTGGGACTCAAATGAACAACCTACCTTTAACTTAAAAGAACTAGAAAAAAACAATCTACCAGTGTCCAATGTTCTCAAAAAGGAGAAAGTAATTCATATGAGAGTTGAAACCAATGAAACTGAGACGTTGAAATCAATAGAAAATATGAAGAAGACCAAAAGTGGGTTTTCTGAAGAGTGAAACAAAATTTTCAAGATTATACATAGACTATGCTAAGACAGAGAGACGACCCAACTGAAAATAATTATAAATAAAAGAGAAGACATTACACCTGATACCAAAGAAACATAAAGGAGACAAAGAGGCGACCATGGCCAAATTAGATGCCAGCAAATCGCCTAACTAGAAGAAATGGATAGGTTCTTAGAAACACACAACCTACCAAGATTGTATCAGGAAGAAATAGAAGGTTTGCACCGACCCATTAAAGAAGACTGCATCAATACAAGAAGATAACCAAAGTAAGTAAATTGAAACAGTAATTGAAATTCTCTCAGGGAAGAAAAGGACCAGGTAGATTCACTGGTGAATGTGACCAAACGTTTGTAGAAGAAATAACAGCAGTCCTCTCACTGATCCAAAAGGAATGAACACCATAAACTCATTTCATGAGACTGGAATTACCCTGGCAGGAAACGAGAAAAGGATACTACCTGAACAGAAAACTTTAGGCCAGTATTCCCATGATGAATATAGATGAATAATACCAGTGATATACAGGCAAACCAAATTCAGCATCACATAAAAAGAATCATTGACGGTGATGTAGGGTTTTTTTCCCTGTAAAGGAAGTATGTTTCAGAAATACAAATCAATAAATGTGACTCCTCACATCCTTGAATGAAAGAAAAATCAACCAGAAACCAGAATCTTAACTATAAATAGCAAACGCAGGATTACTAGAAGGGAGGTGGGCAGGGGGATGGGTTAAATGGGTCATGGGCTAAGGAGGGCGCTAGAAGTGAGGAACACTGGGTGTTGTATGTAAGTGATGGATGACTACATTGTATACCTGAAACTAACATTACACTGTATGTTAACCAACTGGAATTTAAATAAAAACTTGAAAAAATAAATACTAAAGAAATACATAAATAAATTTAAACTAAACAAAATAAATACATTTTTTAAATTTTTCTTAATGTTTATTTATTTTTGACAGCGAGAGAGAGAGAGAGAGAGAGAGAGAGGGCATGATCAGGAGAGGGGCAGAGAGAGAGTGAGACACAGAATCTGAAGCAGGCTCCAGGCTCTGAGCTGTCAGCACAGAGCCTGATGCGGGAATCGAACCCATAGACAGTGAGATCATGATGTGAATCAAAGTCGGACGCTCAACCAACTGAGCCACCCAGGCGCCCCATACATTTTCAAAATTAAAAAGAAAACCCCTGTGACGATGTCAATAGACACACAAAAAAAGTTCTGAGAAAATTTGGTATCCATTTGTGCTAAAATACTCTTTAAAAATTCCCTGTAGAGGGAACATATCTCAACATAAGAAAAGCCATGTATGTGAAGCCCATATCTAACATCATACTCTATAGTGAAATCGTGAAAGATTGTCCTCTAAGATAAGGAACAAGACAAGGATGCCCTAGTTATGTGTAGGGGATTGGTTGATGCAGGCTTCTGGTTATGGAATAATAAATTACAGATAGAGGATATAGCATAGGGAACATTGAGAATGGTACTAGAATAGTGATGCATGGTGACAGATTGTAGCTACACCTGTGTTAGCTTATCAGAATGTATACACTTGTCCAATCACTATGTTGTTCATCTGAAACTAATGTAACACACTGTATCAGCTATTCCCAAATAACATGATTTTTTAATAAGGTAAAAGAATGAAATAATTCAGTGTAAAAGAACTTGTTAATATCTAATCAAGAAATGCATTAAAGTTCCAAACTAGAAAGTCACCATATCAAATTCTGTAGCTTTCCTATACAGTAACCAAATTATCTAAGAAGAAAAGAAAACAATCCATTTACAATAGCATCAAAAACAATAAACTGCATAGGAATAAATTTAGCCAAGGAAATGAAAGATCTCTCTACAGAAAACTATAACACCCGCATACTGAAATGGAAGAAATTCAATTTGTATGAAAGAAACAGGAGAACACACAAGTCAGTGAAAAGCCATCCCATGTCCATCTTTTGGAGGAATTAATATAGATACAATGTCCATATTACCCAAAGCCATCTAGAGATTCAGTGCAATCTTTATCAAGACTCCGATGCAATTTTTATGCAATTAGAAACACATATCCTCAAATGTATTTGGAACCACAAAAAAAAAAAAAAAAAACCCAAGTAGCCAATGCCAAGAAAGAACAAAACAGGAGGCATCACACTTCTCGATTTCAAGCTGCATTCTAACACAAAGAAATCAGTTATGTCACTGGCATAAGCACACACACAAGACAATGGAACAGAAATTGAGAGCCCAAACTAAATCCTTGCATGAACAGTCAACTAGTATTTGACAAGGGAGTCAAGAATACACAGTAGAGAAGGGTAGTCTCTTGAATAACTGGGGCTGGGAAAATTGGATATACAAGTGCATAAGAATAAAGCTTAGCACCTTATGTTATACCACTCCAAGAATTAACTTGAAATGGATTAAAGATGTAAATGAATAGTACAGAAACAAAATTCTTCCCCATCGTTTCAGCTCTTACTATGCCAAGACGGAGCTGTTGAGGTGGTGAAGGGCTGGGTGGAGAGTAGTCCTGGACATAGAAGACTGTGTGTGTGGAACAGACTTTCTTTAGTTGTCTGGAATTATCCCTCTGATCCTTTAAGACTACCCACTTCCTTCCCCACATTTGCAGACACAGCTAGTACCATGCTGCCAGCAAGGCACTGCTTTGTCTCCTCCAACTCCTAGAAGTTCTAGGTGGGACCCAATGGGAACCATGGATTTTAGTGGCACTGATGCTGCCCTGTTGAAACCAGGTGGAGGGGAAGGAGACAGGTACCATTCCGGCTTCATTGGGGTTCAGGTATGTTAGTGTTGGTGCTGGGGTTGGATTTTTCACCTTTTACCCTACCAAATCTCAAAAGTTTAATTTCTGTCCTTCAGGTCCATCCACATGGTTTCCAGGATATTTCCTCCTTTCCCAGAAGTGCCCTCCATGTCATACCCCGTGGGCTGACTTTAATCACAACCCATGGGCTTTGGACCACGCCCATCTTCTCCAAACTGGGGTCCTCTGGGACCTCACCTTCCTCCTCCACCATGTGGAAAGATGATATGACCAGTATGAGTTGACTTCTAAAACACGTTTTGTCTTTTACTTGTTATGTGTTGAAGAAGATGCAGTGAGGGCACCACAGGGCTTTCAGGTCAGCCTGAGTGAGGATGTTGTAATGTTCTTCAAGTTTCTCAGGACATGCATGAAATGGGCAGTCATTTCCACATAGTGAGCT
The DNA here is from genome assembly GCF_018350215.1 of Panthera leo. Lineage (NCBI taxonomy): Eukaryota > Metazoa > Chordata > Mammalia > Carnivora > Felidae > Panthera > Panthera leo. Next base: position 41,494,265 of record NC_056694.1, on the reverse strand, counting down.
GGGCAACACGTGTTTCTGATAGAGAAGGAAAGACGCCTTATACGTGCTGACAGACATAGCACTCCCTAGGATGTAGCTTGTACAGAGATCATGTGCTGGGCTCTCTGAGCAATGAAACACACCCCTAACATGCTTTCTAGCGAGTTGAGACCTGAGCTGTTCACAGCTGCTTGATTAGCTATAAAAAACACCTGAACCAGGGCCCTGTAAACCTTCCTCAAGAGACAGGATCAGATCTCCCTCTTGTCCTCAAGGGTCACCCGAGGCACATGAAAAACACTCTGTCCCTGGTAAGGAACCTGAGAGTGTGAATGAGTTGAATATAATGAAACATGTTCAGGATGGTTTGTTTTTCTTCCACACAGTCTATGCAAGTCAGAATCAACCTCCATCCACCTCCATCCACCTCCATCCTTTATGAAACCTAAGACGTGATGCAGCTCCAATGGGAAATATCAGTTGTGTCTCTACCAAGGATGCAGAAAAAGACAAGGTAAATTCTGTTGCCAGTTTCAGTTGCAATGCTTTCTGGAAACTTTTATCTGGCCTTGTCTGGTTTTTTTGTTTGTTTGTTTGTTTGTTTTGGTTTTTTTTTTTTTTGTCTACTGTTGTCTTTACTGTTTGATTTACATCCTCACAAGCCTCCAGGCTTCTCCAATGTAACATCATCATGTTAGCTAGTGCCTCTGGACACCACAAGTGCATGGAGGCTGAGGACCACGTGGCTCTCACTTAGTGTTTGTGGAAATAACTTGAGGAGGATGACACTTCACTGCACCCTCAAGTCTTCTGGAGCGTCTGATTCCTTCAGCACCTTCTTTACATGGGATTATCCTGATTATTTTCATTTTTTCCTATTTCAGTGTAGGCCATGAATTTGTTCAGAATGTCTGCTATGAGCCTCATGACTGGAATAGATAAAAACTCTTTCCAACATTATATTGTGTGTTTGTGCAGTGCTGAGGGTTCTTAGAAAAATTTCAGAATTCATTACTAGTCCTTCTGTGTTGGTAAATGTATGATAGAGAATTTCTCCAGTTGTCCCCTAGGTGGAAATACTCTGAATTTTCAGAAGTGGCACGTGTAATAAAAAATGTACGTGGAACTGCAGTCGTGAAGGGAGAGAATCAGTGATTACCTGCAGGGCCAATTCCTCACAGAGTTCTTCAGTTGTGTTTATAGGAGTAGGTTCTCTTGTGTCCCGGGAGCAGTTGTAATCGGTACTTTGTCTCATGATACCTTATGGGAGTTTTGCACCTGAAATTGAGACATGTTTCTGTTCATTCTTTTACGTAGAATTTCTACCTCCCTTTTACAATGGCACAAAATAGCTCTGCAACTCATATTGTATTTAAAAGCTGAATTACCTGTGAATTAAGATAAACATACTTGAGACCAATGAATATGCACAGGTAATGTGTTTCCCTCAGCAAACACATATCCAGGACCCAATTCTGGACTCCAGGAACCCCCATCTCCTCAGAGGTCTCTGTGGCCTTGCACAGAAGATGTCTTTGTCAGGGAGGGAAGCAGAGTGAGGACAGGCATGGGATGGCAGGTAGAGCTTTGACCTTGGGGTGGCCCTGGATCTCTGTGTGGTTCTGGTCATTTCTTTCATTCCTCATGTTCTGTCTGTTCTCAGTGTGCTAATAAAAAGTCTTCAGATCTGGTGGAAGAGGACACCAGAGGGGTCCTGGACATAGATGCCTGCCTCTCTGGAATACGTTCCTTTATTAGACTGGCATTACTGCCATCAATCTTCTAGAATAGGACTCCTTGCCTTTCTGCATTTGTAAACATTGGCAGTGATGTGTGGCAACAGTAGTTTTTCCTTGTGGCATCTGGTACTTTCAGGCTATAGGTGGGACCTCATGGAAGGGTAGAGTTTTCTGACACTGATGCTCTGTTCTACTACGACCCATGAATGAACAAGGGGCCAGGTGCTGACACCTACTTCATTGTGTTTCAGCTCCTGTGGGCGTTCTGCTTCTGTCTGTCATACCAACACACCTGTCACTTCTGTAGGTCCCTATGGATGCAAGAGGACCTCCTTCTTTCCCAGGTCCATCCCCCACAGATACCCTTTATCACTGTTCATGGGTTCTATGGGCTACCTCCAGCTCCTTGATGTTCTCAGGTACAGGACCCATCACCTCCACCTCGACTATTTGTGAGATGAACTGAGCTCTATGAGCTGACATGTTCAGCATGTTCAGCTTCTATGTTGTTGAGTCTTTGAGAAGACGTAGAGATGGCCTCACACGCTTTGTGATGCAAGGGCGCTATTGGAAGAGGACACTGTTAAGATTCCTCAAGTTTCTCAGGACATACATATGTTGGGCTGTGTCATTTCCATTACTGAGCTGGCTGCATATAGCCTTTGTGGAGAAGGAAAGAGTCTTTTAATAGAAAAGCAGGCATATCAGTTCTGCAGATGTGCCTTGTACATAGTCCATGTCCCTGGCTCTGTGAGAGATGAGGCAAACCCTTACCATCAGGGGCTTCAACTGTCCTAATGGGGAGAGAGTCCCATGCATTAAATTACATGGAGCTTCTGGTCTACAATAATGGCAGCTCCAGTAATGGGTCCTTAAGTACAAGAGACGGAGACATGAATCTCATGGGAATGAATTGGAGACTGTGCATGAGAAGGGAGAGCTGAGATGGTACAGAGGGGAGGATGTTGGACTCAGTGAGATGGAGTTGGAGGCCATTTGTGGCAGGGCCCACAACCTGGGCAGGGAGAGTGAGCGCAAGGTGACATCCACACAGAGCTGCTGTATGGGTTCAAGGATAGTTCATGCAGGTATCATCTCTGAAATGTCATTGTGGCCAAAGTGCACCTAGTTCATTATCTAAATAAAGACTGTTATTTCTCTTGGAGGTTCTCCTGAGGGTTCTGGATCCTTGTGAAAGAATGCCCTGGAGATTTGTATTTTACCTTGGTTCTTATGGGATGCTTGTCTGCCTAAGTTTGTGTGCCTAAGTCTGTGAGACTAAATGTGATTAAAGGTTGTAGATTAGCTGTGTGGCTTCCTTGGCCTTCAGCCTGAATCAGACTCTTAGCAGGGAAGTCAGGGTTGACCAGGAAATGCCCCTGCTGGAATCTTGTCACCACACCCCTGAACCTACTTTCATGATGCTGCATGAAGGTGTACATCTCTGAAACTTCCCTCACAATTTCCAGAGGCACTGCCTGTGATCCTGATGTCTCAGCCCTAATGCCAGCTCTCAGTGAGGCCAACTCAGAGCCTCAGCATTGTAATCTGAGAAGCAGGAACAATGTTGGTCTCTGAGGTCAGTGCGATGAGGAGGTGGTTAAGCACATAAAGAATTTGTAAAATGTATGTGATGAGTGGGCATTCACTCTTCTCAGGGTGGAAATGAATGTATCTGCACACAGATCACCAACAGATGTTCATTCAGTTTCATGAAATTAAGGGTATAATGCCTGAGGTTGGGAGACTGGCAATTCCTGTTTCAAAAGATACAACAAAAACACCTGTGTTTTTTTTTCTATTAAAATTCAGGTCGTACTTTACAAAGAAGGAAAAGATAAATATGAGAATGTGTATATTCAGGCATCTACATCTAAGATCTGAGGTAGACACACAAATGCAGCCACACAAATATGTGCTCATCCAAGGCCACAGATGTATTATAGAAGACAAAATGCATGGAGAAGAACAGAAGATCCCTTTGCAATAAGTCAAAATTACTTTGACATAGAGGACAATCCGTTTGAAATTTGAAGAGGACACTGAACCATTACAAACCAGCTATGGTTATTATTTATTTAGAGATGGTGTCTAATCTGTCCCTTGGTCTGAATGCTTTCCCTGACCACCCTGTCCACTCCACTTTGTTCTTCCCTAATTTCCCCTAATACACTTGTCACAGTTGTGTTTCTGTGTCAGCATCTGCTTCCAGGAAAATCAACACTCATTCCCCATCAAGCGCACACTTTGGGGTTCCTGTATATGCAGTTAGCCAACACATAGTATGTACAGGATTGGTGGAAGAAGACAGATCATTCTTTGGGGTTGTAATGCCTGGAAGGGACCTATAGTTCCATCTGAGGAGTTGGATACGTCCTTTAGGGAGACCTGGTGGTGGTTGTTATATCTGTAGATAGATACTCATGAGCACACGGCGTGCGTGCTAGTTGATGGGGTTTGTGCTGATGAGGAGGGCAGGTATCTGTCTCCAGGAAAGGGTCTCTTCCGATGCTGAGGAATGGATTCAGGAGACCAGTGGGGAGGCCCTTCATTAACTCAGCTCTTGTGCCCTTGTGCACCTTACCAGCTTCCCCCAATAGCACCAATCTAGGTGGCCTCCAAGGGAGCAAATGGGGCAGCTTTTGTGGTGAGTCACATGATGTCCCACAAAGCTTCCCGTGTTGCCTTACTGAGGGATGGGTAGGGCAGAGCTCCATGGTCTGAGATAGGTTCCTTCGACACCACCCAGGAGAGTTGGGTGTAAGCCTATGGCTCCTTCTACATCGGCCAATCCAATCCACTTTGCCCCAGGGACTCTGAACCTGTGAGCCCCTTTTTCCTCCCAGCTTAGGGAAGCAGCCAGCTCTCCAGCAGCTTTTGGGCCATGGCTGGGCCACCAAGGGTAAATGTCTGGCTGTCCACGTGCTGCCAGCATTGCTCTAGCAAATGTCAACGTGAGCAGCTGCTGTACAGGGGATTCTCCTCCATTGTGATCAGGGCCTGGGACAAAACAAGACATGAGAGAGGGAGAGACGGGAGGGCCCTGTGCTCCTGGACAGGGCTGCATGCACAGAGCAGATAGCCTGAAGCCTGGGGAGAGTTGGAGAAAGAGACAGGCAGGGAGAGAGACATTGAATTTGTGATAGGGGAATTGGGCAAGTCCTAGAGAGTGAAAGGAAGAAATAGAGAGAGATGTGGTTAGAGAGAAAGAGAGACAAAGAGGAAGTACAAGGAGAAAGTAGAGACCTGGTCCAGGAATGTGGATGGGGTGGGGTGGGCCAGGGGAGAAGGGGATGTATGAAGTGTCTCTGAGTGCTGGGGCAGAAATGGCTGGTATCATGGGCATCAGTGTTCCGTGACTCCAGATTCCAACATCCCTGGGGCCAAGCTTTGCAGAGGCTATTGCATTTGAAAAGATGGGTATCCCTCATTTCTCCTGGAATTGTGGGGGCACAGCCTCATGTTCTGTCATGGAGAGGGATGTCTTGAGGGAGAGTGTGCTGCTCTTTGGCAGGTAAATACTAGAGCCGCCCTGTGGGGAGGGGACCCGGACCCATCTCTCTCACTGCCCCAGGCCCTGTTGGATTTCCCCGCCGCTCCCTACCAGCTGCCCTTCCTCATGTTCTGAACCCAAGCATCAGGCATTGTGTTGCCTCCAGGTCCGGCAGTCTGGACCTGGCAGAGTTGAACTGCTGATAGTGATAAAAAGTATTTGACAAGAAGGTCCATATTCTCCCTCTGGAACTAGCGGTGTGCATCAAGATCGTGGGTTTCTATCCTCCTGTCCACTGCCAAACTGAGGATGCCAGATGGTAAGCGAACCCTTTAAAACACCATAGTCTTCTCTTACATCAAATTCAAAGACATTTTCTTGTCCCAGCTTTAATTCTGAAGAGATGGCAATTAGTAATTGAAGGCATAATGAATGGTCCTATAGGAATTTGACCTATATGACTGATGGACATTATTTCATACATCTGTATCCCTAAAGCACATTTCATTGGAAATATTAGCCAAGGATACATACAGTAAATTCATAACAGATGCGTAGCTCCTTATAAGTTGCATTCTGACCCTGCCACATATGTGTCATCATAGATATTATTAGTGACTATTCAGATAAACTCTCAACATCAAGATGGTGATGTTAGAGAACCTAGTATAAGTGTAATTTCACAGGTCCTAAATTAGGAATGATTTTTTTTTAATTTAAAATGTTTCTGTTTTTCTTTTTTGGAGAGAGCCTGAGGGAGGGAGGGGGGAGAGAGCAGGAGACACCGAATCTGGGGCAAGCTCCAGGCTCTGAGCTGTCAGGACAGAACCTGACACGGAGCTCAATCTCATGGACTGCAAGATCATGACCTGAGGGGAAGTCGGACGCTTAACTGACTAAGCCACCCAAGCACCCCAGGAATGATAGTTTATTGACAAAAAAATAAATTAATTAATTAATTAAAGATAACATAAAGGATGTCGACTTTTCACTGAAATATTCTTCACACATTTGTTGTATTAGTTTTAGGCATACATTGTAGTCATTCCATATGCCTATAAATTATGTTGTACTTAAGCACAAGTGTAGCTATCCTGTGAAAGCATGCAACAATATTATTACAGGATTGACACTATTCAATTGGCTGTCTCTTGTATCCCTAGGACTCATTCATTCCATAGCTGGAAGGAGTTATCTCTGTCTCAAAGGTGTCAATTCTTCATCTAACCTAAACACTCTGGTGGTAAACACAATTACTTGCTCAGCATGTGTAAATTGGCGGTCTATTTTTCTGTGGACATTGCTTAAAACATTACAAATGATGCCATTATGTTAATAAATTCGGTTTCATTCTTCACTCAAAAGAAGGGAGAAGGAAAAGATTTGTGTCCCAGGCCCTGTCACTAAGACCCTTCCCAATGTGGAGAACAGGCTGGGTTGCCCAGAGCACCTTCGGTCCCTCAGCTGAGCCCCCAGGGCCTTCAACATTGCAGGAATTCCCATGGTAGCCAGCAGAGAGAGCTCAAGGACCACAGACCCAGAGGGGCGGGTTCCTCTGCCTAGGCAGTGATGGCCAGCAGAGGGCGCACCATCGGCTTTTCTGACCCAGGGCACTTCAGATCAGGAAGGGCTGCTGTTGCTCCCAGAGGACACAGGGCCTCTACCGCTGTCTCAGGACACAGATCAGAGCTGCGTTTCCAGCAGGTTCTGCCACAAGCCCCAGGGGAGACCTTGGGAGGTTTGCAGCAACTTGGCATCTCCTGAGTCGCCAGAGAGAAGCTGCCTTATTGTACTGAGTGCTGAGGAGGGGGCGCTGGGTGGCCTCCCTGGGCAAGCTGGTTGCTAAGCAGCACAGGCCCTTGCATTTCCTGGGTTGTTCCCGTGTTTCATTCCTCCACTGCCTGGACAGTATTTGAACAAGACGTATTTTATGAAAGGACTAGTGGATTGCGGGGTCCCACGACATCACCTCATAGATGCAGTCGATGGTTTGTTCTGGGTTCAGGCTTGTTTCCGGTAAGAAACCCTGACAAATTCAGAAGAACGGGAGCTGCATTCCATTAGGACTTGAATACTTGAAATGTTCATCTCAGGACCTTCTAGAAGAATGAGCTGGGACCCACTTTCCGAGTCCTGCTGGAACCAGAGACCAAGGTAAGGGCACAAACTGTCCCCCACATCATACATGCTTTTTTAAAAAAATTATGGTTATTTTTCCAACCTAATGAAGCGATTGAAAACTACAGAAAACCTGGTAGGTTGGTGTCTTAACCTTATGTTATCTTTTACTTTAAATTGCACTTAGTAAACATACAGTGTAATATTAGATTCAGGTGTCCAATATAGAGCAACCCTTCCATACGTCACCTGGAGCTCATCCCAGGTGCACTTCTTAATCCCCAGCAGCTGTTTCACCCATTCCCTCACCTCACTGTGGAAGCCCTCAGTTTGTTTCCTAGTTAAGAGTCTGTTTGTTTGTCACTGTCTCCTTCCCCCCACCCCTTTGTTTTGTTTCATTTCCACGTGTTAGTGAAATCATCTGGTATTTGTCTTTCTCTGACAGGCTTATTTCACCCAGTATAACGTTCTCTCGCTCCATCCACCTCGTGGCCAATGACAAGATTTCCTGTTTTTACGGCTAAATAATATTACATTCCATACACTACATCTCAGTTTATTCATCAGTTGATGGATGTTTGGGCAGTTTCTGTAATTTGGCTGTTGTAGAAAATGCTGCTGTAAACATCAGGGTGCATGTATCCCTTTGAAGAATTATTTTTGTATTCTTTGTGGAAATACTTCGTAGTGAAATTGCTGGATCGTAAGGTAGTTCTATTTCCATTTTTTTTTTTTTAACGAATCTCCATGATGTTTTCCAGAGTGGCTCCACCTGTTTGCATTCCTACCCACAGTGCAACAGGGTTTCTCTTTCCCCTTATCCTTGCAACACCTGCTGTTTCATCATTCATTGATTTTAGTCATTCTGACAGATGTCATGTGTTATCTCATTGTAGTTTTGAATTGTGTTTGCCTGAAGATGAGTAATGTTGAGCATCTTTACATGTGTCTCTTGGCTATGTGTATGTCTTCCTTGGGAAAATGTCCATTCATGTCATCTGCCCATTTTTAATTGGATTTTTCATTTCTTGGGTGCTGTATAACTTTATATATTTTGGACACTAAACCTTTATCAGATGTCGTTTACAAATATTCTTGTAGGTGTTTTAGTTTTGTTGACTATTTCCTTGGTGACAGACTTTTTATTTTTATGAAGTCCCATTATTTTTGCTTGTGTTTCCCTTACCTCAGGAGATATATCTACAAAGATGTTTGTACGGCCAATGTCAAATAAGATACTGCCTGTGTTAGGTATCCTCTGGGATTTTTATGGTTTCAGGTTTCACACATAGTTCTTTATTCATGTTGGATTTATTTTTGTGTATGTTGTAAGAAAGTGGTCCGTTTGTGTTTTTGTTTTGTTTTGCAGGTTGCTGTCTAGTTTTTCCAAAACCATATGTTGAGGAGACTTTTTTTTAACTTCATGTATTTATTTTTGAGAGAGAGAGAGAGAGAGAGAGAGAGAGAGAGAGAGAGAGAGAATATGCAGAAGAGGGGCAAAGAGAAATGGAGAGAGAGAATCCCATGCATGCTCTGCACTGCCCTGAGATCATGATCTGAGCTGAATCCACAATCACACGCTTTGGAGCCACACATGTGTCCCAAGAGTATCTTTTTTTCCCATTGGATACCCTTTCCTGCTTTGTTGAGAATTAATTGACCATATATGTGTGAGTTCATGTCTGGGTTTCCATTCTATTGATCTCTGCGTCTGTTTTTGTTGTTGTTGTTGGTTGCCAGTACCATACTGTTCTGTTCAGTACAGCTTTGTAATATAACCTAAAGTCTAGAAGTGTGATGACTCCAGCTTTAGTTTTGGTCTTCAATTTATTTTGGCTGTTTGGGGTCTTTGTCATTCCATACAAATTTTGGGATTATTTGTTCCAGTTCTGTGACAAATGTTTTGTTTGTGTGATAGGGATTTCATTACATGTGTAGATTGTTTTGTGGAGTGTAGACCTTTTAACAGTATTTTGTTCCTCATATCCGTGAACATGAAATGTATTTCCTTTTCTTTGTGTCCTCTTCCATTTCTTTCATCAGTGTTTCATAGCCTTTAGAGTACAGGTATTTCACTTCCTTGGTTAGGTTTATTCCAGGTATCTTGGGGTATTTGGTGCACCTGTCAATGGGATTGATCCCTTTTCTCTTTCTGTTAATTCATTATTCATCTATAGAAATGCAGTAGATTTATGTAAATTGATTTCTGTATATTGTGATTTGTCAAATTCATATATCAATTCTAGCAATTTTTATGGGAGTCTTTCATGTTTCTTATAGAGAGCATCATGCCAGTTCCAAATAGCGAAAGTGCTACTTCTTCCTTACTGATTTGGATGCCTCTTATTTCTTTTTGTTGTCTGACGGCTGTGGCTAGGACTTCTAGTACTATGTGGAATAACAGTGGTGAGAGGGATCACCCTTGTCTTGTCCCTGACCTTGGAGGAAAAACTTTCAATTTTTCCCCATTGAGGATGAGATTAGCTGTGGGTTTTTCCTAGATGACCTTTATTATGTGCAGGTAGGTTGAGTCTCAATGTACTTTGTTGAGGGGTTTTATTAATGGATGTGAAATTTTGTGAAATGGTTTTCCTGCATCTGTTGAAAGCATCATATTTTTCTTACCCTTTCTTCTACTGTGGTGCATCATGTTGATTGATCTGTGAATGTGGAACCACCCTTGCAGCCCAGGAATATATCCCACTTGATTATTGTAAATGATTCTATTAATGTATTGTTGACTTTAATTTGAAGGTATTTTAATGAGAATTTGTGCATACATACTCATCAGGCTATTGGTCTGAAGTTTTATTGAAAAAAATTTAGCACATTTAAAATGTTTATTTCTTTACTTGGAGAGATAGAATACATAAAAGTGAGGGAGGGGCAGAGAGACCGGGAGAGAGAATCCTGGCCATGCTCCACACTGTCAGCGCAGGGTCCAACATAGGATTCGAACCCACACACCGCATGATAATTACTTAATCCGAAATTAAGAGTTGGGACAGTAAACCGACTGAGCCACGCAGGCACCACTACAGTTTTTGGTTTTAGTGGATGTTTTCTCTCGTTCTGGTATCAGGGTAATGATGGCCCCATAAGATCAATTTGTAAGTTTTCCTTTTTTTTTTGTTTTTTTAATAATTTGAGAAAAATAGATATTACCTCTTCCTTAAATGTTTGGTAGAATTCATCATTGAAGCCATCTGGCCCTGAACTCTTGTTCCCTTGGAGGGAGAGGGTTTTTTGCTACTGTTTTGATTACTTTGTTTTCAGATTTTATGTATCTTCCTGTTTCAATTTTGGTAGTTTGTGTGTTTCTAGAAATTTGTCCTTTTTTCTCAGAGTGTCCAATTTGTTGCATATACTTTTTCATAATATTATCTTCTAACTGTATTTTTGTGGTGTTGACTGTAATTTCTCCTTTCTTATTTGTGATTTTATATGAGTCCTTTCTCTCTTCTTTGTGAAAAGTCTTCCTAGGTGGTTTTCATGTTGATTGCTGTTTTCAAAAACCCAACCCCTGGTTTCATTTATTTGGTCTAGTGTCTTTTTGGTTTCTATATTCCTTACTTCTGTATTAATCTCTATTATTTCCTTCCTTCTGCTGTTCTTTTTCTCGTTCCTTTAGTTGTAAGTTAGGATTGTTTGAGATTTTTCTTGCTCTTTAAGGTAGGCTTGAATTGCTATATACCTCCATCGTAGACTACTTTTGCCACATTCCAAAGGGTTTTACCAGTGTATTTTCATTTTCATTTGTTTCAGTGTAGTTTCTCATTGATTTCCTGTTTAGCCCATTCATTTAGTAGTATGTTATTTAACCTCCCTTTATTTGTGGCCTCCCCCCCACCTTCTTTTTGTGGTTGATTTCAAAAACCACAGGTTTTGAGGTTTTGAAGGTTTTTGAAGGTTTGCTAGCTTTGCAGTCAGAAATGATGCTTGGTCTGATCTCTGTCTTTGGGTACCTCTTGAAGCCTGATTTGTGACCTAGAATGTGATCAGTTCTGGAGAATGCCCATGTGCACTTGAAAAGAATGTGTACTCTGCCATTTTAGTATGGAGTGTTCTGAATATATCTGTTAAAGCCATCTGGTCCAGTGTGTCATTCAAAGCCATTGTTTCCTTGTTGATTTTCTGTTTACATGTTCTGTCCATTGATGTGAGTGATGTGTTAAAGTCCTCTACTATCGTTATATTATTATAAATGAGTTCCCTTATGGTTGTTGTTAAATGTTTTATATACTTGGTAATTGAATGTTGGGTGCATCAAAATTTATAATCATTGGATCTTCTTGTTTGGTTGTCCCTTTTAGTATGAGATCGTGTCTGTCTTCATCTCTTGTTATAGCTTTATTTATTTTTTTATTTTAAGTCTTAGTTGACATACAGTGCATTCTTAGATTCGGGAGTAGAATTCAGTGATTCATCCCTTACATACATACAACACCCAGTGCTCATCACAACAAGTGTTCCCCTTAATACTCGTCCCCCATCTAGCCCAGCGCCGACCCATCTCCCTCCATCAACCTTCAGTTTTTTCCTCTAACATTAAGAGACTCATGTAGTTTGTTACCACTCTTCTCTTTTCCTGCCTCCTTCCGATGTTTTCATCTGTTTTGTTTCTTACATTCCACATGAGTGAAATCATATATTTGTCTTTCTCTGATTGACATATTTCACTTAAAATAACACATTCTAGCTCCATCCACATCGTTGCAAATGGCAGGATTTTATTCTTTTTGAAGCTGAGTTATATTTCATTGTATATACACATGTATGTATGTATGTATGAACATACACATATGTATATATGTACATATGCGTATACATACTTATACACGCACAACACGCACACACAACACACAACTTCTTTATACTTTCATCAGTTTTTGGATACTTGGGCTTTCTCCATAGTTTGGCTACTGTTGATAATGCTGCTATAAATATTGGGTCATGCAATTTCACTAATAGGTATTTACCCAAATGGCACCAAAATAGAGTCTTGGTTTTAAAGTTTATTTTGCCTGATATAAGTATTGCTACTGGCTTTCTTTTGACATTATTGGCATGATCAATGTTTCTTCATTCCCTCGCTTTAAATCTGCAGGTGACTTAAGTCCAAATAAGGATTTGTAGGCAGCATCTAGATAGGTCTTGTTTGTTGTTTGTTTGTTTGTTTGTTTTTTCTTTTGTCCATTCTGACACCGTATCCAATGTCTTTTGATTGGAGCATGTAGTTGATTTACATTCAGAGTAATTATTGATAGGTATGTATTTAGTGCCATTCTACTAATTGTTTTGCCATTGTTTCTTGATGTTTTCTGTGATCCTTTCTTGTCTGTAACACTTTCGGTCTTTCATTTCCACTCAAAGAGTCTGATTTCAAAAATTTTTTTAATGTTTATTTCTGAGACACAGACAGAGCACAAGTGGGGGAGGGGTGGAGTGAGAGGGTGGCTCAGAATCAGAAGCAGGCTCCAGGCTCTGAGGTGTCAGCACAGTGCCCAATGTGGGGTTCGAACTCACAAACCATGAGATCATGACCTGAGCCGAAGTCGGTCTCTCAACCAACTGAGCCACCCAGGTGCCCCAAACAGTCCGATTTAAATATTCTTTGCTTTTCACTGGTAGTACATTTCTTTACTTATTTTTAATATTTCTTCTTTTTTAAATTTAAGCCCAAGTTAGTTACGTTATAGTGGAATACAGTCTCAGGAGTAGAATTTAGTGATCCATCAAGTACAAAATATACCCAGTACTCATCTCAAGTAACCCCCCTAAATGCCTATCACCCATTTAGCCCATACCCCTATTCAGTTACCCTCAAGGAACCCTGAGTTTCTTCTCTGTATTTAAGAGTCTCTTAGATCATTTGAATCCCTCTCTGTTTGTATCTTATTTTTGCTTTCCTTTCACTAGGTTCATCGGTTGTATTAAATTCCACAGATGAGAGAAATCATATGATATGTGTCTTTCTCTGACATATTTTGCTTGGCATAATAAAGTCCGATTCCATCCACGTTGTTGCAAATAGCAAGATTTCATTGTTTTTGATCGCTGAGTAATTCCATTGTACGAATATACCACATCTTCTTTATCCATTCATCTGTCAGTGGTCATTTGGGCTCTTTGCCTAATTTAGCTTTTGTTGATAATGCTGCTATAAACATTGGAGTGCATGTGCCACTTTGAGTCAGCGTTAGTGTATCCTTTGGATAAATACCTAGTAGTGCAATTGCTGGGTCCTAGTGTAGTTCTATTTTTAGTTTTTTGACGCATCTCCATACTATTTCCCAGAGTGGCTACACCACTTTGCATTCCCACCAGCATTGCAAAACCGTTCCCTTTCTCTGCATCCTTGCCAACATCTGTCGTTTCCTGAGATGTTAATTTTAGCCATTCTGATAGGTGTGAGGGGATATCTCATTATGGTTTTGATTTGTATTTCAGTGATGATGAGTGAGATTGAGCATCTTTTCATGTGTGACCATTCTGGATGTCATTTTTGTTAATGTGTCTCTACATGTCTTTTGCCCATTTCTTCAATGGGTTATTTGGTTATTGGGTGTTGAGTGTGATAAGTTCTTTTTAGATTTTGGATACTAACCCTTTATCTGATATGTCACCTGCAAATATCTTCTCCCATCTCATTCAGTTGTCTTTTAGTTTTGCTGATAGTGTCCTCTGCTGTGCAGAAGCTTTTTATCTTGAGGTCCCAATAGTTCATTTCGGTTATTATTGCCCTTGCTTCGGAGACATGACAAGCAAGAAGTTGCTGTGGCCAGGATCAAGGAGGTAGATTGCCTCTTTTCTCCTCCTCTAGGATTTTGATGGTTCCTTTCTTACATTTAGATCTTTCATCCATTTTGAGGGGTGTGTGTGTGTGTGTGTGCGTGTGTGTGTGTGTGTGTGTGTAGTTTATGAACATAGTCCAAGTTCATTCTTCTCACTGTCCAGTTTTCCCAATACCATTTGCTGAAGAGACTATTTTTTTTTCCATTGGATATTCTTTCCTGCGTTATCAAAGATTACTCGGCCCTATGTTTGAGGGTCCATTTCTGTGTTCCCTATTCCAGTCCATTGATGTCTGTGTCCGTTTTTGTGCACGTACCATACTGTATCGATGATTGTGGCTTTCTAATACACCATAAAGTCCAGAATTGTAATGTCTCCAGCTTTTTCTTTTTCAACATGACTTTGGCTATTTGGGGTCTTTTCTGGCTCCTTACAAATTTTAGGGTTGTTTGTTCTAGCTCTGTGAAGAATGTTGTTGTTATTTTGATAGGGATTGCATTGAATGTGTTGATTGCTTTCGGTAGTACTGACATTTTAACAATATTTGTTCTTCTAATCCATGAGCATGGAAAGTTTTTCCCTTTCTTTGTGTTTCTTCAATTTCTCTCATACACGTTGTATGGTTTGTTCCTTTATTTTTTTTTTTAATGTTTGTTTATTTTTGAGAGAGAGAAAGAGAGACCACATGAGCAGGCAAGGGGCAGAGAGAGAGAGAGAGAGAGGGAGACACAGACTCTGAAGCAGGCTCCAGGCTCCAAGCTGTCAGCACAGAGCCTGTCGCGGGACTCGAACCCACAAATGCGGGATCATGACCTGACCTGAAGTCAGTGTCTAACCAACTGAGCCACCTAGGCGCCCCTCTATTGTTTTAAGAGTACTGATCTTTTACCTCCTTGGTTAGGTTTATCCCTGGGTATTTTATGGTTTTAAAGCAGTTTTAAATGAGACCAGTTCCTTGATTTCTCTTTCTGCTGATTCATTATTAGTGTATAGAAATGAAGCCAACTTCTGTATATTGATTTTATAATCTGAGACTTTCCTGAATTCCTGTATCAGTCCTAGCAGTTTTTCGGTGGAGTCTTTTGGATTTTCCATGGAATATATCATGCCTGTGAATAAGGAAGTTTTGACTCCTACTTGCCAATTTGGACACCTTGTATTTCTTTTTGTTGTCTGATTGCTGAGGCTAGGACTTCCAACAGTATGTTGAATAACAGTGGTGAGAGTGGACATCCCAGTCGTGTTCCTGACCTCAGGGGGAAGGCTCTCAGTTTTTCCTCATTGAAGATGGTATTAGCTGTGGGACTTTCGTATCTGGACATACTGATATTGAGGCAAGATCTTTCTATCCCTCCTTTCATGAGTGCTTTTTTTCATCAAGAAAGGATGCTGCATTTTGTCAAATGCTTTTTCTGCATCTATTGAGAGGATCATGTGGTTGTTATCCTTTCTTTTATCAATGTGATGTATCACATCAGTTGATTTGCAGATATTGAATCGGTTGTGCATCCCAGGAATAAATCCAATTCATTGTGGTGAATAATTTTTTGTATGTATTGTTGGATCCGGTTTGCTAATTTTTGTTGAAAATTTTTACATTCAGGTTCATCAGGGAAATTGGTCTGTGGTTTTCCTTTTTGGTGGGGTCTTTGTCCAGTTTGGACTCAAGGCCGTGCTGGCCTCATAGAATGAGTTTGGAAGTGTTCCTTCCATTTCTCTGGCCATGACCTTATCTTGTTCTTTCATTTGGGATGCATTCCTCTTGTCTTGGAATTTTGGCTGAGTATTTGCTTCTCTGTGTTACAAAAGCTCATTATGATGTTACCTTCCTGTGAGATGAATGGCTTTATGAAGAGGAAGTCATCTAGTGTCCAGGGCCTGGCACATCAGGGAGTGTCTGTGGTGTGTGTTGCATGCACGGTTTTGTGTTCTTGCTGCACTATTCTTCAGGCCAGTTGTATGGGCAATGTATGGTCCTTGGACAGAATGTGCTGAGTTTTATCTAGGTCTGCTCCGATCTGCTCATTAAATGAGACTTGAAACGACTGCCACTCGAAGTGAAGCCCTGCAGAACTCTCTGGTCAAGAGAGGTGGTGTGGTCACGGGCTTCCGCTGGTCTTCTGGGGAAGGGGACACCTCCATTGGGACTGAGGCAAGCCTGATTGACCTAGAAGGCCAGTCTCACCAGAGCACAGGAATGTGGGGTTGGTGTAAGCATCTTAGGCAGCCAGTGTGGGGATGACATTGTTTCCAGCAGATGGCTCTGTGTTTATGCTGTGGGGAAGAGGAGGAAAATGGTCCCACCAAGCTCCTCTGTCATAGCTCCTTTGTCCCCTAGTTGTGAACACTGCCTCTCAGGAATGCTCTCCATGATCAGCGTATAATCTCCCCACTGTGTCCACCAGGCAATGTACAGACCACTGTTTCCATGCCATCTGCCTGCAAGTAGTTTGCTGCCTTCTCTCAAGGAGTAGGCCAGTGACCTCATGGCTGTATCCCAGCCAAGCCTGCTAAATTTTGAAACGCCACATTCTCGGGGTGCCTAGATGACTTGGTTAAGTGTCTGACTCTTGGTCCTGGCCCAGATCATGACCTCGTTGTCGTGGAATTCTCTCTCTCTCCCTCTATTCCTGCCCCTCCCTTGCATGTGCTCTCTTTCTGCCTCTCTCAAAATAAATAAACGTAAAACAAATTTAGTGGCATGGAATACCTTATTTAAGCAGGATTTCCTCCCTGAGGGGAATGGCAGGGGTCTATCAGTTAAATTTCCAGCACTGACTAGGAAATTCTTTGCTGACTGGTTAAAGGTTACATTCCTGCAGGAATGAAATTAGGTTTAGTGACATGGGGCCTTAACATAAGTAACTCCATGGTGGGCCTGTGATTTTTCTTAACATTCCAAACCCAAATTTTTACACATCCATTTTTTTATTAAAATATAGCCCTAAGGGGCGCTCAGGTGGCTCAGTCGGTTGAGCGTCCGACTTTGGCTCAAGTCATGATCTCACGGTCCATGAGTTACAGCCCTGCTTCGGGCTCTGTGCTGATGGCTCAGAGCCTGGAGCCTGTTTCAGATTCTGTGTCTCCCTCTCTCTCTGACCCTTCCCCGTTCATGCTCTGTCTCTCTCTGTCTCAAAAATAAATAAATGTTAAAAAAAATTTTAAGTATAGCCCTAAATAATATTTTAGCCATCTACTGCCGGCCCGATGATCATATCCTGTAAAACTGTGACCATCTCCTAATCATAGATGAAAATCAACTCTGGGCTCTAAGCTCTTTGTGGCTCTAAGTTTCTTTGATCTATGTTACTAAGATCTTTGTGATCTAGGTTACTGCTGGTCTTTTGAAGTCTTTGACCCAGGGACCCCCAGCAGGTTGCTGAGCCATCACTTAGGCACAGAAGCATCCTTTCCAAGTCACCTCCCCCTAAAGGGTTCTTTCCCTCTTGTACTTCTGGGTCTTACCCTTTTGCAGATCATATGCTGTGATGGATATCCCCTCATGCAAACCTGTCAAAGTGGACCAGAGAAAACTGCTTGCCTGTGACTGCCACTTCATGGTCACATCTTTTCCTTCTGAAATCCTTTCAACTCTGTATCGTTCTTCCAGTCTTTGAATATCTCTTTGATTTGGAACAATTTTATTCTCTTATACTGCTGCTAAAAATATGCGTGAAAATATTAAAGCAAGGATTATTTACAATAATTGAGCCAGTCACAGTTATCCATCTGGCCGTGTGTACATTTTTTTTTTTGACAATGTTCAGGCATGATGTGAAGTACATCCTGTAAAATCTGAGTATCATTCATTATCTAGGATAACCACCTTTATGGAAAGCCATTCAATGACATGATCGTTCAAGATCAGAAAAAAACTTAATTTACATACCACATAATACAGTGGTATATACATGCATTATTATCTTAAAATATGTAAAGTAGATGTTTCTATGAATCGTATATCAGTATTCAGTTTTCTGTAACATGAATGCTATTATTTAAATTAAACAATAGTAAGAACAACAAGAATAGGTACATGGCCATCACTAGTAACTAATACTAGAACTAGTCATATATTATGTGTTGAAAACATAAAACCATGATTACTAATAATCTGTTCATTCGTGATGGGTTTCTAGTTTCCAAAAAAATTGGGAAGATATTATTGAGTCTCCACATACATCAGACTGTCTCCTCACTATTGATGTCATATGAATTGGTACATGATCACAATCAGTATCCCGAAGAGATATGGTAGTATTAACTAAAGTTTATATTTGTATTCAGATTGCTTCGGTTTTAACCTCTTCTGTCCCAGACTCATCCCAGCTGGCACATTACAGTCATCCTGTCTCCTTAGGCTCCACTTGACCATGACGATGTTTAGATTTTTCCATATTTTTCATAACCTGCAAAGTTTTGAGGGTACATCTGTAGAATGTATTTTGTAGAATGATCCCTGGTTGGGATATGTCTACCGTTTGTTCAAATGCTTAGGTCAGAGTTACCATGTTTAGGAGCAGAAGATCCAGAGGCATAATGCCATCCATAATTATCACTTCACATAAAGGTTGTTTACTCTGAAGTCTGGGGTCTTTTGTGGTTCCATACAAATTTTAGGACTGTTCTAGTTCTGTGAAAAATGTTATTGGTATTTTGGTGGAAATTGCATTTATTGTGTCAATTGCTTTGGGAAGTATAGACATTTTCACGATATTTGGACATCTGATCCATGAGTATCCATTTCTTTGTGTCATCTTGAATTTCTTTCACCACTGTTTTATAGTTTTCAGAGTATAGGTCGCTCACCACTCTGGTTAGATTTATTCATAGATATCTTATTATTTGGTGTACAGCTGTAAATGGGACTGTTTTCTTAATTTCTCTTTCTACTGCTTCATTATTGTTGTTTAGAAATGCAACAGATTTCTGTACAATGATTTTGTATCCTGTGACATTGCTGAATTCATTTATCAGTTCTAACAGTTATTGGGTGGACTCTTTAGGGTTTTCTATATATAGTGGCATGTACTCTGCAAAGTGTGAAAGTTTCACTTCTTCCAGATTTGGATTTGTTTTTATTTTATTTTATTTTACTTTATTTTGTTTTGTTTCTTTCGTCTCGTTTCGTTTCATTTCGTTTATCTGCTGGCTGTGGCTTGGACTTCCAGTACTATGTTTATTAAAAGTGGTAAGAGTAAACATCCTTCTCTTCTTCCTGACCTTACAGGAAAAGCTCTCAGATTTTCCCCATTAAGGTTGATTTTCACTGCAGGGTTTTCATAGATACCTGTTATTACATTGATGTATGTTCCCTGTAAACCTATATTAGGGGGTTGTAATCATGAATGCATGTTGTAGTGTGTCAAATACTTTTTTCTGCATGTATTGAAATGACCGTATTGTTCTTTTCTTTAAACATTTATTAATTTTGAGAGAGACAGAGCGTGAGGAGGGGAGGGGCAGAAAGAGAGTGGGAGACACAGAATTCGATGGAGGCTCCTGGCTCTGAGCTTTCAGCACGGAGTCCGATGCGGGACTTGAACTCACAAATCATGAGGTCATGACCTGAGCTGATGTCGGACTGTTAAAAGATTGAGCCACCCAGGTACCCAGATCGTATGGTTCTTATCCCTTCTACTGTTGATGTATTGTATCGCACTGATTGTTTGCGAATATTGAACCACCCTTGCACCTTGGGAATAAATCCCATTTAATTGTGGGATATATTTACAGTTGTTATATCTTCTTTTTGGATTGTACCCTTTACTGTTATATAGTGTCCTCCTCTGTCTCTTGTTATGTACTTTTTTTAAAGTGTATTTTTTCTGATACAAGTATTGCTACTCCAGCTTTTGTTTTTTCATCCATTCTTACACCCTATGTCTCTAGATTGGAGCATTCATTCCATTTACCTTCAAAGAAATGATTGATATGTATGTATGTATTGCCATTATATTACCTGTTTTCTTGTGGTTTCTAATGATTTTCTCCAATCCTTTCTTGTCTGTCTTTCATGTTTTGCTTATTTTCTTTGGTGATATATTTGATTTCTTTATCTTTATTCTTAGCATATTTATGACTGGTTTTAGTATATGGTTACTGTTAGGTGTTTATATAACCTCTTCTGCATTTAGCAGTTTGTATTAAGTTGATGGTCATTTAACTTCGCACCCATTATTTTCTCCTACCTAGGCTTTTGGTAGATGTTGTTATATTTCAAATCCATTTCTCTGAGTTCCTTAACTGATTTTTCACAAAAATATTCATGTTTTACTTGATTTGTGTCTTTTACCTTTATACTGTCACTTTTGGTCTCTCCTTTCCACTCAAAGAGTCCCTCTTAATATTTCTTGCAGGATTGGTTTAGTGGTACAAACACCTTTAGTTTTTGTTTGGGAAAGTCTGCGTCTCCTTCCATTCTGAAGGATAGCCTTGCTGGATAGAATATTGTTGGCTGCTGATTTTTCCATTCAGCACTTTGAATATGTGATGCCACTAGCTTCTGGCTTGCCAAGTTTCTGTTCAGAAATCTGTAGCTAGCCTTATGGGTCTTGCCTTCTAAGTTAAGGTCTCTTTTGTCTTGCTCCTCTTAAGAGTTTTTCTTTATTGTCATTGTAATTTGCAAGTTTGCTTACAATATGTCTGGGTGTTGGCCTGATTTTGTTGATTTTGATGGGAGTTCTCTAGTCTCTGGGATGTGGATGTTTGTTTCCCTCCCCCAATTAGGGAAGTTTTCAGCTATTATTTCCTCAAATAAATTTTCTGCCCCCTTCTCTCTTTCTTCTGGGACTCCTACAATATGAATATTATTACGTTTGCTGTAGTCACTGAGTTCCCTTAGTTTCATCTCACGTTGCAGAATTCTGTTCTCTCTCTTTGGTTCAGTGTGATTAATTTCCATTACTCAGTCTTCGAGGTCACTGGTTTGTTCCTCTGCTTCTTCCATCCCTCTGTTCATTCCAGCAAGCATGTTTCTCCTTTATTGTGTCCTCAGTGTCTACTGTGTTATATCTATCTCTATGTCAGGGTCTCACTCTCCTACTCATTTCACAACTCCAATGAGTATCCTTATGATCATTGCTTTAAATTCTGTATCAGGTATATTACTTATATCTCTTTGGCTTAAATCTCTGGCTGTGGCTTTGACTAGGTCTTTCATTGTGGATAAACATCTCAGTGTGTCCAGTATGTCTTCTCTCTGGCTCTATTTCTCTGTGTTAAGAAAGTCAGCAGTGCCTTCTGATCTTGAAATTAATGACTGTATGAAGAAGAGTTCCTGGAGTCCTCAGTTGTGCACGTCTCCATTTATAAGACCTGGACCTTCAGGAGGATATCATATGGGTATTGCTCACTCCCTGCTGTTGTGTCTGGGTTACTTTTCCTTTCAGTGCAGGTGTCTGCACTGATTGCATGCCTGTTTGGGGTTGTGCTTGCTCTCAGTGGTATTAGTGGGACCCAGGCAGGCCAGCGGTGGGGGTGTATGCCCACTGGGTAACTTGGGAGCAGGGAAGGAGTGTTAGCAAAATTGCACAAGGCTACTAGTCCTATGCCAGATTTCCCAATATCCTTTGGTGGCTGGGGGCTGTGGACCAGCGGTGGAAGCTAGGGGCTTGAGGATATGCACAGAGCATGTCTGTGCCTGGGGACATGTGGCTGGGTGAGACAGATGAGGGTGCCTGGATGTGCACAGCTGGGTGAGGTGCAGATGTGCACAGCGTACTGTGGCAGCTATGCATGCTTGTCGGACAGGGTGCCATTGTGGTTTTAAGAATGTTTGCCCTGAGATCAGGAGGCTTGGTGTTGTGAGTCCCCCAGTGAACCCCTGGGACTGGCGCACTGCTAACGAGTTAGGTAGCAAGTGTCTGTGCAGCCTTAGCCTCTGGTGGGTGCTTCTATGCTTATTCTGGGAGGCTGGGGGAGAAGAATGGTGCCTGTGAGCTCCCTCATTGTTGAAGTCCTCCAACACACTCAGGAATCAGCATGAATACATCTGTCTCCTGTTGCCTCGGCATTGTGTAAACTGCCACGTTTACATTGCCTCTATACACAGGCAGGGACCTGGCTAGCACTCATCCTCCTGGATCACCCAGTGCTGGGTCAGCTCACCTCCAAATCTCCTGGATCTAAACTCAAGGAAATTCAGCTGCTCTGGGTTTTAATGCCAAATGTTATGGAGATTAGTCTTCTCTGTGTGAGCTCCTGGGTGTGAGGGCTCACTTTCTCTGCCCTCTCTGCAGGCAGCCAGCCTCCACCTTTCTGACCTTCCTACCTTTCTGATGCAGCTTCTCTCTATTTAGGTGTGGAGTTTGTTCTGCCAGTCTTTCGATCGCTCTCTGGTTCATAGACTTGGATGTGGATGTTATGTAGTTGAACACATGGCACAGGGTGAGCTCAGGGTCCTCTTACTCTGCTATTATTAAGTTTTTAAATATCTTATTATTTTGTATTTTTGAGACATGGGCGGGCAGATTCATATCACCCATGCACTTCAGGATTTGAAAGGAACTTTCCAACATGTGCTTCTAGTATTTTATGTTTTGAAACTCTCTTTAATGAAGGATAATTTACATATAACAAATAGCCTCAAGTTAAAGGGTATAATTTGGTGAGACATGAGGGTACAGGACCATGGGTACAGGACCATGAAATCATATGGTTTCTCCCTAAACCTTCCATCACAATCCCTTTGTGTGTAACGCTAATGTTGCTTTTGAAGTAAGGACTACTTTTTTTTTTTTTTTCAGATATTGCCCAGGTCTCTCAAAGCCTGCATTGGGGTACCTCCTTTTCCAATAGTCTATATTCCCATAAGTATTGCAGTCGGTCTACCTTTGGACTTTTGCTTCTATTGTATCTCTCTGTATGTTCACATACTTTTGTTGCACCACTTTAATGATGAGGCCTTCATCATCACTTTAATTTTCACTAAATGGCATGAGCTGCAGTTCCACTTATGACAAAGTGAAGGCTTCCTGTGTTAGGTATTCAAGAGCAAGCCAGATATCCTGAGCACTTGAGCTGAGATTGTCACTCTGTCTTTTTGCCAGCACTCTTCCCTTCCCTTGAAGACAAGAATCTCCTTTTGTTCACACAGAAATGTAAGTGAAGTCAGTAGAAAACACTGCCTTCTCTCCTCTTCCCTTTATCTCTCAAACTCCTCTTCACTACCTTCTGCCTTTCCCTTTCTCTGACTCAATCTCCCAGGCCCACTGCTCCACTCCAGCCATAATCAGGGTGTCATCCAGCTGCTGGCCTCTGCCCTGTCCATCCCCCAGTGAGAAATCTGGAGTAGGATTATGCATTTCACAGGAATGATCAAGAAATATGTGATCCTCAGAGCCCTCCTGCACAAGGTTGCTGTCTGTGGAGACATGGCATCCTGGGTAAGGATCTCTATGTGTAGCCTCCTCACTCATCTCCCACAGTCACTGCTGGTCCCTGATCCTTACCCACCATTACAAATCAGCCATATTCTAGGGTCAGGAACCTGTCTATCTGACCCGAAGCACCAGGAGTCAGTGAGTATTTCTAAAATAAATGAGCACAAGGACACCATGCATCTAGATATAGGAAATTACCATCACCCCAGAAAACTCTCTCGGGCTCCTCTGCACAAAGGGTGATCTTGCTACTATCCTCCATCACCTCAATTTCTGCTGGTTTGTTACCTGTGTGTATAGGAACCGTACTGTATGCATTCGATGGGGAGTGAGAGTAGGTCCTCCTAGAAGCAAACACTGAAACAGAGAGAGAACAGTGAAAGTAGTATTAGGGGATACTAAGAAAAACAAAGTGGAGAGCACCATGTGGGCAGAGAAAGCATGCAGGCAGATCTGACACATTTTTAAGATATATAATCACCATACTCTGTCAGCTCACACAGTCCTCTTCAAATTTCAAAATAGTTGTCATATAAGGCAGTGAGATTTATGAGATTTGGGGTCATTTCCCTATGGTCTTATGTTTTTCTACCTGCATTCCCTCTTCGATAGTTAATCTGTGGCCTCAGATGAACACTTTAGAGTGTGGATGCATCTGCGAGTCTATACGTAATGGAATATGATTGTCTTCAGATCTCAGATGTAGAACTCTGATATACACATTCTCGTAATTATCGTTTTCTTTCTTTGCCTGGTAGGGCCTGAATTTTAATAGAAAAAGCATGTCTTTGTCTTATTGTTTAAAATGGCGATTCCCAATCCCTTGGCTGAGGTGTTAACAGTCTTAGTTTAATGAACTTCCGTGACCATCTGGTTTTTTTTTTTCCTGAAGTACCAAAATGAACTTATTATTTCACTTGTAGGCAGGTTCTACAGAATGGAGTCAAAGTAAAACAATAAAATGCATATTCAGTGCATGTGAAATAGGTACATATTCTACATACATTCATACAAAAACTTTAGTTCAAAAATTAAGTCTGATCTAAAATGAAATCAGTCTGTGTTTGCCTAGTAGAAATGCTTAGCTCCTACTATGTAAATATCATGAATCTATATGAACTATTAAAATTTGACAGTCAGTAGACAACTGTGTCCTACATTCATGTTTATTAAAAACTGACATAAACAAACAAAGCCTGTACAAAAAATATTCCAAATCACGTATCACTTTGAAATAGTAATCTTGAGAGACATTATCGCCTAGGACCCCCTCTTCCTCTACCCCGACCACGTCCTCTTCCTCTTCCTCGGCCTCGGCCTCTTCCTGCAACAGCTTCCCTTTTCTTAGATTTCACCTTCGGTTCAACATCCACAAGTAGTGTATCCAGAGGTAAGCTGTCTGGCAGTATAAAATATCGAATGTTATTTCCTCGAATACTCAGTGTTTCCAGTTATACTGGTTCTCTATCCTTCAAAGTCATTTTCACTGCTTTAAGATGTGTATTCATGCTGACATCTACATCTGTGATTGTTCCATGGACCTGTGTTCCATTCTTTAATTTAATGGTTATGGTTTCATGACTCAATTTCATCAAAAATCTTACGAGCTTCATCCTAGTGGTGCCGGCACTCTTTCAGTCGGATAGCGCACAAAACGCGACCACCCAAGTCCAAAAAGCCTAGGAGTATGACTGTGACCATCTGTTTTTGATGATCATTTGTGTGGAGATATCTTAATTGAAACTGTGAGAAGGGTGAGTGGACATTTCACAGACATTTTGCAGATGCATTCTGTGTTCAATGTCTTCTTTTTATTATGCCCTTAGAAACAAATATTACCTCTGTTTCACAGATAACACAACTCAGGCTCTGTGTAGGTCCCAGTGAGAATTGGTATTCTGGCTGAGACAGCAGAAACACAGGTAAATCCTCGGAATATTGTGAGAAAAGTTTAAGGAGATAGATGCAAAGCTGTAGTTAGGGTGATGTCAGGGGTCCAGCAGGGGTGGCATCTGGCCAGCCCTGAATTGTAGGTTGACTGAGGGTGAAGGCTAATGCAGGCTCTCACCTGATCTAGATCCTGTCTTCACTTTTAGTCTCACTGAGGGATGTGAACTTAGGCAGACAAGGATTTCCTTAAGACCAAGCTAAATTTCCTATATATCCAGGGCACTTTCTCACCCATAAATATCCAGAACCTTCAGACAACACGGGGAGACAACAACCTTTTTAGATGATCACCTGGGTGCACTTTGACAAATATGACATTTTGGAGAGGAAGCTTGCATTGTGCACTGAGAGTGATCCCACATAGTAGCTCCGTGTGGAACTCATGCTCCCTGCTCAGGCTGTGGTCAGGAATGGCCTGCAACTGCATCTCACTGAACCCAGGACCCTCCCCTCTGCACTTCCTCAAACTCTGCTTACTGTCCTCTAATTTCTCAAATTTCTATTCCTGTGTGATTCAAGTTTCCCCCATTCCTTCACTGGTGCTTCCATTGTGGTGAACACAAGGTCTGTGTCATATAATGCATGTGCCCCATTTCACACAGGACACCTGAGGCACCTACACTAAGGGGTGCATCTCATCCTTCACAGAACTCAAAACATTGTGTCTGTAAAGTGTGCACAACTACTCATGATACATCTGCCTTTGTGTAAAAATCCTCTTTCTTTTTGACAAGAGAAACCTATAGCTGACCTCATTACATGGAAATGACACAGCACATTGTACATACATCCTGAGAAGCTTGAGATATGTTACACTGTCCTCAGACAGGTTTGCAATTGAATTGCCAAGCCCTCACAACCATCTCTACGACATTCCCACCAAGTCTTTCCCGAAAAAGGTGAATATGCTTTACAAGTCCCTCATCCACTTCAGGTCATCTCACCAAATGGAGGAGGTGTGGGGGTGGGGTCATAGCTCATGACTGGTGATGAAGGATGGTCCATAGGGTAGGACATGCAAAGCGGTCGTGGGTAAGGACCAGGCTGTCTTATATACATAATGGCCCACAGAACATAAATTAAAGGTATAACGTTTACGAGGCTGTGTCATCCCCCTCTTTCCGAATAGTAGGATTAGCATTCTCATTTTTTCAGTAGAGCATTTAGGTGCTGAGCCTTAAGAGAGAAGTTTGGAATTCAGTTTTGAGAGTAGACAGCCATCCAAGAAAGCCTTGTAATTGGCTCTTAGTTTTAGGTTGTGAGAGATTGTGGATGCCTTCAGTCTGCCTGGGTCCAGATGTGGGCCTTGTTCTGAGAACAGGTGAGCTAAATACCTAACCTGAGTTTGAGCAAACTGCAGTTTTTCTTTGGAGACTTTGTAGGCTTAAGTTGTAAAACAAAAAGTTTTCCCAGGGGGGTGCTGTCTTCGTGTGAAGAGGCATGAGTAGGGAAGCAGAGAAACAAATCATCTACACATTGTAACAAAGTAGAGCCTGCAGAACACTTTCCATCATCCAAATCAGCCTTTAAGGTTTGTGGGAAACATGAAGCACTCTGTGAAACCCAGGGAGGTTGCAGTCCAGATGTACTGTCATTCATTCCCTGCAAGTGAAGGCAAAAAGATACCGGCTATCCTTATAAACTGGAATGCTAAAAACTACACCACATAGGTCAAGTACATTGAAAACTTTGTTTTCAATGGGAGTCCATGTAGGTAGAGTGTGAAGTTTGGGAAGAAGGGGATGTCGAGGGATTACAGTGCTATTTATTTCTCGGAGGTCTTGGACAAAATAATATCCTCAGCATTTGGGTTTTCTCACAGGTATAATAGAGGTGTTAGATGGACTACTGCAGGGGATTATGAGGCCATGAGCCTTGTAACATTCTATTATGGTGTTGATGCATTGAAGGCCTTCTTAAATTATAGGATATTGATTAATTCTAGGGAGAAGTTTTGCAGGATCGATTTGAATCTTGACGGGGGGTACACGGTGGATTCTGCCAAGATCAGTTGAAGATTTTGCCCATAACGAGGATGGGAGCTGATCCAATAGGAATAAATGATCAGTACCTCCAGACTCAGCTGGCACGGCACAGACACGGCACAGAAAAGGTGCCAAAGGATCCTGTTATCCCTTTTTGCTATTTTGGTTACTGTTGTCAAATTCTAGAATTATTTTCCCTTTTGGGCAAAAGAAATTCCAGCATGGTATTTTTCTAAGAAATCTCAGTCCAGGTAATCAATACGGGTCGAAGAACTAAGGAGAATAGGGTGTATATCTCTCAAAGGGCCTTGATCAAAGGGAATAGGATCAGAGGTAGGAACGTGTTGAAATCTAATAGATCCCCCCTAATTGAGCTGTTTTTGTACCCCGAGGCTAAGGCTGCTTTATAGCACTCGGGTTAGTTGCAGCTTCAGTAAAGACAGAGATACATTCATTCCCAATCGGGAGAGTAGTTTCTCCAAAGAGATTAAGACGGAGGCTTGGGAAGGGCTCCGTGGTTCCTTGGAATCCCATCTTTGGGAATTGGGAGGACATTGAAAAGGTTGGAAAGAGGGCTGCAGGGCCTTGAAGCTCTTAAATTTATAACCATCTTTTTTCAATGTCCTAGTTCTTGTGGTCACAGCAGGAACTAGACTTCTAGTTTCAGGTGGCCTTTATTTGCTGGAGTTGAGCATTGAAAATTTAAGTCTTTCCACTAGATGACTCATCTAGGCTCTGAGCAAAGTGATTTTCCAGGTTAATTAAACCTAGAGTGGACATAGTTTCCCATTCCATTCTCGGTCCTTTTAACTAAAAGGGAAAAGTCCCAGACTAGCACATTAACAAACATAGATCTAAAGGAGGAGCAGAGTTAATTAAAGACAATTTAGATTCAAAGGTGATAATCGTGAACAGATTCATGAGGCTTTTTTGGTATAAGACTGAACTTTCTTTCAACCTTCAGGCTTAGGAAAAGCCGTTAAAATTGTTCAGTGGAGGGGCATCTGGGTGGCTCAGTCGGTTAAGCTCTTTATCTTGTTGAGGTCCCAATAGTTCATTTTTGCTTTTATTTCCCTTGCCTCCAGAGACATGTCAAGTTAGTAGTTGCTGTGGCCAAGGTCAAAGAGGTTTTTGCCAGCTTTCTCCTCTAGGATTGTGATGGCTTCCTGCGTTACGTTTAGGTCTTCCATCCGTTCTGAGTTTGCTTTTGTGTGTGGTGTAAGGAAGTGGTCCAGTTTCATCCTTTGCATGTCACTCTCCAGTTTTCCCAGCACCATTTGCTGGAGAGACTTTTATCCATTGCATCTTCTTTCCTGCTTTGTCAAAGATTAGTTGGCCATACGTTTGTGTGTCCGTTTCTGGGTTCTCTATTTGTTTCCGTTGATCTATGTATCTGCTTTTGTGCCAGTACCATACTGTGTTGATGATTACAGCTTTGTGATACATCCTTAGGTCCGGACTTGTGGTACCTCCATTCTCCTTTCTTTGTCAGGATTGCTTCGGCTATTTGGGGTCTTTTCTGGTTCCATATAAA
Organism: Panthera leo; assembly: GCF_018350215.1. NCBI lineage: Eukaryota > Metazoa > Chordata > Mammalia > Carnivora > Felidae > Panthera > Panthera leo. The sequence goes on along the minus strand of NC_056694.1, from coordinate 41,465,289 downwards.
TTTTAGGGATTTTGTTGTAGCTCTATGAAGAATGCTGGAGTTATTTTGATAGGGATCACATTGAATATGTAGATTTCTTTGGGTAGTGTCAACACTTTAACAATATTTGTTCTTCCAATCCGTGAGCATGGAATATTTTTCCATTTTTTTGGTGTCTTCTCCAATTTCTTTCATAAGCTTTCTATAGTTTTCAGTGTATGGATTTTTCACCCCTGTGGTTAGGTTTATCCCTAGATATTTTATGGTTTTTGGTGCAATTGTAAACGGAATCAATTTCTTGATTCTCTTTCTGCTGCTTCTTTATTGGTGTATAGGAATCCAACCGATTTCTGTGCATTGATTTTATATTCTGCGACTTTGCTGAATTCATGGATCAGTTCTAGCAGTGTTTTTGGTGGAATCTTTTGGATTTTCCACAAAGGATATCTTATCAACTGCAAAGACTGAAATTTTGACTTCCTCCTCGTCGATTTGGCTGCCTTTTATTTCTTTGTGTTGTCTGATTGCTGAGGCTAGGATTTCCAACACTATGCTGAATAAGAGTGGTGAGCATGGACATCCTTGTCAGGTTCCTGACCTTAAGGGGAAAGGTCTCAGTTTTTCCGCATTGAGTGTGATATTAGAAGTGGGTCTTTTGTATCTAGCTTTTATGATCTTGAGGTATGATCCTTCTATGCCTCCTTTCTTGAGGGTTTTTATCAAGAGAGGATGCTGTATTTTGTCAGATTCATTCTCTGCATCTATTGAGAGGATCAAGTGGTTCTTTTTCTTTCTTTTATTAATGTTATGTATCATATAGGTTGATTTGCAGATATTGAACCAGTCTTGCATCCCAGGCATAAATCCCACTTTGTCGTTGTGAATAATTCTTTTAATGTATTGTTGGATCTGCTTGGCTAGTATCTTGTTGATAATTTTTGCATCCATGTTAATCAGGGAAATTGGTCTGTAGTTCTTTTAAGTGGGGTCTTTTTCTGGTTTTGGAATCAAGGTAATGCTGGCCTCAGAGAATGAGTTTGGTAGCTTGTCCTCCATTTCTATTTTTTGGGAAAGCTTAGGTGTTAACTCTTCTTTATAAAAGAAGATTAGGTGTTAACTCTTCTTTAAATGTTTGGTAGAGTTCCCCTGATAAGCCATCCGGCAGCCCTGGACTCTTGGTTTTGAGAGATTTTTGATTAATAATCCACTTTCTTTACTGGTGATGGGTCTATTCAAATGTTCTACTTCTTCCTGTTTCACTTTTGGTAGCTTATATGTTTCTGGGAATTTCTCCATTTCTTCTAGATTTCCCAATTAAATGGCATATAATTACTCATCATATTCTCTTAAGATTGTTTTTTTATTTCTGCAGTGTTGTGATCTCTTCTCTTTCATTCTTAACTGTATTTATTTGGGTCCTTTCCTTTTTTTGTTGTCATCAATCTGGCTAGGTTTTTATCAATTTTGTTGCTTCTTTCAAGGAACCAGCTCCTGGTTTTACTGATCGGTTCTGTTTTCTTGACTTTGGTGTCATTGGTTTCTGCTCAAATCTTTATTTTTTCCCTTCTTCTACCTGTTTTGGGCTTTATTTTCTGTTCTTTCTCCAACTCTTTAATGTGTAAGGTTAGATTGTGTATTTGAGACCTTCCTTCTTTAGGAAGGCCTGGATTTCTATATACTTCCCTCTTATGACTGTCTTTGCTGCATCCCAGAGGTTTCAGGCTGTTGTATTATCATTTTCATTGGCTTCCGTGTACGTTTTAATTTCCTCCTTAATTTCTTGGTTAGCCCATTCATTCTTTAGTAGGATGTTCTTTACTCTCAAAGTTTTTGTGGGGTTTCCAACTTTTATCTTATGGTTGATTTTGAGATTCATAACATTGTGATCTGAAACTATGCATGGTATTATCTTGATCCTCTTTATACTTGTTGAGGGTTGATTTGTGACCCAGTAAAGTAATCCATTCTGGAGAATGTTCCATGTACACTGAAGAAGAATGTGTATTCTTCTCCTTTAGGAAGAAATGTTCTGAATATGTCTGTTAAGTCCATCTGGTCCAGTGTGTCATTCAAAGCCATTGTTTCCTTGTTGATTTTCTACTTAGATGATCTGTCCATTGTTGTAACTGGGGACTTAAAGTCCCCTACTATTATGGTATTATTATCAAAAAGTGTCTTTGTGTTTGTGATTAATTGATTTATATATTTGGGTGCTCTCACGTTGGGGGTTTAAATGTCTACATTTGTTAGCTCTTCTTGGTGGGTAGTCCTCTTAATTATGATATAATGCCCTTCTTCATCTCTTTGCACAGTCTTTATTTTAAAATCTAGTTTGTCTGATATCAGTATGGCTACTTGCTGTTTCTTTTGGCGACCATCAGCATGATAGATCCCCTTACTCTCTATCTGAAGGTGTTCTCAATCCCCTTACTTTCAATCTGAAGGTGTCTTTAGGTCTAAAATGGGTCTCTTGTAAACAGCTTATACAGAGATTTTATTTTCTTACCTGTTCTCATACCCTACATCTTTTGATTGGAGCGTTTAGTCCATTGACATTTAGAGTGAGTACTGAAAGATATAAATTTATTGCATTGTGTTGCCTGTAGAGTTGGAGTTTCTGGTGGTGGTCTCTGGTCCTTTCTAGTCTTTGTTGCTTTTGGTCTTTCTGTTTCATCTTTTCTCCCCTCAGAGAGCCCCCTTAACATTTCTTGCAAGGCTGGTTTAGTGGTCACAAACTCCTTTAGTTTTTGTTTGTCTGGAAAACCCTTTATTTCTCCCTTATCTTGAATGACAGCCTTGCTGGAGAAAGAATTCTTGGCTGCATATTTTTCTGATTCAGCACGGTGAATATATTCTGCCACTCTTTTCTGGCCTGCCAAGTTTCTGTTTACAGGTCTGCTGTCAAACTGACCTGTCTTCCCTTGTAGATTAAGGACTTTTTTTCCCTTGCTGCTTTCATATTTCTTTTTTTCTTGAATTTGACTTTTCCTGAATTTGACTATGATATGCCTTTTTGATGATCGGTTTTTGTTGATTCTAATGGGAGTTCTCTGTGCTCCTTGGATGGTGATGTCTGTGTCCGTCCCAGATTAGAAAAGTTTCCCCCTACCATTTGCTCACATAAACCTTCTGCCCCTTTTTCTCTCTTTTCATCTTCTGGGACTCCTATGATTCAGATGTTATCCCTTTTTTTCTTTTTTAAGACTGATTTCTCTACTTCTTGCATTATGCTCTTTTGCCTTTGTTTCCCTATTTTTTCATGCTTAATTATTATCCATAATTTTGTCTTCTGTAATGTTGATTCACTACTCCGCTTTGTCCACTTTTTCCACCATGGCATCCATTCAAGATTGCATCTCGGTTATAGTAGTTTTAATTTCATCCTAACTAGATTTTAGTTCCTTTATCTCCACAGGAAGGGAAATGGATTCTATGCTTTTCTCGGCCTGTGTTAGTATTCTTATTATTGTGGTTCTAAATTCTAGTTCAGACATCTTACCATATCTTTGTTGAATAATCCCCTGGCTGCCATTTCTTCCTGTTATTTCTTTTAGTTTGAATTCCTTCACTTTGTCATTTTGGAGGAAGTAAAAACATTAATAAAATAAAAATTAAGTTAAAAAATTAAAAACACAAAAAAATCAAGTAAAGGTAGCTATATCCTACGTGTGTTTCAGTCTGGTGGTTGAAAGAAGTTTGATAGAATAGAGGAATAAAGGAAATAAGTGAAAAAAATTTAAAAATTTAAAAAAGTAAGAAAAAGTTTAAAAATTTAAAACAAATATATACAACAAAATAGAATAAAATTAAATGAATAAATTAAATAGAATAAAAATATTTACCAAAATTTTTTTAAAAACATGGTAAAACTAATTTTTTTTAAAAAAAAGGAAAATAAAAATATTTTTTTTCCTTTCTGTATGCAAGAAAAAGAAAAGAAAGGTGAAAAAGGAAAAAAAATCGAACACATGAACCAGCAGACAGAATGAAATCTGCATCAAGTTACATTCAGTTTCCCCTAGAACTCCAACTATGAAGCACTCTGTAATCCATACTCTAAGTAGGCAGAGACCTTTGTGGTCATCCTCTAGGGCATGTGCTTAGAGGGCACAGTTGAGCAGGGCTTGATATAATGGCTCCATTTTCCACTAGGTGGTGCTGCTTTGCTTACTGGGCTGGATTGTTGTGGCATGTGAGCACGTGCATGCACATGCATGAGACAGGTGAAACTGGCATCACCCAGCTTCCTAGTTTCTGGCACAGGAACCCTGTGCTCTCACCCACCCGCAGTCAGGTACTCCTCCTTTGTCTCTGGCTTCCATCCACTCCCCGCTTCTACACTGTCCATGTCCAAGCAGTCAGCCTGCCAGGTGGCACCTTTCTCTATCGAATTTTATCTCAGATGGGGTTGTGTTTCCAAACCCCTCACTTCTGAGAACTCTGCTGCTTGGACCCACTCCGACCATCTGGGGAAGGTTCTCACTGAGCAATGGCTGGATGCTAGCTTACCCCAGAAAATGTTCATGCGATCCTTGTAGTGGCAAAGGTTCAGAGATTATGGCAAATTACAACATATAGCTGGCACCAGGTTTCACTCCACTCTGGCATCTTTGTTCTAATACCAGGAAATATGGCTGCTCTCCAGGGTCCGCTGGGACCTTTGCCTGTATGGCCTCTACCAAATGCCCTCCAAGCAGGGGAACCACTTCTCCACATGTGGCCCACAGACCCCTCGGGCCTCACTCTCTGCTATTGGGTATTCACCCATCCCACCAGAGCACCGCCACGTATTGAGCTCTGGAATTTCCAACTCTGTGCTCCCCTGTTTATAGAGTCCTAATGGTATTGAAACCCTCTCCTTTGTCCCCATCAATGGGGAGCAGATTTCTGTTTTGGGAACAGATTTCTTGTTCAGTCCCTTATGGGTGTTTCCACTCTTTCTCTCAAGCAGCTTTCAGGGGAGTGTTTTTCCTGTTTTTTCCCAGTGCACCACACTCTCCCCCAGTTTCTCTGTCCTCTCTCCCCCAAAACAGCTCCTTACCATCCGTGGCTTCTCTCTCCCCCACATAACCTCTCTGCACCACGTACCTGCCAAGTCCTGTGGCTCAAATAATGCACATTGGTGTGTTAATCCTCAGATCAATTTCCTAAGTTTGCAAAAATGGTTTGGTGCTGATCTTGCTGCATTTCAAGGATGAGAGAAGCTGAGACCTTCCATGCTACTCTGCCATCTTGGCCCCACCCCGAGAAGATTCTGTTTCTCTAAATCTAGTTCAGGATGTTACCAGTGGGAGAGTTTTATGCAATATTTGGCCTAGCCCTCAGCAACAAGCATGTGAGCCAACTGATAAAAATCTGAGAAACCAGGTTGGTAAGTTGGAATGAATATGTTAAATTGTTCAGCAAATGTATCATGGTCTTCAGTCACTTTAGGGTATGCTCTAACTCTGGCTTGAAATTCAGCTTTAGTCTTATGCACATACAATACTTGGGGTCTGTTTACTTTGATGAGTTCCCAATAGCTTATTTTTGCTTTTGATTCCTTTGCCTTAGGAGATGTATCTAGAAAATTGTTGCTGTAACTGATGTCAGAGAAATGACTGCCTGTGTTTTCTTCTAGGATTTGTATGGATTTATGTCTTTAATCAGTTTTGAGTTTATTTTTGTGTATGGTGTTAGAAAGTAGTCCAGTTTAATTATTTTATATGTAGCTGTCTAGTTTCCCCAGCAGAAATATTGAAAAGGCTGTCTTTTCCCTATTGTATATCCTTGTCTCCTTAGTCATAGATTGGCCATCTACCTGTGGGTTTATTTCTGGGTTCACCATTCTGTTCCATTGATCTATGTGTCTTTTTTTGACCTAGTACCATCCTTCTTTGATTACTACAGCTTTATAGTATATCTTCAAATCTGGATTGTGCTATCTCCAGCTTTCTTCTTTATCATTATTGCTTTGGCTACTTGGGGTTTTCTGTGGTCCCATACGTATTTTAGGATTATTCTAGTTTTGCACAAAAATCCTTTTGCTATTTTTATAGGGGTTGCATTGAATCTGTAGATTGCTTTGGGTAATATGGACGTCCCAACAATGCTCATTATTCCAATCCATGAGCAGGGAATATCATTCCATTTGTGTTATCTGTGATTTCATCAGTGTTTTACAGTTTTCAGAATGCATGTCTTTCACCTCTCATAAAGAACTTTTGCACTACAAAGGATACCATCATCAAAACAAAACACAACCTACTGAATGGGAGAATGTATTTGCAAATGATATTGTGATAGGATTTAATATCTAAAATATAAAAAGAACTCCTACAATTCAACACCAAAAGCAATCCAATTAAGAAATGGACAGAGGACCTGAAAAGACATTTTTCCAAAGAAATCATACTGATGGCCAACAGACACATGAAAAGATCAGATGCTCAATATCATTCATCAGCAGGGAAATGCAAATCAAAACTGCATTGATACCACCTCAAGCCTGTTAGAATGCCTAAAATCAAGAACACAGAAAACAAGTGTTGGTGAGGATGTGGAGAAAGGAGAACCTCATGCACTGTTGTTGGGAATTTAAGTTGTTACAGCCACTGGGGAAAACAGTATGGTATTTACACGCAAAATTAATAACACAAGTACCACATGACCCAATAGTACCCCTCTTGATCTTTACTCAAGGAAAAGGAAAACACTAACTAGAAAAGATACACACTGTTATGTTTATTGCAGCACTATTTACAATAGCCAAGATATGGAAGCAACCTTAGTGCCCATTAGTAGACAAAAGGATAAGGGAAAATGGCATACGTACATGATGGAATATACACCTTTAAAAAGCATGAGATCATGCCATCTGAGACAACATAGAAGGACCTGCAGGGCATTATACTGAGTGAAATAAGTCATGCTGAGAAAGACAAATACCATATGATTCTACTCATACATGGAATCTAAAATAATGAACAAGAAAATAAGCAGAATCAGAACTATAAATACAAAGAATAAAATGATGGTTGCCAGATGGCTGGGGGGTCCAAAATGGAAGAAGGGGAGAAGGAGATACAGGACTCCATTTGTGAATGGAGTAAGTCATGGGAATAAAAAGCAGAGCATAAGGAATACTTATTATGATATTAATATAATATATAATATACTATATAATAATGTGATACTGTAATAGTGATGTAATGAGATAGGTGGTAGCTATGTGGTGGAGTCCCTCCCTAAGGAATGTGGTAGAAGACTTCTCAGAACAAAGGAAGGCAATATGGCCCCATGAACTCCCACACACATATGCATAGCTCTGACGTAACTTGGACTGGGTCCAATCAGACTATATGTGTCAGCACATATGGGAGACAAAGAAGTAGAAATTGCATAAAAGGCTACACTCCGCTGTACTCGGGGTTCAGTTTTTCGAGTATGAACCCACTGAGTCTGGGCAAGCATGACGCAAAAAATTGCTTCCGGGACAAAGAAAGCCTCAGTGTCCTGTCTCTGTGCGAGAATCCTGCTATATTTCTTGGGGGCTTGCTTCCGGGACTCGGGGATGGTGTGTTTCCACCTCCTTTATCGCTGGGGTATGAACCTTGAATCACCAGGAGAAGTGACCTCGCCTGGTGCCAGCAGACCACTTGATTCTTAGGAGACTAGCCCCTCCCGACCCACTGGGGCAAGGACCCCAGATGCACAACAGAACCTGGTGAGGCCCAGGAATCAGCTCAAGGAGCGCGAGTGGTCAGACTGGTAAAAACCCAGGTTCGTTTTGGTAGACCTGCCCCTAAGAGTCAGAAGGAGAGCCTGATCACCTCCCAGAGATGCCTGAGTAGTTCCATAATGAATAAGAAATGAAGCCGCAACTCTAAGGCTCTGGGCACCGGGCAACAGGCTGGAGTCACTCTATGACTGTGTGTGAATAAGATGGACAGTGGAAAGTTTCCAACCTGATGAGGCGGCTAAAGCGAGTGCTGAATCCCAATCCGTGGTTCTCTGGTGACCAATATGGCTTAAGGCGGTGTCAGAATTCCTCGGGAGTCTTATCTGGGTCAGGACTTGATATTGGACCTGCCAATGCTAAGAGGTGCCTGAAATACCTTCTGGAGAATGGAGATTCCTGGTCTCCTGAGGCAGGCATTCAGTCAGTACTATCTTAAAGTTCAATCTATATTGTTAAAGGGAGGGTAAATGGTCAAAATTTCCTTATGTAAGCGTTGTAAGTTAGGTGCCAATCTTCTGGCCCATAAAGGCACTGAGAAAAGCAAGTTCTTGCAGACTTGCCCTCTGAGGGCTCTTCTCAGGAAAGGCCACCTGTGAGACCCTCATGCCCTCCTTATCCAGGATTGTCAGAGATGAAAAATCTTCCCCTTGAAAGGAAGACACATTCAATGTATCTGTTGACTAAAATGCTTCATGGTGAATTTGATCCCATGAATGTTCCATTTTCGTTGGAATATCCTAAGCAAATAAAAAGACCTGAGCAAAGGTGCAGACAACCCTGATCAATATATAGAAGTTTTCCAAAACCTATCCCAGGGTGTGGGGGAAGAAAAAGACACAGGCCATCCCTAGTAAAGAGGACTCTAACACTCTTTCACTGTTTTTCCTAATAGATTCCAGTTACTGTAACTGTATGTGGGGGCCTCTCGCTCATTCATTTCCTGGGTCAATGACTATGGTGATTAGAGCCAACTGTCTCTAGTTAGTCTACCTCAGATTGGAGGCTTTCAGGAATATTCCCAAGCCGCTGCCAAAACTCCTTTTAATCGGTGGAAGTTCTCGGGCTTCTCTAGCCCTACACGGACTGCCTAATTCCACTTGTTGGTGGAAAAAACCCTGACATCTGCTCATCTGTTCAAGTTGACAGACTTGAGGACCAGGAGACCTCTCTCTCTGCCCTCTAGGCTTTTATCTGCCTCAGGCTTTTAGGCAGAATCTTGCCTCTTCTGCCTTCCCCCCCTCCTCCTGTATCTGCACCACCTTCGATGAGGCCTGCATAACTGGCTCCTAGACCATCCTCAGTGCCTCAGGCACCATTGGTTTCGCCTCCCACCTTCTAATGTCAGGGAGTGAAGAGCATTCCCTTGGGCCACCCAATTCAGATCTCCCCACCAGTGTCCCAGGTAAAATCTGACAATAGGGAACAATTGAGTGTCTTTTAAGTGGATGCAAGAGAAACTTAATTAGCTATATAAACGTAAGTTTGTTGGCTTAATTAAAAGTAGAGTTATGAGCATTAAATAGAAAACTTTATCTAGGTTTAATAAAGGTCAAATATGCTCATGTTATCTGTGTTGCAATTTGTTAGAAAAAAAGGTAACTTAAAATGATGGTTAATTCTTTCTCAAAATTTTCATGGATAATTGTGAAGATAGCTTTCAAAGTATATGGTAACCTGAAATGTAAAAGTTTTGCTAGAATGAAAAATTGAAATTGAATTCATTGGACATCTAGGTCTTTTCCAAACGAGATAAAGTGCTAAAGTGTTGACAATAGTCTTTGGATTACAAGGCCAGATAAATATATGGGCCAACCTTTGGGTAGGCCTCAGGAAGCCTCTCAGGCAGCCCCCTTCTGCAAGGACATCTGGGCCTTGGATATTACATGGTGATATTCCACGTTCCAGGCTGAGTAATCTTGCTCCTCTTCTGGACACCAAGTGTAGGGTTAGGGTTTGAGATAGGGTTAGGGTTCAGTTGAGGGATCTGGTTAGGGTTAGGTCCCAGGAGAGCCCAGGGGCTGAACCCACAGCAGTGCACTTGTCTCCCCAAAGAGCTGAGTGGAGGGCACAAGGGAGGGTGCCGGTCAAGATTAGTCTTTGGGTTCCAAGGCCACACAACTCTATGGGCCACTGGTTGGGTAGGCCTCAGTAATCCTCTTGGGCTGCTGCAGCACGGCCTTGGAAATGACATGGTGATGTTCCAGGTTCTTTGCTGAGTGATCCTGCATGGATTTATGACACCAGGCATGTGGTGTTGTCAGACTTTGGTATTGGGTCCCCGTGGGGGAGAGCCTTAGCTAGGGTTAGGATTTGGTCCAGGGACGTTGCCAGGGCCGAAGCGACTCCAGTCTCGTGATCTCCCTCGAGGGCTGAAGTGAGGGCCCATGCGATCAAGTGCGGGTCAAGTGTAGGGTTAGGATTGGAGATGGGGTTAGGTTTCGGTCGAGGGTTCTGTGTAGGGTTAGGGTAGGGTTACGGTTAAGTCCCAAGAGGCTCCTGATCCTGAATCCTCAGCAGTGCAGTTTTCTCCCCAAAGGGCTGAGTGGAGGGTACAAGGGAGGGTGCCAGTCAGGATTACCCTTTGGGTTTGAAGGCCACACAACTCTATGGTCCATGGTCGGGTCAGCCTCAGGAATCTTCTGGGGCATCTGCAGCCGTGCATTGGAACAATATGGTGATGTTCCAGGTTTTATGCCGAGTGATCTTGCACCGCTTCTGGACCCCAGGAGTGTGGGGTTGTCAGACTTTGGTATTGGGTCTGCCTGGGAAGAGAGCCTTAGCTATGGTTAGGGTTCCGTCCAGGGACATCGCCATGGCTGAAGCGACACCAGGCTTGTGATGTCCCTTCAGGGCTTAAGTGAGGGCCCATGTGACATTGTGGGTCAAGTGTAGGGTTAAGTTTTGAGATAGTGTTAGGGTTTGGTTGAGGGTTCTGATTAGGGTTAAGTTTAGTGTTAGGTCCCATGAGACTCTAGACGCTGAACCCAAAGCAGTGCATTTGTCTCCCTGAAGGGCTGAGTGGAGAGTACATGGATTGTGCCAATCAGGATCAGTTTTTGGGTTCCAACTATATGAGCCACTGGTCGGGTAGGCCTCAGGAATCCTCTCGGGCAGCTGCAGCCGGGCCTTGGAAACGACATGGTGATGTTCCAGGTTCATGCCGAGTAATCCTGCACTGGACCACAAGGGGTGTGGTGTTGTCAGACATTGGTATTTGTTCCCCATGGGGAGAGAACCTTATCTAGCATTAGGGTTTGGTCCAGGGACCTCACCAAGGCCATTGCGACTTCAGTCTCGTGATATCCCTGGAGGCCTCAAGTGAGGGCCCATGTGACGGTGCGGGCCTAGTTTAGGATTGGGTTTTGAGATAGGGTTACGATTCGGTTGAGGACTCTGGTTAGGGTTATGGTTAGGGTTAGGGTTAAGGTTAGTATTAGGGTTAGGGTGAGGTCCCAGGAGGCTCCAGGCGCTAAACCCACAGCAGTGTAGTTGTCTTCCTGAAGGGCTGAGTGGAGGACAAATATGAGGGTGTCGGTCAGGATTAGTCTTTGGTTTCCAGGCACACAAATCTATGGGCCAATTTTCGGGCAGGCCTCAGGACCCTCTCAGGCAGCTGAAGCCGGGCCTTGGAAAGAACATGGTGAAGTTCCAGGTTCTAATCCGAGTGATCCTGCACCTCTTCGTGACCCCAGGCGTGTAGTGTTGTCAGACTTTGGTATTGGTTCACCATGGGGAGAGAACCTTAGCTAGGTTTAGATTTCGGTCCAGGGACATCGCCAAGGCCGAGCGAACACAGTCTCGTGATCTCCCTCGAGGTCTGAAGTGAGGGCCCATGCGATGGTGCAGGTCTAGTTTAGGGATAGTTTTCGAGATAGTGTTAGGGTTTGGTTGAGGGTTCTGGTTAGGGTTATGTTCCTGGAGGCTCCAGGCACTGAACGCACAGCAGTGTAGTTGTCTCTCCGAAGGGCTGAGTGGAGCAAACGAGGTAGGGTGCCGGTCACCATTAGCCTTTGGGTTCCAAGGCAAGACATCTCCCTGGGCAATTGTCGGGTAGGGTCAGGAATCCTCTTGGGCAGCTTCAGCTGGGCCTTGGAAAGGACATGTTGTTGTTCAAGGTTCTATGCCGAGTGATCCTGCACCTTTTCATGACCCCAGGAGTGTGGTGTTGTCAACCCTCGGTATTGGGTCCCCATGGGGAGACATCTTTAACTAGGATTAGGGTTCCTTACAGGTATGTCCCCAGGGCCGAAGCGACTCCAGTCTCGTGATCTCCCTTGTGGGCTGAAGTGAGGGACCATTCGAAGGTGCGGGTCAAGTGTAGGGTTAGTTTTCGAGATGGGGTTAGGTTTTGGTTGAGGGTTCTGTTTAGTGTTAGGGTAAGTTTACGGTTAAGTCCCAGGAGGCTCTAGGTGCTGAAATCACAGGAGTGCAGTTGTCTCCCTGAAGGTTTGAGTTGAGGGCACAATGGAGTGTGCTGGTCAGGATTAGTGTTGGATCCCCAGACCAGACAACTCTACTGGCCAGTGGTTTTGTAGGCCTTAGGTATCCTCAAGGGCAGGTGCAGATGGGCCTTGGAAACACATGGTTATGTTCCAGGTTCTATGCTGAGTGATCCTGCACCTCTTCTGGACCCCAGGCCCGTGGTGTTGTCAGACTTTGTTATTGGGACCCATGGGGAGAGAGCTTTACCTAGGGATAGGGTTCGGTCCAGGGATGTCGCCAGGGCTGAATTGACTCCTGTCTCCCTCGAGGTATGAAATGAGGGTCCATGCGATGGTGTGGGTCAAATGTAGGGTTATGGTTCCATATAGGGTTAAGTTTCGGTGGAGTGTTCTAGTTAGGATTAAGATTAGGGTTAGGGTTAGGTCCCAGGAGGCTCCAGGCATTTAACCCACAGCAGTGCAGTTGTCTCCCTGAAAGGTTGAGTGGAGGGTACAAGGGAGGGTTCTGTTCAGGATTAATGTTTTCCAATGCTACACAACTCTATGGTCCACTGGTCCGGTAGGCCTCAGGAATTCTCTCAGGCAGCTGCAGATGCACCTTGGAAACAACATGGTGATGTTCCAGGTTCTATGCTGAGTAATCCTGCACCGCTTCATGACCCCAGGCGTGTGGTGTTGTCAGACTTTGGGATTGGGTCCCCATGGGGAGAGTACCTTAAGTAGGGTTAGGGTTCGGTCCAGGGATGTCGCCATGGCCCAAGAGACTCCAGTCTCATGATGTCCCTCAGAAGGCTGAAGGGAGGTCCCATTTGATGGTGCAGGTCAAGTGGAGAGTTATAGTTAACATGGGGTTTGGGTTTCAGTTGAGGGTTCTGCTTAGGGGTAAGTTAGGGTTAAGGTTACATCCCAGGAGACTCCATGCGGCGAACCCATAGCAGTGCAGTTTTTTCCCCCAACTCCTGAGTGGAGGGCACAAGGGAGGCTGCTGGTCAGAATTATTCTTTGTGTTCCAAGGCCAGACAACTCTTTGGGTTACTGTTCAGGTAGGCCTGAGGAATCCTCTCGGGCAGCTGCAGCCAGGCCTTTAAAACGACATGGTGATGTTCCAGGTTTTATGCTGAGTGATCTTGCATCGCTTCTGGCCACCAGGCGTGTAGTGTTGTCAGACATTGGTATTGGGTCCCAATGGGGAGAGAGCCTTACCTAGGGTTAGATTTCGGTTCAGGGAAGTCACCAGGGCCAAAGCAACTCCAGTTTCATGATCTTCCTTGAGGGCTGTATTGAGTGCCCATATGAGGGTCCCAGTCAAGTATAGGGTTTGGGTTAGCGATAGGTTTAGATGTAGCATGAGGTTTATGATTAGGTTTATGGTTAGGGTTAGGTCCCAGCAGGCTCCAGGCACGGACCCTACAGCCGAGCAGTTGTCTCCCCAAAGGGTTTAGTTGAGTACACAAGGGAGGGTGCTGGTCACGTTTAGTGTTTGGATTCCAAGGCTAGACAAATGTATGGGCTACCCTTCTTCAGGTAGGCCTCCGGATTCGTCTCGTGCAGTTTCAGTCACGTTTTGCAAATGCAATGGTGATGTTCCACGTTTCATGCCGAGTATTTCTGCACCGATTCTCGAACCCGTGTGCGTGCTGGTGTCAGACTTTGGAATTGGGTCCCCATGGGCAGAGAGTCTTAGCTACGTTTAGGGTTTGGTCCAAGGAAGTCGCCAAGGATGAAGTGACACCAGTGTTGTGAATTCCTTGGAGGGCTGAAGTGAGGGTACATGGGTGGCTGTGGCTCTGGTGTGGAATTAATGTGCTACATAGGGTTCGGTGTAGGGTGAAGGTTATGGTTAGGGTTACGTTTAGGGTTTGGATAGGTACCAGGAGACTTCAGGCACCTAACCCACAGCAGAGCATTTGTCTCCCTGAAGGGCTGAGTGCAGTGTAGAAGAAAGGGTGCCAGTCAGCAATAGTCTTTTTTGTCCAAGGCCAGACAAATGTATGGGCCACCCTTCAGGTAGGCCTCAGGAATCCTCTGGTGCACCTGCTGTCGCGCTTTTCAAATGACATGGTGAATTTCCACATTCCATGCCGAATATTTCTGCACCAATTCTCGAACCCATGTGCGTGCTGTTGTCAGACTTTGGAATGGGGTCCCAATGGGGATAGACACTTAGATAGGGTTAGGGTTTGGTCCAGGGAAGTCCCAGGGCTGACAAGACCCCAGTTTCATGATCTTCCTCGAGGTCTAAATTGAGGGCCTATGAGAGGATGCGGGACAAGTATACGGTTAGGGTTAGAGACAGGTTTAGGTGTAGCGTGAGGTTTATGGTTACATTTAAGTTTAGGGTTAGGGTTAGGTACCAGCAGGTTCCAGGCATTGACCTCACAGCAGACTTGTTGTCTCCCCAAAGGGCTTAGTGGAGTACACAAGGGAGGGTGCCGGTCACGGTTAGTCTTTGGGTTCCAAGGCTAAACAAATGTATGGGCCACCCTTCAGGTAGGCCTCAGGATTTGTCTCGTGCAGTTTCAGTCGCTCTTTGCAAATCCAATGGTGATGAGCCACATTTCATGCCGAGTATTTCTGCACCGATTCTCGAACTCGTGTGCGTGCTGTTGTCAGACTTTGGAATTCGGTCCCCATGGGGAGAGAGCCTTAGCTACGGTTAGGCTTCGGTCCACGGAAGTCACCAGGGATGAAGCAACACCAGTGTTTTGAATTCCATGCAGGGCTGAAGTGAGGGTACATGGGCGGCTGCGGGTCTAGTATAGAGTTAGTGTTCTAGTTAGGGTTAGATGTGTGGTAAGTGTTATGGTTAGCATTACGGCTACAGTTAGGGTTAGGTCCCAGGAGTCTCCAGGCTCTGAACAACACCAGAGCAGTTGTCTACCCAAAGTGGTGAGTGGAGTTTACAAGGGAGGGTGCCGTTCAGGAATAGTCTTTGGGTTCCAAGGCCAGAACAATGGATGCGCCACCCTTCTTGTGGGACTCAGGAATCCTCTCATGCAGCTGCAGTCGTGCTTTTCAAATGACATGATGTTCCACGTTCCATTCCAAGTATGCGCCGATTCTGAAACCTGTGTGTGTGCTGTTATCAGACTTTGGAATTGGTCCCCAGGGGGAGAGAGCCTTAGCTAGGGTTAGGGTTCAGTCCACGAAGGTCACCAGGGACGAAGTGACTCCAGTTTTGTGATCTTCCTCGAGGCCTGAATTGAGCGCCCATAAGAGGGTGCAGGTAAAATATAGGGTTAGGGTTGGAGATAGGTTTAGATGTAGCGTGAGGTTTATGGTAAGGTTTATGTTGAGGGTTAGGTTTAGGTTTAGGTCCCAGCAGGTTCCAGGCACTGACCTCACAGCAGAGTTGTTGTCTCCCCTAAAGGCTTAGTGGACTACGCAAGGAAGGGTGCAGGTCAGGGTTAGTCTTTGGGTTCCATGGCTAGATAAAAGTTGGGCCACTGTTCGTTTAGGCCTCAGTATTCATCTCATGCAGCTGCAGTTGCGCTTTGCAAATGCCATGGTGATTTCCACGTTCCATGCTGAGTATTTCTCCACCAATTCTCAAACCCGTGTGAATGCTGTTGTCCGACTTTGGAATTTGTTCCACTTGGGGAGAGAGTCTTAGATAGGGTTAGGGTTCAGTCCAGGGAAGTCACCAGGTCCGAAGCGACTCGTTTCGTGATCTTATTCGAGGCCTGAATTGAAGACCCATGCGAGGGTGCGTGTCAAGTGTAGGGTTAGGTTTAGAGATAGGGCTAGGTGTAGGTTGAGGGTTATGCTTAGGGTACCGTTAGGGTCAGGTTTGGGTCCCAGGAAGCTCCAGGCACTGAACACACACAGAGCAGTTCTCTCCCTGAATGGCTGAGTGGAGTACACAATGGAGGGTACCGGTCAGTATCAGTTCATAGGATCCAAGGCCAGAGAGATGTATGGGCCATCCTTGGAAATGGCCTCAGGAATCCCCTTGTGCAGGTGCAATCGCGCTTTGCAAATGACATGGCGATGTTCCATGTTCCTTGCCGAGTATTTTTGCTCCAATTCTCGAACCCGTTTGTGTGCTGTTAGACTTTGGAATTGGGTCTCCATGGGGATAGACACTTAGCTAGGGTCAGGTTTCAGTACAGAGCATTCGCCAAGGCTGAAGCAAAACCAGTGTTTTGAATTCCATGGAGGACTGAAGTGAGGGCCCATGGGCGGCTGTAGATCTTGCTTAGAGTTAGTGTGCTAGATAGGGTTAGGTGTAGGGTGAGGGTTATAGTTAAGTTTACAGTTAGTTAGGTTTAGGTCCCAGGGGGCTCTAGGCACTGAAACCACAACAGTGCTGTTGTCTCCACGAAGGGCTGAGGTGGTGTCCCCAAGGGAGGGTGTCAGTCAGGGTAAGTCTTTGGGTTCCAAGGCCAGACACATGTATGGGCCAGACAAATGTATGGACCACCCTTAGGGTAGGGCTCAGCAGTCCTCTCGTGCAGCTGCAGTCACGCTTTGCAAATGACACGGTGATGTTCAACATTCCATGCCAAGTATTTCCGCATCGATTATCTAACCTGTGTGTGTGCTGTTGTCTGACATTGGAATTGGGTCCCCATGGGGAGAACGCCTTAGCTAGGGTTAGGGTTGGTTCCAGGGAAGTCGCCAGGGCCGAAGTGACACCAGTGTTGTGAATTAAATGGAGGGCTGAAGTGAGGGAACATGTGCAGTTGTGGCTCTGGTGTAGAGCAAGTGGGCTACATAGGTTTCAGTGTAGGGTGAGAGTTATGGTTAGGGTTACGATTGGGCTTAGGGTTAGGTTCCAGGAGGGTCCAGGTTCTGAACTCAAACCAAAGCAGTTGTCTCCCCAAAGGGCTGAGTGAAGTTTACAAGGGAGGGTGCCGGTCAGGATTAGTCTTTGGGTTCCAAGGCCAGAAAAATGTATGGGCCACATTTTTTTAGGACTTAGGAATCCTCTCGTGCAGCTGCAATCGCGCTTTGCAAATGACATGGTGGTGTTCCATTTTCCATGCTGAGTATTTCTGCACCGATTCTCAAAACCATGTCCGTGCTGTTATCAGACTTTGGAATTGGGTCCCCCTGGGGAGACAGCCTTAGCTAGGGTTAGGGTTAGGTCCTGGGATGTCACCAGGGCCAAAGGGACTCCAGTTTTATGATCTTCCTGGAGGGCTGAATTCAGGGCCTATGTGAGGGTGCGGGTCAAGTATAGGGTTAGGGTTCATGATAGGGTTAGGTTTCAGTTGAGGGTTATGGTTAGGGTTAAGGTTCGGGTTAGGGTTAGGTCCCAGGAGGCTCCAGCCTCTGAACTCACACCAGAGCAGATATCTACCCGAATCCTGAGTGGAGAATACAAGGAAGGGTGCTGGTCAGAATTAGTCTTTGGGTTCCAAGGCTAGACAAATGTATAGGCCACCCTTCAGGTGGGCCTCAGGATTCGTCTCGTGCAGCTGCAGTCGCGCTTTGGAAATGACATGGTGATGTTCCACATTCCATGCCGAGTATTTCTGCACCGATTCTCGAACCCATGTGCATGCTGTTTTCAGACTTTGGAAATGGGTCCCCATGGGGAGAGAGTCTTAGCTACGGTTAGGCTTTGGTCCAGGGAAGTCGCCAGGGATGAAGCAACACCAGTGTTTTGAATTCCATGGTGGGCTGAAGTGAGGGCACATGGGCAGCTGTGGATCTCGTGTAGAGTTAGTGTTCTGGTTAGGGTTAGGTGTAGGGTGAGGGTTAGGGTTAGGGTTACGTTTAGGGTTTGGGTTAGGGCCCAGGAGACTCCAGGCACTGAACTCACAGCAGAGCAGTTGTCTCCCCGTAGGGCTGAATGGACTACACTAGGTAGGTTGCCGGTCAGAATTAGTCTTTGTCTTCCTAGGCCAGACAAATATACGGGCCACACTTCGGGTCAGCCTCTGGAATCCTCTTGTGAAGCTGCAGTCGCACTTTGCAAATGACATGGTGAATTTCCATGTTCCATGCCGAGTATTTCTGCACCAATTCTCAAAACCATGTGCGTGCTCTTGTCAGACTTTGGAATTGGGTCCCCATGGGGACAGAACCTCAGATAGGGTTTGGTTTAAGTCCAGGGATGTCCCCAGGGCCAAAGCGACATCAGTGTTGTGATTCCTTGGAGGGCTGAAGTGAGGGCACGTGCGGGGCTGTGGGTCTGGTGTAGCTTAGTGAGATTGATAGGGTTAGGTGTAGGGTGAGCATTATGTTTAGGATTAAGGTTAGGGTTAGGTTTACCTCCAGGAGGCTCCAGTCATTGACCCCACAGCAAAGCAGATGTCTCCCTGAAGGGCTGACTGGAGTATACAAGATAGGGTACCGGTCAGGATTAGTCTTTGGGTCCAAAGCCAGACACATGTATGGGCCACCCTTCCCATAGGCCTCAGGAATCCTCTCGTGCAACTGCACTTGCACTTTGGAAATGACATGGTGATGTTCCATGTTCCATGCCGGGTATTTCTGCACCGATTCTCGAACCAGTGTGCCTGCTCTTGTCAAATTGGGAATTGGGTTCCCATGACAAGTAATTCTGCACCTATTTTCAAACCCTTGTGCATGCTGTTGTCAAACTTTGGGTTTGGTTCCCCATGGGGAGAGAGACTTAGATACGGTTAGTTTTGGATCACGGACGTCACCAGGGCCTTAGCGGCACCCGTCTTGTGAATTCCATGGAGGGCTGAAGTGAGAGCACATGTGAAGCTGTGGGTCTGGTGTAGACTTAATGAGATAGATAGGGTTCGGTGTAGGGTGATTTTACGGTTAGGGTTACTGTTAGGGTTAGGTCCCACGAGACTTCAAGCACTGACCCCAAACAGAGCAGGTGTTAACCTGAAGAGCTGAGTGTAGTACACATGGGAGGGTGCCCATCAGTCTTAGTATTTGGGTTCCAAGGCCAACCAGATGTATGGGCCACCCTTTGGGTAGGCCTCAGGAATCCTCTCATGCAGCTGCAGTCACGCTTTGGAAAAGACATGGTGATGTTCCAGGTTCTATGCCGAGTTTTCCTGCACTGCTTCTGGAGCCCAGGCGTGTGGTGTTGACAGACTTTGGTATTGGGTCCCCGTGGGGTCAGAGCCTTAGCTAGGGTTAGGGTTCACTCCAGGGATGTCGCCATGGCCAGAGACTCTAGTCTCATGATCTTGCTGGAGGGATGAATTGAGTGCCCATGCGAGGGTGCGGGTCAAGTGTAGTGTTCGGATTAGAGATAGGGTTAGGTGTAGGTTGAGGTTTACGGTTGGGTTACAGTTTGGGTTAGTGTCAGGTCCCAGAAGGCTCCAGGCACTGAACCCACAGTAGAGATATTGTCTCCCCGAAGGGCTGAGTGGAGGACACAAAGGAGGGTGTTGGTCAGGATTAGTCTTTGGGTTCCAAGGCCAGACAAATGTATGGGTTACTCTTCCGGTAGGCCTCAGGAATCCTCTCGTGCAGCTGCAGTCGCACTTTGGAAATGACATGGTGATGTTCCACATTCCATGCTGAGTATTGTTGCACCGACTTTCAAACCCATGTGGGTGCTGTTGTTAGATTTTGGAATTGGGTCCCCATGGGAAGAGAGCTTTAGCCAAGCTTAGGGTTCAGTCAAGCGACACCGACAGGGCCAAAGCAACTTCAGTCTTGTGATCTCCCTCGAGGGCTGAGTGAGGGCCCTTGCGAGGGTGGGGTTCAAGTATAGGGTTCAGTTAGAGATAGGGTTAGGTGTAGTTGACAGTTATGGTTAGGGTTAAGGTTAGTGTTAGGTCCCAGGAGGTTCCAGGCACTGAACCCACAATAGTGCAGTTGCCTCCCTGAAGGGCTGAGTGAAGTACATAGGGAGGGTGCCGGTCAGTATCAGTTCTTAGGATCCAAGGCCAGAGAGATACATGGGCCACCCTTGGAATAGGCCTCAGGAATCCTGTCGTGCAGCTGCAAACGCACTTTTCAAATGACATGGTGATGTTCCACGTTCCATGCCGAGTATTCACCAATTCTTGAACCCGTGTGCATGCTGTTGTCAGACTTTGGAATTGGGTCCCCATGGGGATAGATACTCAGCTAGGGTCAGGGTTCGGTATAGGGAAGTCACCAAGGCCAAAGTGACACCAGTGTTGTGAATTCCATGTAGGGCTGAAGTGAGGGCACATGCGGGGCTGTGGATCTGGTTTAGTATTAGTGTGCTAGATAGGGTTAGGTGTAGGGTGAGGCTTATGGTTAGGGTTATGGTGACGTTTAGGGTTAGGTCCCAGGAGGCTCTCCATCCACGTAGTTTCAAAGGACAAATTTTATTCTTTTTGATGGCCATATATATATATATATATATATACACATATATATTTATACACACATATACATATATACATATATACATTTACATATTTATACTATGTATATGTGTGTGTATATATATATATATATATATGTATATTTGTATATATATGTATGTATCTATGTATACCACATCTTTATCCATTCATCCATCGATGGAGATTAGGGCTTTTTCCATACTTTACCTATTGTTGATAGTACTCCTATAAACTTTGGGGTTCACGTGTCCATTTGAAATAGCATATCTGTATCCCTTGGATAAATACCTAGTAGTGTAACTTCTGGGTTGTAGGATAGTCCTCTTTTTCATTTTTTGAGGAACCTACATACTGTTTTCCAGAGTGGCTGCACCAGTTTGCATTCCCACCAGCAGTTCAAGAGTTCCTCTTTCTCCATTTCCTTGCCAACATCTGTTGTTGCCTGAGTTGTTAATGTTAGCCATTCTCACAGGGGTGAGGGGGTGTTTCATTGTGGTTTAGTTTGTATTTCCCTGATGATGAGTGACGTTGAGCATTTTTTTCATGTGTCGGTTGGCCATCTGGATGTCTTCCTTGGAGAAGTGTTTGCTTATGTCTTTGCCCATTTCTTCACTGGATAACCTTTTTTTGGGGTGTTGAGTTTGGTATGTTCTTTATAGATTTTGAATACTACTCCTTTATCTCATATGTCGTTTGCAAATATCTTCTCCCATTCTGTTGGTTGCCTTTTAGTTTTGTTGATGGTTTCCTTCTCTGTGCAGAAGCCTTTTTATTTTGATAAGGTCCTAATCATTCATTTTTGCTTTTGTTTCCCTTGCCTCTGGAGATGTGTTGTGTAAGAAGCTGTGGAAGCCAACATTAAGAGGCTTTGCCTGCTTTCTCCTTGAGGATTTTGATGCCTTCCTATCTTACATTTAGGTCTTTTATCCGTTTTGAGTGTCTTTTTGTGTGAGAAAGTGGTCCAGGCTCATTCTTCTGCATATCACAGTCCAGTTTTCCCAGCACACTTGCAGAGGAGACTGTCTTTATTCCATTGATATTCTTTCTTTTTGTCAAAGATTAGTTGGCCATACATCTGTGGGTCCAATTCTGTGTTCCTATTCTGTTCCACTGATCTGAGTGTCTGTTCTTGTGCCAGTACCGTACTGTCTTGATGATTACAGCTTTGTAATACAGCTTGAAGTCCAGGATTGTGATACCTCCTATTTTGGTTTTCTTTTTCAAGATTGCTTTGGCTATTGAGGGTCTTCTCTGGTTCCATACAAATTGGAAGATTGTTTGTTGTAGCTCTGTGAAGAATGCTGGTGTTATTTTGAGAGGTATTGCATTGAATATGTAGATTGCTTGGTACTATGGACATTTTAACAATATTTGTTCTTGCTATCCAGGAGCATGGAATATTTTTCGTTTTTGTGTGTTTGTCATCTTCAATTTTTTCATAATCTTTCTATAGATTTCAGTATAGATTTTTCACCTCTTTGGTTAGATTTATTCCTAGGTGTTTTATGGGTTTTGGTGCAATTGTCGACGGGATTGATTCTGTGATTTCTCTTTCTCTTGCTTCATTGTGTACAAGAATGCAACTAATTTCTGTGCATTGATTTTATATCCTGCCACTTTGCTGAATTCATGGATCATTTCTAGCAGTTTTTTGGTGGAATCATTTTATCAAGAAGGGATGCTGTGTTTTGTCAAATGCTTTCTCTGCATCTACTGAGTGCATCATGTGGTTCTTGTCCCTTCTTTTATTGATGTGATGAATCACATTGATTGTTTTGTTGATATGGATCCAGCCTTGCATTCCAGGCATATAAACCCCACTTGGTCGTGGTGAATAAAGTTTAAATGTATTGTTGGATCTGGTTGGCTAATATCTTATGGAAGATTTTTGCGTCCATGTTCATCATGAAAATTGGTCTGCACTCTCCTTTTTAGTGGGGTCTTTGTCTGGTTTTGGAATCCAGGTAATGCTGATTCATAGGAAGAGTTTGGAAAGTTTTCCTTCCATTTCTGTTTTTGGGACAGCTTCAAGAGAATAGGTATTAACTCTTCCTTAAATGTTTGATAGAATTCCCCTGGAGAGACATCTGGCCCTGGGCTCCTGTTTTTCTGGGAGATTTTTGATTACTAATTCTTTACTGGTTATGGGTCTGTTCAAATTTTCTTTCTTCCTCTTTCAGTTTTCGTAGTTTATATATTTCTAGGAATTTGTCCATTTCTTCCACATTGCCCATTTTATTGGTATATAATTGCTGATAATATTCTCTTATTATTGTTTGTATTTCTGCTGTGTTGGTTGTGATCTCTCCTCTTTCATTCTTGATTTTATTTATTTGGGTCCTTCCCTTTTTCTTTTGGATCCAACTGGCTGGTGGTTTATCAATTTTATTAATTATTTCAAAGAACCAGCTTCTGGTTACATTGATCTCTTCTACTGTTTGTGTGTTTGGGGGGCGGGGGTTATTGTTTGTTTTTGTTTTTGTTTTCAGCTTCGATAGCATTGATTTTTTCTGTAATCTTTATCATTTCTTGTCTTCTGCTGGATTTGGTTTTTATTTGTTGATCTTTTTTCCATCTCTTTAATGTATAAGGTTAGGTTGTGTATCTGAGACCTTTCTTCCCTCTTTAGGAAGGCCTGGATTGCTATAAACTTCCTCTTATGACTATGTTTGCTGCATCCCAGAGGTTTTGGGCTGTGGTGTTATCAGTTTCACTGGCTTCCATGTACTTTTTAATTTTCTCTTTAACTTTTTCACCCATTAATTTTTTTTTTTAGTTTTTATTATTTACAATTTACATCCAAATTAGTTACCATATAGTGCAATAGTTATTTCTTGAGTAGATTCCTTAGTGCCCCTTACCCATTTAGCCCATCTCCCCCCCACAAACCCTCCAGTAACCCTCTGTTTGTTCTCCATATTTATGTGTACCCTTCTGTTTTGTACCCCTCCCTGTTTTTATATTATTTTTGTTTCCCTTCCATTATGTTCATCTGTTTTGTCTCTTAAAGTCCTCCTATGAGTGAAGTCATATGATTTTTGTCTTTCTCTAACTACTAATTTCACTTAGCATAATACCCTCCAGTTCAATCCATGTAGTTGCAAATGGCAAGATTTCATTCTTTTTGATTGCTGAGTAATACTCCATTATACACACACACACACCACACCACATCTTCTTTATCCATTCATCCATCAGTGGACATTTGGGCTTCTTCCATATTGAGTTTTACTGTAATTTGGCTTTGGAGACTTTTTGTTCATTGGGTGAAGTGAGCACAGCATATTTGCTTGCCCTTTACCACAGTAGAGAGGGGGCCTCTGGGAGCCAAACCTCTTTCTGACCAATGAGATTCCAACTGGCTATTGTTGATAGTGATGCTATAATCATGGAGGTGCATGTGTCCCTTCTAAACAGCACACCTGTATCCCTCGGATAAATACCTAGTATTGCAATTGCTGTGTCATAGGGTAGTTCTCTTTTTAGCTTTTTGAGGCGCCTCTATACTGTTTTCCAGAGTGGCTGCACCAGCTTGCATTCCACCATTCAATTTTTAGTGGGATGTTCTTTAGTCTACAAGTATTCGTTATCTTTCCCAATTTTTTCTTGTGGTTGATTTTGAGTTTCATAGCATTGGGGTCTGAAAATATGCATGGTATGATCTCTTTTTGTACTTGTTGAGTACAAGGAAACATAAAATTATTTATGTTTATTTATTTTAGACAGAGCGTGAGTGGAGGAGGGGCAGAGAGAGAGGGAGACACAGAATCCGATGCAGGCCTCAGGCTCTGAGCTGTCAGCACAGAGTCTGACACAGGGCTCAAACTCACAAACCACGAATTGACGACCTGAGCTGAAGTTGGATGCTCAACTGACTGAGCCCCCAGGCACCCACTTTAATGAAATTTTAAATTATACCCTTCAAAGTGCACTTGCTACCTTGCAAACTCAGAGAAAGAAATGTGAAGAATCAGGAAGTGGTAAGGGTTGGCTGCTGAGTTTTACCGTAATTTGGCTTTGGAGGCTTTTTGTTCATTGGGTGAAGTGAGCATAGCATATTTGCTTGCCCTTTACCACAGTAGAGAGTGGGCCTCTGGGAGCCAAACCTCTTTCTGACCAATGAGTTGGAATTTTACTGGGACCGCCAAAATGAGTTTTGTTATTTCAGGGACTATGAGTTATCTTTTATTTTCACAACTAGGTAATTATCACATCATTCAACTATGCCCTCCAAGATATGTAGAAAATACCCAAATATAGTTGAGAGAGAAAGGGTGATAGCCAAAGTGTATAATCCTTTCCCTTTAAAAAAAAAATATGTTTAATTTATTCTTCATGATTTTTTTTTAATTTTAGTGAGGGGGGCATGCAAGCGGGGGAGAGGGGCAGAGGAAAAGAGAATCTTAAGCAGGATTCACGCTCAGTGTGGAGCCCAATACAGGTCTGGATCACATGATCCTACAATCATGACCTGACCCAAAATGGAGTCTGATGCTCAAATGACTGAGCCACCCAGGTGCTCCATAGTCTCTTTCTCTCTGAAGGCTGAATAGTGAGTTTTCAATGTGAATGGGGGGATAAACACACACACACATACATATGTATACCACTAAGAAAGCCATTTATGAGTTGTTAGACATGAACTATTTTCCACCATCTTTGTCTTCTAGTTATATTCATGCCTCAAGGTCTTTGTTCATTGCAATGCACGATCTTGCCGTGTGAGGTACAAATTGTTGTGTGATCAGTTTTCCATGAAAGTCTTTCCTCATACCTGCCTTAACCACAAGATGCAAATGTTGAATTCGAGGATGTAGAGCTAAGACCCTTGAGGTCCAATAACTGTCAACTAGAAGTTATATTTTCTGTTGGGGAGAAATCCCCATATGATGGCAATGACTTTGCATTGGTAAGTGAAAGAATACTTTCATGCCTTCATGGTTCTTGCCCTTTTTCTGTCTCACCAAAATCAAGACTCAGGTCATGTGCACATTTATCAAGAAAACACTTTTTCTTTTTCCAGAAAATAAAAAGGCCCTGAAAGACAAGTGTAATGCATTGAGGTCTGTGAAAGCCACAAAGGAAGCAAAAGTCAAACAGCTGAAGGAGAAAGCACATAACCTGGAATAATTCTATGAACAAAGAAAAGTGCCTACTAAAAGTAAGATGGGGGCACCTGGGTGGCTTAGTCAGTTGAACGTCCGACTTCGGCTCAGGTCATGATCTCACGGTCCAATAACTGCTAGAACTGATAAATGAATTCAGCAATGTCACAGGATACAAAATCGTTGTACAGAAATCTGTTGCATTTCTAAACAACAATGAAGCAGTAGAAAGAGAAATGAAGAAAACAGTCCCATTTACAGTTGTACACCAAATAATAAGGTATCTATGAATAAATCTAACCAAAGTGGCGAGCGACCTATACTCTGAAAACTGTAAAACAGTGATGAAAGAAATGAAGGATATTCCATACTCATGGATCAGAAGTACAAATTTCATGAAAATGTCTACACTTCCCAAAGCAACTGACACAATTAATGCAATGGCCATCAAAATAGCAACAACATTTTTCATGGAACTAGAACAGTCCTAAAATTTGTACGGAACCATAAAGACCCCAATCTTCAGAGTAAACAACCTTTATGTGAAGTGATAATTATGGATGGCATTATGCCTCTGGATCTTCTGCTCCAAAACATGGTAACTCTGGCCTAAGCATTTGAACAAACGGTAGACATATCCCAACCAAGGATCATTCTACAAAATACATTCTACAAATGTACCCTCAAAACTTTGCAGATTATGAAGAATATGGAAAAATCTAAACATCGTCATGGTCAAGTGGAGCCTAAGGAGACAGGATGACTGTAATGTGCCAGCTGGGATGAGTCTGGGACAGAAGAGGTTAAAACCGAACCAATCTGAATACAAATATAAACTTTAGTTAATACTACCATATCTCTTCGGGATATTGATTGTGATCATGTATCAACTCATAAGACATCAATAGTCAGAAAACAGTCTGATGTATGTGGAGACTCAATAATATCTTCCCAATTTTTCTGGTAACTAGAAACCCATCACGAATGAAAAGATTATTAGTAATCATGGTTTTATGTTTTCAACACATAATATATGAATAGTTCTAGTATTAGTTACTAGTGTTGGCCATGTACCTATTCTTGTTGTTCTTACTATTGTGTAATTTAAATAATATCATTCATGGCACAGAAAACTGAATGCATGATATACACCTCATAGAAACATCTACTTGGCATATTTTAAGATAATGTATGTATACAGCACTGTATTAGGTGGTATGTAAATTAAGTGTTTTTTCTGATCTTGAACAAGCATGTCATTGAAGGGCTTTCCATAAAGGTGGTTATCCTAGATAATGAATGATACTCAGATTTTACAGGATGTACTTCACATCATGCCTGAACATTGTCAAAAAAAAAAAAAAAAACATGTACACACGGACAGATGGATCATTGTGACTAGCTTACTTGCAAAGAATCCTTGCTTTAATATTTTCATGCATATTTTTAGCAGGAATACAAGAGAATGAAATATTTCCAAAGCAAAGAGATATTCAAAGACTGGAAGAATGATACGGAGTTCAAGGGGTTTCAGAAGGAAAAGATGTGACCATGAAGTGGCAGTCACAGGCAAGCAGCTTTCTCTGGTCCACTTTTTGACAGGTTTTCAGGAGGGGATGTCCATCACAGCATGTGATCTACAAAAGGGTAAGACCCAGAAGTACCAGAGGGAAAGACAATGCTTTAGGAAGAGGTGACTTGGAAAGGGTGCTTCTGTGCATAAGTGATGGCTCAGCAACCTGGCTGGGGGTCCCTGGGTCAAAGATTTCAGAAGGCCAGCAATAACCCAGACTCACAAAGATCTTAGAACCACAGAGTTGATCTTCATCTATGATTAGGAGATGGTCACAGTTTTACAGGATATGATCATCGGGCCAGCAGTAAATGGCTAAAATATTATTTAGGGCTATATTTTAATAAAAAAATGGATGTGTAAACATTTGGGTTTGGAATGTTAAGAAAAATCACAGGCCCATCATGGAGTTACTTATGCTAAGGCCCCATGTCACTAAACCTAATTTCATTCCTGTAGGAATGTAACCTTTAACCAGTCAGCAAAGAATTTCCTAGTCAGTGCTGGAAATTTGATAGACCCCTGCCATTCCCCTCAGGGAGGAAATCTTGCCTAAATAAGATATTCCATGTTTGTTTTAAGTTTATTTTGAGAGAGACAGAAAGAGACCACATGCAAGGGAGGGGCAGGAATAGAGGGAGAGAGAGAATTCCACGACAACGAGGTCATGATCTGAGCCAGGATCAAGACTCGGACACTTAACCAAGCCATCCAGACACCCCGAGAATTTCGCGTTTCAAAATTTAGCAGGCCTGGCTGGGATACAACCCTAGGAGCACTGGCCTACTCCTTGAGAGAAGGCAGCAAATTACTTGCAGGCAGATGGCATGGAAACAGTGATCTGTGCATTTCCTGGTGCACACAGTGGGGAGATTATACACTGATCATGGAGAGCATCCCTGAGAGGCAGTGTTCACAGCAAGGGGACAAAGGAGCTAGGACAGAGGAGGTGTGTGGGACTATTTTCCTCCTCTTCCCCACAGCATTGACACAGAGCCATATGCTGGAAACAGTTCCATCCCCACACTGGCTGCCTAAGCTGCTTACACCAACCCCACATTCCTGTGCTCTGGTGAGACTGGCCTTCTAGGTCAATCAGGCTTGCCTCAGTCCCAATGGAGGTGTCCCCTTCCCCAGAAGACTAGCGGAAGCCCGTGACCACACCACCTCTCTTGACCAGACAGTTCCGCAGGGCTTCACTTCGAGTGGTAGTCGTTTCAAGTCTCATTTAACGAGCAGATCGGAGCAGACCTAGATAAAACTCAGCACATTCTGGCCAAGGACCATACATTGCCCATACAACTGGCCTGAAGAATAGTGCAGCAAGAACACAAAACAGTGCATGCAACACACACCACAGACACTCCCTGATGTGTCAGGCCCTGGACACTAGATGACCTGCTCTTCATAAAGCCATTCATCTCACAGGAAGGTAACATAATGAGCTTTTGTAACAC
Organism: Panthera leo; assembly: GCF_018350215.1. NCBI lineage: Eukaryota > Metazoa > Chordata > Mammalia > Carnivora > Felidae > Panthera > Panthera leo. The sequence goes on along the minus strand of NC_056694.1, from coordinate 41,436,749 downwards.
AGAGAAGGCAAATACTCAGCCAAAATTCCAAGACAAGAGGAATGCATCCCAAATGAAAGAACAAGATAAGGTCATAGCCAGAGAAATGGAAGGAACACTTCCAAACTCATTCTATGAGGCCAGCACGGCCTTGAGTCCAAACTGGACAAAGACCCCACCAAAAAGGAAAACTACAGACCAATTTCCCTGATGAACCTGAATGTAAAAATTCTCAACAAAAATTAGCAAACTGGATCCAACAATACATACAAATAATTATTCACCACAATGAATTGGATTTATTCCTGGGATGCACAACCGATTCAATATCTGCAAATCAACTGATGTGATACATCACATTGATAAAAGAAAGGATAACAACCACATGATCCTCTCAATAGATGCAGAAAAAGCATTTGACAAAATGCAGCATCCTTTCTTGATGAAAAAAAAAAACCCTCATAAAGTAGGGATAAAAGGATCGTGCCTCAACATCAGTATGTCCAGATATGAAAGTCCCACAGCTAATACCATCTTCAATGAGGAAAAACTGAGAGCCTTCCCCCTAAGGTCAGGAACACGACTGGGATGTCCACTCTCACCACTGTTATTCAACATACTGTTGGATGTCCTAGCCTCAGCAATCAGACAACAAAAAGAAATAAAAGGTGTCCAAATTGGCAAGTAGGAGTCAAAGTTCCCCTCTTCGCAGACATGATACTTTCCATGGAAATCCAAAGACTCCATGGAAAAACTCTTAGGACTGATACAGGAATTCAGGAAAGTCTCAGGATATAAAATCAATATACAGAAGTTGATTGCATTTCTATACACCAATAATGAATCAGCAGAGAGAAATCTAGGATTGATGTACTTTACAACTGCACTGAAAAACATAAAATACCCAGGGATAAACCTAACCAAAGAGGTAAAAGATCAGTACACTTAAAACAATAGAGGGGCACCTGGGTTGCTCAGTCAGTTAGGCCCTGACTTCAGCTCAGGTCATGATCCCTCACTTGTGGGTTTGAGTCCCGCTATGGGCTCTGTGCTGAAAGCTCAGAGCCTGGAGCCTGCTTCCGAGTCTGTGTCTCTCTGTCTCTCTGCCCCTCCCCTGCTCATGCGCTCTCTCTTTCTCTCTGTTGCTCTGTCTCAAAAATAAACATTAAAAAAATAAAGGAACAAACCATACAATATCTATGAAAAAAACTGAAGAAATACAAAGAAATGTAAAAACATTCCATGCGCATGGATTAGAAGAACAAATATTGTTAAAATATCAATACTATCCAAAGCAATTGACACATTCAATGCAATCCTTATCAAAATAACAACAACATTCTTCACAGAGCTAGAACAAACAGCCCTAAAATTTGTAGGGAGCCAGTAAAGACCCCAAATAGTCAAAGTCATGTTGAAAAAGAAAACAAAGCTGGAGACATTACAATTCTGGACGTTATGGTGTATTAGAAAGCCACAATCATCAAGACAGTATGGTACGTGCACAAAAACGGACACAGACATCAATGGAACAGAATAGGGAACCCAGAAATGGACCCTCAAACATAGGGCCGAGTAATCTTTGATAACACAAGAAAGAATATCCAATGGAAAAACAAAAGTCTCTTCAGCCAATGGTACTGGGAAAACTGGACAGTGAGAAGAATGAACCTGGACTATGTTCTTAAATGACACACACACACACACACACACACACACCTCAAAATGGATGAAAGATCTAAATGTAAGAAAGGGACCATCAAAATCCTAGAGGAGAAAAGAGGCAATCTACCTCCTTGATCCTGGCCACAGCAACTTCTTGTTTGTCATGTCTCTGAAGCAAGGGCAATAAAAACCAAAATGAACTATTGAGACATCAAGATAAAAAGCTTCTGCACAGCAGAGGACACAACCAGCAAAACTAAAAGGCAACTGAATGAAATGGGAGAAGATATTTGCAGGTGACATATCAGATAAAGGGTTAGTATCCAAAATCTAAAAAGAACTTATCACACTCAACACCCAAAAACCAAATAACCCATTGAAGAAATGGGCAAAAGACATGAAGAGACACTTTAACAAAGATGACATCCAGAATGGTCACACATGAAAAGATGCTCAATCTCACTCGTCATCACTGAAATACAAATCAAAACCATAGTGAGATATCCCCTCACACCTATCAGAATGGCTAAAATTAACATCTCAGGAAACGACAGATGTTGGCAAGGATGCAGAGAAAGGGAATGGTTTTGCAATGCTGGTGGGAATGCAAAGTGGTGTAGCCACTCTGGGAAATAGTATGGAGATTCACCAAAAAACTAAAAATAGAACTACACTAGGACCCAGCAATTGCACTACTAGGTATTTATCCAAAGGATACACTAACGCTGACTCGAAGTGGCACATGCACTCCAATGTTTATAGCAGCATTATCAACAATAGCTAAATTATGCAAAGAGCCCAAATGTCCATTGACAGATGAATGGATAAAGAAGATGTGGTATATTCACACAATGGACTATTACTCGGCGATCAAAAACAATGAAATCTTGCTATTTGCAACAACGTGAATGGAACCTTACTTTATTATGCTAAGCAAAATATGTCAGAGAAAGACACATATCATATGATTTCTCTCTTCTGTGGAATATAATACAACTGATGAACGTAGTGAAAAGAAAGCAAAAATAAGATACAGAGAGGGATTCAAACAATCTAAGAGACTCTTAAATACAGAGAAGAAACTCAGGGTTTCAGGAGGGTTACTGAATAGGGGTATGGGCTAAATGGGTGATGGGCATTACAGGCAACACTTGGGATGAGTATTGGGTATATTTTGTACTTGAAGGATCACTAAATTCTACTGCTGAAACTGTATTCGACTATAAGGTAACTAACTTGGGCTTAAATTTAAAAAAGAAGAAATATTAAAAAGAAGTAAAGAAATGTACTACCAGTCAAAAGAAAGGAATATTTAAATCGGGCTCTTTGAGTGGAAATGAAAGACTAAAGTGTTACAAGAAAGGATCAGAGAAAACATCAAGAAACAATGGCAAAACAACTAGTAGAATGGGACAAAATATATACCTATCAATAATCACTCTGAATGTTCATGGACTAAATGCTCCAATCAAAAGACATTGGATAGGGCGTCAAAATGGACAAAACAAACAAACAAAAACAACACCTATCTAGATGCTGCCTACAAAGCCTTATTTGGACTTAAGTCACCTGCAGATTTAAAGAGAGGGAATAAAGAAACATTTATTATGCCAATAATGTCAAAAGAAAACCAGTAGCAATACTTATATCAGGAAAAATAAACTTTAAAACCAGGCTCTATTTTGGTACCCTTTGGGTAAATACCTAATAGCGACATTGCATGCACCCAGTATTTATAGCAGCATTAACAGTAGCCAAACTATGGAAAAGCCCAAGTATCCATCAATTGATGAAGGTATAATGTTGTGTGTGTGTGTGTGTGTGTGTGTGTGTATACATATGTATACACATATCTATGTTCATATATACATATATACGTATATACAATGAAATATAACTCAGCTTCAAGAAGAATGAAATTTTGCCATTGGCAACGATGTGGATGGAGCTACAACGTATTATGCTAAGTGAAATATGTCAATCAGAGGAAGACAAATATATGATTTCACTCATATGGAATTTAAGAAACAAAACAGATGAAAACATGGGAAGGGGGCAGGAAAAGAGAACAGTGGTAAGAAACCACATGTGTCTCTTAATGATAGAGAAAAAAGTGAAGGTTGATGGAGGGAGATGGGTCAGTGCTGGGCTAGATGGGGGACGAGTATTAAGGAGAGCACTTGTGATGAGCACTAGGTGTTGTATGTAAGGGATGAATCACCGAATTCTACTCTCGAATCCGAGGATGCGCTGTATGTCAACTAAGACTTAAATAAAAATAAATAAATAAATAAAGCTATAATAAGAGATGAAGACGGACACTATCTCATACTAAAGGGAACGGCCAAACAAGAATATCCAATCATTGTAAATTTTGATGCACCCAACATGCGATCACCAAGTATATAATACATTTAACAACAACCATAAAGGAACTCATTTATAATAATATAACGATAATAGAGGACTTTAACACATCACTCACATCAATGGACAGAAACTGTAAACAGAAAATCAACAAGGAAACAATGGCTTTGAATGACACACTGGACCAGACAGGTTTAACAGATATATTCAGAACACGCCATACTACAATGGCAGAGTATACATTCTTTTCGAGCACACATGGGGCATTCTCCAGAATTGATCCCATTCTAGGTCACAAATCAGGCCTCAAGAGGTACCCAAAGACAGAGATCAGACCAAGCATCTTTTCTGACCACAGAGCTAGGAAACTTGAAGTCCACCACAAAAAAGCAGGGGCAGGGGGCGGGGGGGAAGGGAGGGAAGGCCACAAATAAAGGGAGGTCAAATAACATGCTACTAAATGAATGAGCCAAACAGGAAATCACTGAGAAAATACACTGAAACTAATGAAAATGAAAATACACTGGTAAAAACCTTTGGAATGCGGCAAAAGCAGTCTACAATGGAAGTATATAGCAATACAAGCCTACCTTAAAGAGCAAGAAAAATCACAATCCTAACTTACAACTAAAGGAATGAGAAGAAGAATGGCAGAAGGAAGGAAATAATAGAGATTAAGGCAGAAATAAGGAATATAGAAACCAAAAAGACACTAGACGAAATCAATGAAAGCAGGGGCTGGTTCTTAGCAAGCAGTAATCAACTTGAAAACCTCCTAGGCAGACTTTTCACAAAGAAGAGAGAAAGGACTCAAGTAAATAAAATCACAAAGAAAGGAGAAATAAGAGTCAACACCACAAAAATATAATTAGTAGATAATACTATGAAAAACTATATGCAACAAATTGGACACTCTGAGAAAAAGGACAAATTCCTAAAAACATACAAACTACCAAAACTGAAACAGGAAGATATATAAAATCTGAAAACAGAAAGAAATCAAATCAGTAATTAAAAAAATCTCCTCCCAAACACAAGAGTTCAGGGCTAGATGGCTTCACTCATGAATTCTACCATCCATTTAAGGAAGAGGTAATATGTATTCTCCTCAAATTATTACAAAAAATAAAAAAGAAGGAAAACGTACAAATTCATCTTATGATGCCATCATTACCCTGATACCAAAACCAGATAAAGCCTCCACTGAAACTTAAAGCTGCAGCGGCACCTGTGTGGCTCAGTTGGTTTACTGTCCAACTCTTAATTTTGGAATAGGACATTATCTTGCGGTGTGTAGGTTCCAGTCCCACATTGGACCCTGCCATGACAGTGTGGGGCATGGCCAGGATTCTCTCTCTCCCTGTCTCTCTGCCCCTACCTCACTTTTATGTACTCTAAGTAAAGAAATAAACATTTTAAAAATGTTAAAAATTTTTTAATAAAACTGCAGACCAATAGCCTGATGAGTATGTATGCACAAATTCTCATTAAAATACCTTCAAATTAAAGTCAACAATACATTAGTAGAATCATTTACCATAATCAAGAGGGATATATTCCTGGGCTGCAAGGGTGGTTCCACATTCACAGATCAATCAACATGATGCACCACAGTAGTAGAAGAAAGGATACGAACAATATGATGCTTTCAACAGATGCAGGAAAACCATTTAACAAAATGTCACATCCATTCATGATAAAAACCCTCAGCAAAGTACATTGAGACTCAACCTACCTGCAAATAATAAAGGTCATCTAGGAAAAACCCACAACTAATCTCATCCTCAATGGGGAAAAATTGAAAGTTTTTCCTCCAAGGTGAGGGACAAGACAGGGATGACCCCTCTCACCACTGTTATTCCACATAGTACGGCAAACCCTAGCCACAGCCATCAGCCAACAAAAAGAAATAAGAGGCATCCAAATTGGCAAGGAAGAAGTAGCACTTTCGCTATTTGGAACTGACATGATGTGCTCTATAAAAAACATGAAAGACCCCCTTAACAATTGCTAGAATTGATATATGAATTCGACAAGTCACAATATTCAGAAATCAATGTACATAAATGTATTGCATTTCTATACACGAATCATGAATTAACACAGAGAGAAAGTAAGGGATCAATCCCATTGACAGGTTCACAAATACCACAAGATAGCAGGAATATACTTAACCAAAGAAGTGAAAGACATACACTCTAAAGGCTATGAAACGCTGATGAAAGAAATGGAAGAGGACACAAAGGAAAGGAAATACATTTCATGTTCATGGATGGGAAGAACAAAACACTGTTAAAATGTCTACACTCCTCAAAACAATCTGCACATGTAATGAAATACCTATCACACTAACAAAAACATTTGTCAAAGAACTAGAACAAATAATCCCAAAATTTGTATGGAACGACAAAGACCCCAAACAGCCAAAACAAACTTGAAGAAGAAAACTAAAGCTGCAGACATCACACTTCCAGACTTTAGGTTATATTACAAAGCTGTACTGAATATAACAGTATGGTACCGGCAAACAAAAACAACAAAAATACAGACGCAGAGATCAATAGAATGGAAACCCAGAAATGAATTCACACCTATATGGTCAATTAATTCTCAACACAGCAGGAAAGTATATCCAATGGAAAAAAAAAAAAAAAAAAGATAGTCTTGGGACACATCAATGGCTCCAAAGCATGTGATTGTGAATTCAGCTCAGATCATGATCTCAGGGCAGTGCAGAGCATGCGTGGGATTCTCTCTCTCCATTTCTCTCTGCCCCTCTTCTGCATGCTCTCTCTCTCTCTCTCTCTCAAAAATAAATACATAAACTTTAAAAAAGTCTCCTCAACATTTGGTTTTGGAAAAACTAGACAGCAACCTGGAAAACAAAACAACAACAACAGACCACTTCCTTACAACATACACAAAAATAAATCCAACACGGATAAATACCTATGTGTGAAACCTGAAACCATAAAAATCCCAGAGGATACCTAACACAGGCAGTATCTTATTTGACTTTGTCTGCAAACGTCTTTGTAGATATGTCTCCTGAGGTAAGGGAAACACAAGCAAAAATAATGGGACTTCATAAAAATAAAAAGTCTGTCACCAAGGAAATAGTCAACAAAACTAAAACACCTACAAGAATATTTGTAAACGATATCTGATAAAGGGTTAGTGTCCAAAATATATAAAGTTATACAGCACCCAAGAAATGAAAAATCCAATTAAAAATGGGCAGACGACATGAATGGACATTTTCCCAAGGAAGACATACACATAGCCAAGAGACACATGTAAAGATGCTCAACATTACTCATCTTCAGGCAAACACAATTCAAAACTACAATGAGATAACACATGACATCTGTCAGAATGACTAAACTCAATGAAGGATGAAACAGCAGGTGTTGCAAGGATAAGGGGAAAGAGAAACCCTCTTGCACTGTGGGTAGGAATGCAAACAGGTGGAGCCACTCTGGAAAACATCATGGAGATTCGTTAAAAAAAAAAAATGGAAATAGAACTACCTTACGGTCCAGCAATTTCACTGCGAAGTATTTCCACAAAGAATACAAAAATAATTCTTCAAAGGGATACATGCACCCTGATGTGTGCAGCAGCATTTTCTACAAGAGCCAAATTACAGAAACTGCCCAAACATCCATCAACTGATGAATAAACTGAGATGTAGTGTATGGAATGTAATATTATTTAGTTGTAAAAACAGGATATCTTGTCATTGGCCACGAGGTGGATGGAGCGAGAGAACGTTATGCTGGGTGAAATAGGCCTGTCAGAGAAAGACAAATACCAGATGATTTCACTAACACGTGGAAATGAAACAAAACAGGGGGGGGGGGGCAGACAGTGACAGACTCTTAACTAGAAAACAAACTGAGGGTTCCACAGCGAGGTGGGGAATGGGTGAAACAGCTGCTGGGGATTAAGAATGCACCTGGGATGAGCTCCGGGTGACGTGTGGAAGGGTTGCTCTATATTGGACACCTGAAACTAATATTACACTGTGTTTTTACTCACTGGAATTTAAATTAAAAGATAACATAAGGTTAATGACAGGTACCTACCAGGTTTTCTGTAGTTTTCAACCACTTCACTAGGTTGGAAAAATAACCCTGAAATTTTTTAAAAAGCATGTATGATTTGGGGACAGTTTGTGCCCTTACCTCGGTCTCTGGTTCCAGCAGGACTCGGAAAGTGGGTCCCAGCTCATTCTTCTAGAAGGTCCTGAGATGAGCATTTCACGTATTCACGTCCTAACTGAATGCGGCTCCCGTTCTTCTGAACTTCTGTCAGGGTTTCTTCCCGGAAACGAGCCTGAATCTGGAAGAAACCATCGACTGCATCGATGAGGTGATGTCGTGGGACCCCGCAATCCACGAGACCTTTAGTAAAATACGTCTTGTTCAAATACTGTCCGGGAAGGGGAGGAATGAAACACGGGAACAGCCCAGAAAATGCAAGGGCCTGTGCTGCCCAGCAAGCGGCTTGCCCAGGGAAGCCACCCAGCGCCCACACCTCACCACTCAGTACAAAAAGGCAAATTCTCTCCAGTGACTCAGGAGATGCCAAGTTGCTGCAAAGCTCCCAAGGTCTCCCCTGGGGTGGGCGGCAGAACGCGCTGGAAACGCAGCTCTGCTCTCTGTCCTGAGGCAGCGGCAGAGGCCCTGTGTCCTCCGGGAGCAACAGCAGCCCTTCCTGCTCTGAGGTTTCCTGGGTCAGAAAAGTCGATGGTGCGCCCTCTGCTGGCCATCACTGCCCAGGCGGAGGAACCCGCCCTCCGGGTGTGTGGGGCTCGAGCTCTCTCTGCTGGCCACCATGGGAATTCCTGCAATGTTGAAAGCCCTGGTCGCTCAGCTGAGGGCTGGAAGGTGCTCTGGGCAACCCAGCCTGTTCTCCACATTGGGAAGGGTCTTAGTGACAGGGCCTGGGACACAAAGAAATCTTTTCCTTCTCCTTTCTTGTGCGTGAAGAATGAAACCGAATTTATTAATGTAATGACATCATTTGTAATGCTTTATGTAACGTTCCCAGAAAAATAGACCCGCAATTTACACTAGCTGAACAAGAGGTAATCGTGTTTACCACCAAAGTGTTTAGGTTAAATAAAGAATTGACACCTTTGACAGAGAGATACCAGCTTCCAGCTATGGAACGAATGAGTCCTAGGGATACAAGGGACAGCCAATGGAAGAGAGTCCATCCTGTAATAATACCGTTGCATGCTTCTACATGATAGCTACACTTGTGCTTAAGTACAACATAATTTATAGACATATGGAAGGACTACAATGTATGCCTGAAACTAATACAACAAATGTGTGAACAATAAACTATCATTCCTGGGGCGCTTGGGTGGCTTAGTCAGTTAAGCGTCCGACTTCCACTCAGGTCATGATCTTGCAGTCCATGAGTTTGAGCCCTGCTTCAGGCTCTGTACTGACAGCTCAGAGCCTGGAGCCTGCCTCAGATTTGGTGTCTCCTGCTCTCTCCACCCCTCCCCAGCTCAGGTTCTCCCAAAAAAAAGAAAAACAGAAACATTATATATTAAAAAATCATTCCTAATTTAGAATCTGTGAAATTCCACTTATACCAGATTCTCTAACATCACCATCTTGATGTTGAAAGCTTATCTGAAAAGTCACTAATGATATCTTTGATGACACATACGTGACAAGGTCGGAATGCAACTTACAGGGAGCTACACATCTGTTATGAATTTACTGTATTTATCCTTGGCTAATATTTCCAATGAAATGTGCTTTAGGGATACAGATGGGTGAAATAATGTCCATCAGTCATATAGGTCAAATTCCTATAGGACCATTCATTATGCCTTCAATTACTAATTGCCATCTCTTCAGAATTAAAGCTGGGACAAGAAAATGTCTTTGAATTTGATGTAAGAGAAGACTATGGTGTTTTAAAGGGTTCGCTTACCATCTGGCATCCTCAGTTTGGCAGTGGACAGGAGGATAGAAACCCACGATCTTGATGCACACCGCTAGCTCCAGAGGGAGAATATGGACCTTCTTGTCAAATACTTCTTATCACTATCAGCAGTTCAACTCTGCCAGGTCCAGACTGCCGGACCTGGGGGCAACACAATGCCTGATGCCTGGGTTCAGAACATGAGGAAGGGCAGCTGGTAGGGAGCGGCGGGGAAATCCAACAGGGCCGGGGGCAGTGAGGGAGATGGGTCCGGGTCCCCTCCCCACAGGGCGGGCTCTGGAGTTTACCTGCCAAAGAGCAGCACACTCTCCCTCAAGACATCCCTCTCCATGACAGAACATGAGGCTGTGCCCCCACAATTCCAGGAGAAATGAGGGATACCCATCTTTTCAAATGCAATAGCCTCTGCAAAGCTTGGCCCCAGGGATGTTGGAGTCTGGAGTCACGGAACGCTGATGCCCGTGATACCAGCCATTTCTGCCCCAGCACTCAGAGACACTTCATACATCCCCTCTCCCCTGGCCCACCCCACCCCATCCACATTCCTGGACCAGGTCTCTACTTTCTCCTTGTACTTCCTCTTAGTCTCTGTTTCTCTCTAACCACATCTCTCTATTTCTTCCTTTCACTCTCCAGGACTTGCCCAGTTCCCCTATCACTTATTCAGTGTCTCTCTCCCTGCCTGTCTCTTTCTCCACCTCTCCCCAGGCTTCAGGCTATCTGCTCTGTGCATGCAGCCCTGTCCAGGAGCACAGGGCCCTCCCGTCTCTCCCTCTCTCATGTCTTGTTTTGTCCCAGGCCCTGATCACAATGGAGGAGAATCCCCTGTACAGCAGCTGCTCACGTTGACATTTGCTAGAGCAATACTGGCAGCATGTGGACAGCTAGACATTTACCCTTGGTGGCCCTGCCATGACCAAAAGCTGCTGGAAGGCTGGCTGCTTCCCTAAGCTGGGAGGAAAAAGGGGCTCACAGGTTCAGAGTCCCTGCGGCAAAGTGGATTGGATTGGCCGATGTAGAAGGAGCCATAGGCTTACACACAACTCTCCTGGGTGGCGTCGAAGGAACCTATCTCAGACCATGCACCTCTGCCCTCCCCATCCCTCAATAAGGCAACAGGGGAAGCTTTGTGGGACATCATGTGACTCACCACAAAAGTTGCGCCATTTGCCCCCTTGGAGGCCACCTGGATTGGTGCTATTGGGGGCAGCTGGTAAGGTGCACAAGGGGACAAGAGCTGAATTAATGCAGGGCCTCCTTACTGGTCTCCTGAATCCACTCCTCACCATCAAAATAGACCCTTTCCTGGAGACAGATACCTGCCCTGCTCATCAGCACAAACCCCATCAACTAGTATGCGCGCCGTGTGCTCATGAGTATCTATCTACAGAATTAACCACCACCATCAGAGCTCCCTAAAGGATGTATCTAACTCCTCAGATGGAACTATAGGTCCCTTCCAGGCAATACAACCCCAAAGAATGATCTGTCTTCTTCCACCAACACTGTACATACGATGTGTTGGTTAACTGCATATATAGGAACCTCAAAGTGTACACTTGATGGGGAATGAGTGTCGATTTTCCTGGAAGCAGACGCTGACACAGAAACACAACTGTGACAAGTATATTAGGGGACATTAGCAAGGACAAAGTGGAGGGGACGGGATGGGCAGGGAAAGCATTCAGACCGAGGGGCAGATTACATACCATCTCTAAATATATAATAACCACAGCTGGTTTGTAATGGTTCAGTGTCCTATTCAAATTTCAGGGCCGCCTGGGTGGCTCAGTCGGTTACGTGTCTAACTTCAGCTCAGGTCATGATCTTGCAGTCCGTGAGTTTGAGCCCCGCGTCGGGCTCTGTGCTGACAGCTCAGAGCCTGGAGCCTGTTTCAGATTCTGTGACTCCCTCTCTCTCTGACCCTCCCCCCGTTTGTGCTGTGTCTCTCTCTGTCTCAAAAATAAATAAACGTTAAAAAAAAAAACTTAAAAAAAAAAAATTTCAAACTGATTGCCCTCTCTGTCAAAGTGATTTTGAGTTATTGCAAAGGGATCTTCTCTTCTCCTCTATACATTTTTCTTCTACAATACATCTTGGCCTTGAATGAGCACATATTTGTGTGGCTGCATTTGTGTGTCTACCTCAGATCTTAGATGTAGATCCCTGAATGTACACATTCTCATACTTATCTTTTCCTTCTTGGTAAAGTAGGACCTGAATTTTAATAGAAAAAAACACAGGGGTCTTTGCTGTATCTTTTGAAACAGGAATTGCCAATCTCCCAGCCTTAGGCATTATACCCTTAGTTTCATGAAACTGAATGAACATCTGTTGATGATCTTCTGTGTGCAGATACATTCATTTCCACCCTGAGAAGGGTGAATGCCCAGTCATCCCACACACTTTACAAATTCCTTATGTGCTTAACCACCTCTTCATCGCACTGACCTCAGAGACCAACACTGTCCCTGCTTCTCAGATTACAAAGCTGAGGCTCTGAGATGACCCCACTGAGAGGTGGCAGTAGGGCTGACACAGCAGGATCCCAGGCAATGCCTCAGGAAATTGTGAGGGAAGTTTCAGAGATGCAAACCTTCATGGAGGGTGGGGACAGTAGGTTCAGGGGTGCGGTGACAAGAGTCCAGCAGGGGAGTTTCCTGATCAACCCTGAATTCCCCGCTAAGAGTCTGACTCAGGCTGAAGGCCAAGGAAGCCACACAGCTGATCAACCTTTCGTCGCATTTAGTCTCACAGAGGCACACAAACTTAGGCAGACAAGCAACCCATAAGAACCAAGTTAAAATACAATTCCCCAGGGCATTCTTTCACACGGATCCAGAACCTTCAGAAAACCAAGGGAAACAACAGTCTTTATTTAGATAATGAACTAGGTGCACTTTGGCCACAATGACATTTCAGAGATGATACCTGCATGAACTGTCCTTGACCCTATGCAGCAGCTCTGTGTGGACCTCACGCTGAGCTCACTCTCCCTGCCCAGGTTGTGGGCCCTGCCAGAAACGGCCTCCAACTCCATCTCACTGAGTCTAATACCCTCCCCTCTGCACCATCTCAGCTCTCCCTTCTCATGCACAACCTCCAATTCATCCCCATGAGATTCATGTCTCCGTCTCTTGTACTTGAGGACCCATTACTGGAGCTTCCACTATTGTAGACCAGAAGCTCCATGTAATTTAACGCATGGGACTCTCTCCCCATTAGGACACTTGAAGCCCCTGATGGTGAGGGTTTGCCTCATCTCTCACAGAGCCAGGGACATGGACTGTGTACAAGGCACATCTGCAGAACTGATATGCCCGCTTTTCTATTAAAAGACTCTTTCCTTCTCCACAAGAGACACATATAGCCCAGCTCAGCAATGGAAAATGACACAGCCCAACATGTGTATGTCCTGAGAAATTTGCGGAATCTTAACAGTGTCCTCATCCAGCAGCACCCTTGCATCTCAAAGCCTGTGAGGCCATTACTACGTCTTCTCAAAGACTCAACAACACAGAAGCTGAACATGTCAACTCACACTGTTCAGATCATCTCACAAAGAGTCGAGGTGGAAGTGGTGAGTCCTGTCCATGAGAACACCAGAGAGCTGGAGGTGGCCATAGAGCCACTGAACAGTGATAAAGGGGATCTGTGGGGAAGGGCCTGCAGAGTGGACCTGGGAAAGGAGGAGGTCCTCTTGAATCCATAGGGACCTACAGAGCAGAAGTGACAGGTATGTTGGTATGACAGACAGAAGCAGAACGCCCACAGCAGCTGAAACACAATGAAGCAGGTGTCAGCACCTGGCCCCTTGTTCATTCACGGGTTCTAGCAGAATGGAGCATCAGTGCCAGAAAACCCTACCCTCCCACGAGGTCCCACCTACAACCTGAAGGTACCAGATAGCACAAGGAAAAACTACTGTCGCCACACGTCACTGCCCATGTCTACAAATGCAGAAAGCCAAGGAGTCCTATTCTAGAAGACTGATGGCAGTAATGCCAGTCTAATAAAGGAGCCTATTCCAGGAGGCAGGCATCTGTGCCCAGGACCCCTCTGGTGTCCTCTTCCACCAGATATGCAGACTTTTTATTTTCACACTGAGAACAGACAGAACATGAAGGAACGAAAGAAAAGCCCAGCACCACACAGATTCAGGGCCACCCCAGGGTCAAAGCTCAACCTGCCATCCCATGCCTGTCCTCACTCTGCTTCCCTCCCTGACAAAGACATCTTCTGTGCAAGGCCACAGAGACCTCTGAGGAGATGGGGATTCCTGGAGTCCTGCAGGGGGCCTGAAAATGTGTTTTCTGACAGAAACACATTACCTATGCACATTCATTGGTCTCCAGTATGTTTATCTTAATTCACAGGTAATTCAGCTTTTAAATACAATATGAATTGCAGAGCTATTTTGTCCCATTGTAAAAGGGAGGTAGAAATTCTAAATAAAAGAATGAACAGAAACATGTCTCAATTTCAGGTGCAAAACTCCCATAAGGTAACATGAGACAAAGTACCAATTACAACTGCTCCCGGGACACAAGAGAACCTGCTCCTATAAACACAACTGAAGAACTCTGTGAGATACTGGCCCTGCAGGTAATCACTGATTCTCTCCCTTCATGACTGCAGTTCCATATATATTTTTGATTACACATGCCGCTTCTGAAAATTCAGAGTATTTCCACAAAAGGGACAACTGGAGAAATTCTCTATCGTATATTTACCAACACAGAAGGACCAGTAATGAATTCTGAAATTTTTCTAAAAACCCTCAGCACTGCACAAAGCACACAATATAATGTGGGGAAGAGTTTTTATCTATTCCAGTCACGAGGCTCATAGCAGACATTCTGAACAAATTCATCGCCTGCACTAAAATAGGAAAAAATGAAAATAATCAGGATAATCCCATGTAAAGAAGGTGCTGAAGGAATCAGACGCTCCAGAAGACTTGAGGGTGCAATGAAGTGTCATCCTCCTCGAGTTATTTCCACGAACACAAAGTGAGAGCCACGTGGTCCTCAGCCTCCATGCACTTGTGGCTTCCAGAGGCTCTAGCTAACATGATGATCTTAAACTGGAGAAGCCTGGAGGCTTGTGAGGAGGTAAATCAAGCAGTAAAGACACCAGAGGACATAGAAAACCAGACAAGGCCAGATAAAAGTTTCCAGAAATCATTGCAGCTGAAACGGGCAACAGAATTTACCTTGTCTTTCTCTGCATCCTTGGTAGAGACACAACTGATATTCCCCATGGGAGCTGCACCACGTCCTAGGTCTCATAAAGGATGGAGGTAGATGGAGGTTGATTCTGACCTGCATAGACTGTGTGGAAGAAAAAGAAACCATCTGCCACGTTTCATTATATTCAACTCATTCACACTCTTGGGTCCCTTACCAGGGGCAGAGGGTTTTTCGGGTGTCTCCGGTGACCCTTGAGGACAAGAGAGAGATCTGATCCTGTCTCTTGAGGAAGGTTCACAGGACCCTGGTTCAGGTGTTTTTATAACTAATCAAGCAGCTGTGAACAGCTCAGGTGTCAACTCACTAGAGACTAAGTTAGGGGTGTGTCTCATCCCTCAGAGAGCCCAGCACATGGTCTCTGTACAAGCGTGTGTACAGGGAGTGCTGTGTCTGTCAGCATGTATAAGGCCTCTTTCCTTCTCTATCAGAGACACGTGTTGCCCAGCTCACTATGTGGAAACGACTGCCCATTTCATGCATGTCCTGAGAAACCTGAATCACGTTACAACATCCTCACTCAGGCTGGCCTGAAAGCCCTGTGGTGCCATCACTGCATCTTCTCCAAACACATAACAAGTAAAAGACAAAACGTGTTTTATAAGTCAACTCATACTGGTCATATCATCTTTCCAGGTGGTGGAGGTGGAAGGTGAGGTCCCAGAGGACCCCAATTTGGAGAAGGTGGAGGTGGCCCAAAGCCCACAGATAGTGATAAAGGGCAGCCCATGGAGTAGGACATGGAGGGCACTTCTGGGAAAGGAGGAAATGTTCTGGAAACCACGTGGACCAGCAGGACAGAAATTTTGAGATGTGTTAGGGTAAAAGGTGAAAAATCCAACACCAATACTAACATACCTGAACCCCAAATGAAGCTAGAATGGTACCTGTCTCCTTCCCCTCCATCCGCCTTCAACAGGGCATCACTGGTGCCACTAAACTCCACCCTTCCCACTGGGCCCCACCTAGAGCTTTTAGGAGTTGGAGGAGACAAAGCAGTGCATTGCTGGGAGCATGCATGGTACTAGCTGTGTCTGCAAATGTAGGGAAGGAAGTGGCTAGTCTTAAAGGATCAGAGGGATAACTCCAGACTGCTAAAGAAAGTCTGTTCCACACACACGGTCTTCTATTTCCAGGACTACTCTCCACCCAGCCCTTCACCACCTCAACAGCTCCGTCTTGGCATAGTAAGAGCCGAAATGATGAGGAGGAATTTTGTTTCTGTATCATTCATTTACATCTTTAATCCATTTCTAGTTAATTCTTGGAGTGGTATAACATAAGGTGCTAAGCTTTACACATTACACATGTGAATATCCATTTTTCCCAGCACCAGTTATTCAAGAGACTACTGTTCTCCGGGGTGCCTGGGTGTACCAAAGAGTGTACCAGAAAGTTGTCTGGCCTTGGAACCCAAAGACTAATCCTGACTGGCCCCCTTCCTAGTGCACTCAACGCAGCCCTTCATGGAGACAACGGCATTGTTGTGGGTTCAGTGCCTGGAGCCTCCTGGGACCTACACCTAAACCTAACCATAACCCTAACCATAACCCTGAACGTATACCTAATCCTGTCTCTAAACCTAACCCTACAATTGACCCGTACTCTCCCATGGGCCCTCAATTCAGCCCCTGAGGGAGATCACGAATCTGAAGTCGCTTTGGCCCTATTGACTTCCTGGAACCGAACCCTAACCCTAGCTAAGGCTATCTCCCCATGAGGACCCAATTCCAAAGTCTGACAACAGCACTCACAAGGTTCGAGAATCGGTGAGGAAATACTCGGCACAGAACATGGGACATCTCCATGCCATTTCCAAAGCGTGACTGCAGTTGCACGAGAGGATTCCCGAGGCCTACCCGAAGGGTGGCGCATGCATTTGTATGGCCTTAGAACCCAAAGACTAATCCTGACCGGCACCCTCCCTAGTGTACCCCACTCAGCTCTTCGGGGAGACAACTGCTCTGCTGTGGGTTCAGTGCCTGGAGCTCCTGGGACCTAGCCCTAACCCTAACCGTAACCATAACCATAACCCTCAACCTACACATAACCCTATCTATCACACTAACCCAGACCCACAGTCGCACATGTGCCCTCACGTCAGCCTTCCATGGATTTCACACTGGTGTCGCTTCGGCCCTGGCGATATGCCTGGACCGAACTGTAACTCTAGTGAAGACTCTCTACCCATGGGAACCCAATTTAAAACTCTGACAACAGCACGCACACGAGTTCGAGAATCGGTGCAGAAATACTCGGCATGGAACCGGGAACATCACCATGTAATTTCGAAAGCGTGACCTCAGCTACAAAGCGGATTTCTGAGGCCTACCCGAAGACTGTCTCATACACTTCTCTGGCTTGGACACAAAGAGTAATCCTACCTGGCACCCTCCCTAGTGCACTCGACACAGCCATTTGTGGAGACAACTGCACTCTTGTGTGTTCAGTACCTGGAGCTTCCTGGGACCTAACCCGGACCCTAACCCTAACCCTCAACCTAGACCTAACCCTACCTCTCACCCTAACCCTACACGTGACCCGCACATTGCCTGGACCCTCAAACTCAGCACTCCCGGGAGATCACGAGACTGCAGGCACTTTGGCCCTGGTGACATCACTGGACCGAACCCTAACCCTGGTTAAGGCTCTCTCCCCATGGGGACCCAATTCCAAAGTCTGACAACAGCACGCAAATGGGTTCCTGAATCGGTGCAGAAATACTCGCCATGGAACCTGGAACATGACCATGTCATTTCCAAAACGCAACTGCAGCTACAAGAGAGGATTTCTCAGGCCTACCTGAAGAGCGACCCATAAAGTGTCTCCTTGGAACCCAAAGACTAATCCTAACTGGCACCCTCCCTAGTGCACTCGGTGTAGCCACTCGGAGAGCCAACTGCACTGTTGTGGGTTCAGTCCCTAGAGCCTCTTGGGACCTAACCTTAACCCAAAGGGTGGCCCATTTATTTGTCTGGCCTTGGAACCGAAAGACTAACCCTGACCTGCACCCTCCTCTTGTAGTCAACTTAGCCCTTCAAGGAGACAACTGTTCTGCCGTGGGGTCAGTGCCTGGAGCATCGTGGGACCGACCAATAACCCGAACTGTAACCGTAACCATAAACCTCATCCTACACCTAACCCTATCTCTAATCCTAACCATACACTTGAACCGTACCCTGGCATGGGCCCTCAATTCGCCCTCGAGGGACATCACGCAACTGAGGTCGCTTTAACCCTGGCGAAATCCCAGGACCAAACCCTAACCCTAGTATAGGCTCTCTCCCCATGAGGACCCAATTCCAAAGTCTGACAACAACACACACATGGGTTCAAGATCAGTGCAGGAATACTTGGCATGGAACATGGAACATCATCATGTATGTTGTGAAGCGCGACTGCAGCGGCACGAGAGGATTCCAGAAGCCTAACTGAAGTGTGGCCCATACGTTTGTCTGGCCTAGGAACCCAAAGACTACTCCTGACAGGCAACCTCCCTGCCTGACAGGCACTTCATGGAGACAACTGCTCGGCTATGGGCTCAGTGCCTGGAGCCTCATGGGACCTAACCCTAACCCTAACCCTAACCCTAACCCTAACCCTAACCCCTAACCCCTAACCCTAACCCTAACCCTACTGGGAACTAACCCTAACCCTAGCCCTAACAGTAACCACAACCCTCAACCAAAACCTAACCCTATCTTGAACCCTAACCCTACACTTGACCTGCACCATAGCATGGACACTCACTTCAGAACTCGAGGGAGATCACGAGACTGGAGTCTATTCAACCCTGGTAACATCCCTGGAACGACAACTAGCCCTATTTAAGGCTCTCTCCCCATGGGGACCCAATACCAAAGTCTGACAACACCACGCGCCTGGGGTCAAGAAGTGGTGCAGGGTCACTCGGCATGGAACCTGGAACATCACTATGTCATTTCTCAGGCCATCCTGCAACTGCCCGAGAGAATTCCTGGGAGCTACCACACAAGTGTCCCATATATTTGTCCTCACTTGCAATCAAAAGACTAATCATGACCTACAACATGCCATGTAAACTCCACTCAGCCCTTTGGGGAGACAACAGCACTGGTGTGGATTCAGGACCTAGAACCTCAGGGGAGGTATCACTAACCTTAACCTCTAACATAATCCTACACCCTAAAACCTAAACCATAAACGCTAACACTAACCCCTAATCCCTAATCCGAACGATCACCCTAACATAACACTAACCATAACACTAACACGTAATCTTAACACCTAACAATGACCCCTGACCCTAACCCGAGACGCCTGATTCAGAAAATCACCTAAACCCTGAAATTAAACCTACCCCTAACCCTAACCCTAAATCCTGACCCGAACCCTAACCCCGAACCCGCTAACCATAACCTTCTAACCATAACACCTATCACTAACCCTAACCCTCCAACCCTAACGCTCTAACCATAACCCTAACCCTAAACCTAAACCCTAACCTAAACCTAACCCTAATCCCTAACCCTAAACCTAAACCCTAACCCTAACCCGAAACTCTTACCCTAACCCGAATCCTAAACTGGAACCCGAAACCTAAACCCTAACTCTAAACCCTAACCTTAACCCTAACCCTAACACTAAACTCTAACCCTAAACCCTAAACCCAAACCTGATCCCAACCCAAACCCGAACCCCGAACCCAAACCCGAAACCCGAACCCCAAACACTGAACCCGAACCCAAACCCCAAACCTTAACACCCTAACACCCTAACCCTGAACCCCAAACCCCAAACCCTAACCGCTCACCCTAACCCCTAACCCCTAATCCTTAAACCCTAAAACCCTAACTCTAATCGAAAAAATCAAAGGTAGAAGCGCATACTTCCCCATTTCAGATCTTCAAAACAAAGCAACAATAAATAAACAATGTGATACTGTCATAAAGATATACATACAGATCAGTGGGATTTAAATGAAAACCCAGAAATATACCCTTTCATCAATCATCAACCGAATTTTGACAAGGGTGGACAACATGATGTTGGGGAAACAATGGTCTTTGCAACAAAGGGTGCTAGACAACTGGCTATCCATGTGCAGAGGAATGAAATTGGACCCTTACCCTCACACCACACAAAAACATTAACTCAAAATGGACCAAAAGCTTAAATGTAAGAGGTAAACTTACATAAACTCTGGGAGAAATAAATGGAGATACATGTTCATGACCATTGACTTTAACAATGCTCTTAGAGCTGACACCAAAGCACAATGAAGGAAAGAAAAATAGATGAATTTAATTTCCCCAAAATTAAAAACCTCTGGACAGCAAAAGGTGCTATCCCAAAAGTGAAAAGACCATGTCTAGAATGGAAGAAAATACATGCACATTATTTGTCTGGTAAGAGTCTGTTTTATAGGATACGTAAATAGTTTGTACAACTCATCGTCATCAACCACAACAAAACACCCAATTTTTAAAATGGACAAAGCACTTGGGTATACCCTTCCCCAGGGAGATCATAGGACTAGTGATTAGACATGGAAAGATGTTAAACATCATTAATCCTTATGGAAATGGAGATTTAAACCACAGTTACCCTTTTACACACACTAAAATTGCTATAATCAGGAAAACTACAGAAAAACAAATGTTGGCAAAGATGTTGACAAATCGGAACCCTTAAACCGAACTTGTGGAAACGTAACCTGGTGAAGCCTATGTGTAAAATAGTTTGGCATTTCCTCAAAAAGATAAAGACGCAGAATTACCCCATGACTCAACAACTCTACTCCTAGATGTGTATCCGGATGAACTGAAAACAGTAGTTTGAAAAAAGAGCAGGTGCACAAACACACACAGCAGCACTGCTCACAGTAGCCGAACGGTAGAAACTATGCAAATGACCCTTGGGGGCGAAGGGACAGACAAACTGGGGCAGACCCACGAACAGCATTATTCGGTCCTAGAAAGGAATGAAGCAACATGGCGCGGCCGCAGAGAACAGTACGTGGCTCCTCGGGAAACTAACACAGACTCCACCTCTGCACACACGCCCGGAAACTGAAAGCGAAGCCCTGAGCCGCCATTCCTGTTCCGTGTTCATAGCAGCCTCTTTGTGAAGAGGAAGCAACCCGAGCGCCCGCGGCCAGACGAATAAAGAAACACGATGCGGTCTCTACGCGACGGAATAGCCTCGGCCTCGCCAAGGGCGGGAATTCTGACACCTGCCACGACACGGACTGAACCTTGCAGTCGTCGTGCCGAGGGAAATACGCCAGTCACGGGGTGGGTAAATGCTCTCTTCTTCCCAAATCAACCCATTTTTGCTGGTGGGAACCGGCGGCGTTCTATTTAAGGTAAACGGAACTAATAAGTAAGCGCACCCGCAGGACACGAGATCAACGCACAAACACCACGTGCACATCGACACACTCCCGACGACCCGTCGGAAAGAGAAGTGAAGAGACGGTCCCATTCACGACCGCATCAGAAGGAACGACGTGCGGCGGGGGCGGGGCCTCCTGGACGTAGAGGCACCGACACTGTGACCACGAACACGTCCGTCCTGCCCGGAGCGATCTGCAGACCCGGGGCCATCGCACCGAACTCCCCATGACGCCGTCGCAGACACAGGGCCGACACCCCGAGCCGCGACACCTGCTCCCGGAC